>NC_053169.1:74838058-75438058 GCF_016835505.1 Polypterus senegalus | reverse complement strand
AGTACCAGATGAGCAGCAATTCAGGTCTGTTAAGGCCTAGTGAGAAGTGTAACTGGGACAGTGGTGCAGCCTAACAGGACCTCATCACCAGAGATGGTATGTGTATGTTAAAGTAGTGAGGAAGGGTGGTGAAGAGGGGGCCAAAACTCATTAAAAACAAAATCAATAGTCCGACACATTTTGCTGTACTGTATGTTGCCCTCCTAGAGAAAAGATTTGCTTTTTTACTGGCAAAATATAAAAAGCACCACAAATTTAAAAAAGCAGAGACTGCAAAAATCTTAACAACAACAGCTAAATGGTGTAGAGCTTCTGTTAAAATTGCTGATGTATGTGTGTTATTTAAGGCTTGTGCTTTCAAAGTAGGCTCTTTTCATTAAAAGTCACACATCAGGGGTCAGCACTTCTCCTATCAGGCTTGGCGGTTTCATTTATTAAACAACTATTAAGAAAAGGTAACTTTGCTGTTAATTTGTTTCTTAATTCATGAAAAATCAATAAGGAACTGTATGCAAGCATGATAAGTACAGTATGTTTCAGATACAGACTTGATCTTAAAGTTGTGTTAGGTAAAACGCTAATTTTGCAACATTTTTTAAATCCGATGAGAGAAAATCATTATTCATCCCAAATAATTAACAGAGGTCCCCTAATGCCTATGAGCAATCAGAAAACCTGCAGACTCCTGATATTAAGTGTAAAACATAAATCTGTGAGTCCATGTGCTTCATTAGAATAGCAGTAATCTGTGTTGTATACTGGGTGAAACAAACAGGAATGCTGGGCTAGCCAGGCATCAGCCTCTTCTTTCATGTCTCTCTATTATAAAAAAAAATCTTGGAAGAAGACGACGCATGATTTTCTCAGAGGGACACTTATATGTCCAGCGAGACGAGTAGAAACATCGTAAAGAATTCAAAAATGTTGACACGGTACACGTGCAAAGCAGGTTAGAGATAATGGAAGTACAAAAAATCAAAAGTCTCAAACTAAGGATAGGAAAGATCGCATTAGTCCAAACAAACGGAAATTATTACTCGGTGAAATAACGGAACAGCGAAAACAGATCGAACATATTGTTCAGATTTAAACTTTAAGTCGGAGACTTGTAGATTGTCTAATTCATGTTGCCAGCAAGAATTAATAGATTCCAAAAACGTTGGCACGGTATGAAGTCCCACGAGAAGGAGACTTTTAAACTAAGATTCTTTCAAGTCACACCCTACTTACAACTATTTTCAAACAAGGCCACGGTCATCTAACCTCAGTCGTGTGAATGCTCTTGGCAGACACACTTCGTGCGCTCTCAGCTCCTATAAATTTTATCAGGACAGTAATTTTATACGTTCTAGATGACACGTTAATGACTAAGCAAAGAAGAAAGAGCATGGACAAATATTCAAAAAAATCATTTTATTTATTATAGGGAAAGAAACGATATTCACTCACAGGCAGTTATACGTTGTCACGATGTAAGTCCAAATACGGAATCAACATTCAATGCGATATTCATGAAAAATTAATTCTAAATATTGTTTTTACTTAAGTTTTACAGTAAAAGTGTAAGTTTAAAAAGTATTTGCGTGTTAATTTCAAAGCCAAACAGAATGAAAACTTATAACGCAACAAATACCTCTAATGCAACATGAAACATAATTTTCTTTCAATTTATTATGTTTTACTATTTTTTACTATGGTTAATTCCAAATTTTGTTTTTACTGAAGTTTTAAAGTAAAAGTGAAAATAATGCATATGTAGCAATTCCCATGAAACTAACAATCTGTATATCCGGTTAACCAAACCCGTGGGTGGGCGAGCGAAGTGAGCAGGGGGCGGAGCCCCCTAGTCAATTAATATAATACTAGCCATATTTCCTGTCAAGGACAATTAAGAGAATACATTTTAAAATATTTGATACCCCTTAGTCTCTGTGTCTTCAGTATCCTTGTGTATGAACCTCTCTTGAGTGCATTCCCGTAAAGCTTGATTTTCAGATTCTATCTTACTGAGGTGCATCACTCTCCTCACATCCACTTTTATACTTCCTGTCTTTGAAGAGGCCTCTTAGCGCCCTTCCCAAGCCTTCCGTCCTCATCATGTGTATTACACTCACACCTGCTCTTCTGATTGCATCACCAAACTGACCACTCACAGCAAAGCTAAACTGACCACTCATATTGCCCTAAAGGGACCGGACACACACACAAACACATAGACTTTGGCGTTTTTATTATATAGCAGATTGATTGATTTCTGCACTTTTATAGTTTGTTTCCGTTCTCCTCATCAGTTTATGCCCAACTCTATTTCTGTAATAACCTATTTAGAATGATATTATTTTCATTAACTTAAAAACAAAATTTTAAATCATTTCTTAAAATTTACTATTATTAGGGAGGGATTTTATTGTAAGTTGTATGGGCCAACAGCAGTACAATGATTACAGCTGCTGCTACTCAGGATCATGGACCTGGAGTCATTATCTGTCTAGAGTTGGCTCAGTCTGCTCATGGATACACACATACTGTACATGTCCAAAAGATGAAAGTTAATGAGCCCAGGGAGTGTCTTGTCATGTACTAGTGTCATGTCCGGTGTTGGTGAGTTTAACCTTGTGTAATCGTACAGCAACAAAGCCAATCAGTCCGCTGACTACAGTACATGTTCAAGTACATAATCACATCCAGTCTTTCTGGAAACTGAAACTTCAAGCTGAATGCATGTCTTTGGACTGCAGGAACCAACCTGCATGCACACATGAGGAATGTACAAAGGAGACCTCCCACCACAAACCAGACCCAGGGCTCTAGAGCTGTGAAGAGGCTATGCACCCGATGTATGTCCACGCTTCTCATCTTTAAACATCCCTTTTCCTATCCAAACGCACATAATTGAAATGAGGATTGCAGATGCAGAGTCTGCTCTGACAGCAAGTAACAAACTAACCACATATTGGGCAGGGAATTTAAAATAGGCTCCCATATAATAGAGATGTGAGAAGAAAACTGGAGAATTCCAGACAAATACCCATGCCGACTTGGGAGAGTTTTGTACAGACTCCACACAAACTGTGCCAGCTTGTTTTAAACCTAACAAACATTTTAAGCTGGTTATAAGGTTACTCAGTCTAAAAGCAGGGCTGAACATAAACCCCAGATTGTGATTCTTGCTGGGCTTGTGCCTGTTAGTTACCTAAGCAGAACTGTAGAATAACTAGCCTGTTGTGACAGGTCAGTATCAAACACATGATGCCAGCATAGCAGCACTTTACCTGAAAATATTTTTACACACAGTCTAGACTTTTGTTACATTTCTAACCCTGAGGAAGTGTGATCTGATAGTCGAGCACTCCCACACTCCAACAGGAGTCTTTTTTCAGAGCAGTACACATGCTTAATATGCATTACTTTGCCGATCTGTATGAAAAGACAAAGAAAAGGAAAATAACTTCATTTACAGATAGGCAGTTAGTACTGGATGGTTAACATAACTATTACTAACACAGAAATGACAAATATGAAGCATACTATTGATTCAGCCTATTTTTCTTTTATCCCCAGCAATACTAATCATCATTCCTAGAGACAAGCCAGGCACTTGTGTTACATTTGGATGTGCTCCAGTTGCTCTGTCGGCATTTCAGAAGTAGGATTTGAATATAAAGGTCCTGTCAGGCAATTGTCTGTTTATAGCTATTCAGGATTTTTTACTTGTTTTTTTTTTTTTTTTCATCATCATATTCTACTAACTAATAACATACACAGATTGAGCATTTGGAAAAGTAATGTGCAATAAATCAACATTTAACACTTAAATAAGGACAAGCAACATTTCAAATCATCCACCTTCACAACTTGCTCATTCGTCTCTGGATCATATTAGTTAGGCAGCATCTGAACGGACAGTAGGAGAACCGATCGCGAGAACCTCAATGGAAACATCTGGCAGAACATGTAACATTCAAAGAGAAGGTGAGTTCAGCCTTGTTTTAGTTTGCTAAATAAAACAAACTAAAAAATACTACTGAATAAAACAAAGTAAAAAATATGTGATATGTGATTTTGTTTGACTGCATCCCATAAAAAAAATTGAACAATTTTCTGAAAAAGTAATGAAGAACAGTGCTGAAGTCTGTCAGATATGTGAGACTACCAGTGTGGAATACACGCAGCACACCCAATAAATCGTCAGTGTTCAAGCGTCAAAACAAAAGCTTTTTATTAAAAGTCCTGTTATGTGATATTTGGATACACTCTTTGACAAAAACATAACTGCATCCAGTGCAGAAAACCCAATCTGAATAACAAATAGAAGATCTGCATGACTAAGTATGCAATTGATAAGGATCTGTGTAATGAAGGACCCAACATTCAAGGATTATTGTGAGAATGATTAAAATAACCAGAAGATGACTACATGAGACTAGAATCATCGGGAGAGAGAAAAAGCATATCAAGACCAAAACAGGCAAATTCTCAAGCAACCAAAACACAAGGGCAAGAAGAAAATCAGAAGTCGAGGAGGAAAAGCTTTCAATAAACGCAAATGAAACACTAGAGCCTACTTGTCTTGAACCTAACTATTGCTACAAAGATGTCCAGAGAATTAATCCAATTAAGGGATAAACTGCCACAGAGCCGCTTCCATATTTATGCCTTTACATACTATGACATAACTGATGCAAAGACTGTGGTCACGTGATGCATCCTACCATGTCATAAAAATAAGGAACAAGACTGGAAAAAACAATTTTCTCGAAATAAAACAAAACATTACAAAAACTCAAAAAACAAATCTAAACAGGAAAACAACAATAACTAAAATCATATGTATAAAACATATTAATCATTACTGCCTGTGCATCTGTTACACTCATGATCACTACAAGGCAATCACACACCAACCACACTTTGACAAGATATTTGTCAACTGTATGAGGAATTGATGAAGTTTCACAAAAGGCAAAACATGAATGTTCATGAGGTCAAGTGGTCAGCTCAATGAATCAGTGCACATTTTGGCAGTACTGATTTGACATTGGGATGTGACACAGGACAGAAGTGGCAAGAAGACTCTACTCTTATGATTGTGAGCAAATATCTGAGAGCCTCAGATGAACATCCATATAGCAGGAACTATAGATAGCCTAAACCAAATCTACAGAGATCTGGTGGCCACATTGACAACTGAGTTATGCTTAAGGAAATGGACAATGACAACCTGAAGTCTTGAACTCATGGACATCACCAGATGCTGGGTTTCCTCCTTTTTAATGCTTTGCCAGGCCTGTACTGCAGCGGCTTTCAGTTGCTGTTTGTTTGTGGGCCTTTCTGTCTGAAGTTTAGTCTTCAACAAGTGAAATGCCTGCTCAACTGGGTTAAGATCAGGTGACTGACTTGGCCATTCAAGAATTTTCCACTTCTTTGCTTTAATAAACTCCTGGATTGCTTTGGCTGTATGTTTTGGGCCATTGTCCATCTGTATTGTGAAACGCCGCCCAATCAATTTGATGTCATTTAGCTGGATTTGAGCAGACAGTATGTCTCTGAACACCTCAGAATTCATTCGGCTGCTTCTGTCCTGTGTCACATCATCAATAAACACTAGTGTCCCAGTGCCACTGGCAGCCATGCACGCCCAAGCCATCACACTGCCTCTACCGTGTTTTACAGATGATGTGGTATGCTTTGGATAATGAGCTGTTCCACGTCTTCTCCATACTTTTTTCTTGCCATCATTCTGGTAGAGGTTTATCTTGGTTTCATCTGTCCAAAGAATGTTTTTCTAGAACTGTGCTGGCTTTTTTAGATGTTCTTTAGCAAAGTCCAATCTAGTCTTTCTATTCTTGAGGCTTATGAGTGGCTTGCACCTTGCAGTGCACCCTCTGTATTTACTTTCATGCAGTCTTCTCTTTCTGGTAGACTTGGATATTGATACGCCTGCCCCCTGGAGAGTGGTGTTCACTTGGCTGGCTGTTGTGAAGGGGTTTCTCTTCACCATGGAAATGATTCTGTGATCATCCACCACTCTTGCCTTCCATGGATGTCCAGGTCTTTCTGCGTTGCTGAGTTCACCCGTGCTTGCTTTCTTTCTCAGGATGTACGAAACTATAGATTTTGCCACTCGTAATATTGTAGCAATTTCTCGGATGGGTTTTTTCTGTTTTCGCAGCTTAAGGATGATTTCTTTCACCTGCATGGAGAGCTCCTTTGACCGCATGTTGTCTGTTCACAGCAAAATCTTCCACATGCGAGCACCACACCTCAAATCAACTCCAGGCCTTTTATCTGCTTAATTGATAAGACATAACGACGGACTTGAACACACCTGCCCCGTGAACTAGCCTTTGAGTCAATTGTCCAATTACTTTTGAGCCCCTGAAATGAAGGGATTGCGTTCAAAAATGCTTTAGTTGCCTCACATTTTTATGCAATCTTTTTGTTCAACCCACTGAATTAAAGCTGAAAGTCTGCACTTCAACTGCATCTGAGTTGTTACATTTAAAATTCATTGTGGTAACATACAGACCCAAAATTAGAAAAAAGTTGTCTTTGCCCAAATATTTATGGACCTAACTGTATATTGATGACTGGTTGTCATCACCAACTGTGTTTGGATTGGTGTCAGGCTCAGTAAGCCTGGACTGCAATGCACCTATTTATCTTTAAAGGTGTGTTTTTCTTCTCCCCTTCAACAGTTTTATATGTGGAAACAACATGGACTATGGCACAATCCAGACAACATTCTCAAAAGAAACTTCCCAAAATTCTTGAGTATCACTGAATGAGATGCCATTTGCCTGCTAAAGCCTGTGTACTCAACTCATTGCTGAGGCAGTGTGATCACACAACCAGAAGTTAAGGAGATCTAGCCACCTCCATCATGCATCATTTCATGTTTTCATGGCAGGTCTGCCTGGTGTATTTTTCCAACAGTATAACATCCAACCACACAGAGTTGCCATGTCCTGGGAATGCCTATGTGATGTCACTACATTTCCTTTGCCAGTTGTATCCTATGACCTGCCCCCAAGGAACTGCATGTGTGAAGCATTCTGGGAGACCAACAATGGCTCACTCTGTATCCCTTGAGAAGCTGTTGCACAATGCAAGACACTGCCAACTGAATTACTCAAAATACACATTGTGTATCATAAACCCCACATTCAGCCCAATAAATTGC
This sequence comes from Polypterus senegalus, assembly GCF_016835505.1. Lineage (NCBI taxonomy): Eukaryota > Metazoa > Chordata > Cladistia > Polypteriformes > Polypteridae > Polypterus > Polypterus senegalus. The sequence goes on along the minus strand of NC_053169.1, from coordinate 75,430,875 downwards.
TCCTTGGAATTTCTACTTACCCACATGCCACTGGCTCTGTTAAAATATTTTCATTAAAATTGAACCACTGCTTGTGGGTTTAAATATTTCACTCTCCATTGTATATTTATAACCCTGTGGAACTGTCAGTTTGGACTTCACAGATTTTACGGTTGGTGGAATAAAAATGCTCTAAATGAGGAAATGTGTGAAATGCTACACCTGCTTGAAATAGGAGGATTAAGGCTCTCAGGCATGAGCGGCAAAAACAATTATCTCCATTAGAAAAAGAACAACAATAACAAAAGATGTCAGCTTGATTGCCGCTCCCTTCACCCAATGGCTTATACTTAGATTTGTGTTTTTAAAATTAGGAACTAAACACGCGTTCAAGGTTACTACTGTAATTTAAAGTGTAGAACTTCAAGACCATTTTGAACCGTAAGACCAATTAAAAGAAATGCTTTGTTGGAAGTGCCCCAGGAAGACTTTGTTTATTGAATCGCACCCATGAAGTACTTAGCAACCGTCTCCCTTTAACTTATCCATCTGTCTAACTGAATGGGTGTCCTAAATATTCCTTCTTCAAAGAGGACTGTAATTACTTTTCAACAAAGACAAACTGAGCATTTATTTGAATTTTCACGAACTGTCAGCTGCATCTGATGTAACTCTTCTGCATTCCTCTAACCACACGGCGCTTGAGGCAACAGGAGCAAAGCCCACTGCTGATGTGCAGTGAACTGGAAAAAAATAACAAGCTGGAACCAGTGGATCCTGTTTTGACCTCCTCCATGTTTGGTGTTTGGACACCACCACCTGCTGCAAGTCAGTTATCCTCAGGACTGACAAGGCTGCATATTTTGGCAAGGGGACATGTTATTGTGCCCTGCGGTTGGCACTGCCTGAGGTTGGCACTCCTGCTGTGTGACAGATGCCAGAGTGTTCATATAGAAAAAAGAAAAAAAAAATGTTATTCTGCTGATGGGTAAAGACTTGATTACACAGTTTCAGGTGAAAATCTTTGGTGTAGTGCAGTGATGTTACACTTTTTAATATAAAATAGCAGAAGATGACTGCCATGTTTTAACTTCTAATATTACGCATGAAATATTTACCAGATAGTGCAGGTTGTTATTATATCATTAAAAAGAAATGTGCCACAATAGAGAAAATGTGGCCTGGAATACAGTCTCTATCAGCAGAATGACCGGATTTTTCCAGATAATCCACTTGATAGAAAGACCACACAGCACTGCAATTGCATGGCATATGTTGAAAAATCATTTCTGCAGGCTAGTAAGGAAAAGGCCTGCACTGCACAAGGAATGTGATAGCTAGCACTTCCAATATGTCAATGTTATCAACCAGTGAAAATTGAGAAAACATTCCCATTTTCTGCAAATGACATGTAACGCCCAGATTAATACTATTGTATCATATTTTTAATGCAGTAAAAAATAAACTTCTCAGGAAAATCAGTTGAGATTTGTGACCATAAGCAACTACTAAAGTGCGAACAGAGTAAACTGACTTTCCAACTCGTATTAGTTAATTAATAACAATGTTTTCACTTAGCGTGGCTGGATCTGATATTTGGAATATAAACAGGTAAGATGCCCCCAAGGTGTTGGCAGCAGCTTAAATGCTGTATGTATTGGATGGTGTCATGTCTTCTTGAAGCTAGGTGTATTTAGTATTGCATGCCATAACAGTGGTAGATCATTGCATGCTCATATCCTCAGTCTCCTGCATTCTTTCGTCGGCTGGGCTTTGCTTATACACAATTGTTAGGCATAACCATAATCATAACACAAACTTCAAGATAAAGAGAAATAAGAATATATGAGGTTTAATGATGATCAAGATTCAGAAGTTATCGTGGAAGAAGAACTATTGAAAAGATTGCCTACATTTAAATATCTAGAATCAGTGGTAGCCAAGATGGAGAATCAGAGGTAAAGATGACCTATAGTGGGGTGTAGATGGAACATTTGAAAGAAGGTATCAGGAGTATTGTGTGATCAAACAATTAAAGCGAAGATTAAAGGTAAGGTTTTTAAATCTATGGTAAGACCAGCAGTGAAGTATGGAGTTGAAACATGGTCAGTAAAGGGAGCAGAGAAGAAGAAGTTAGATGTTGCAGAAATGAGAATGTTATGATGGATGTGTGGAGTTACAAAAAAGGACAGAATGTGAAATGAGACAATCAGAGGTAGAACGAAAATGGGAGGGATACATCTAGGAAATTAGCTTGAAGTAGTATGGACATGTGATGAGGAGAGAAAAGGAATATGTGGGCAAAAAGAGTGATTGGAATGGAAGTACAGAGGATGAGAAAGCAAGGGAGGCCAAATCGGAAGTGGATGGATAAAGTAAAAGAAGATCAAAAGGAAACGGGCTTGACTGGCGAGGAGGTACAGGACCAAGCTGTTTGGAGAAGGTTGACCAAACACATCCTGCATAGAAGTGGCTAAATATGAAGAAAAAAAAAACCATAACACAAACTTCATCACAGCTAGGAGAACATCTTGGACATTTCAGATCTGGTAAATGCTGGGGGCTAGTTAATCAATGTTATGCTCCTGCTGATATTGTAAGTAGGCCCCCTGAGGACTGCTCTGTAAATTATGAATCACAAGGGCCAAAATAGTTTTATCCCATTTTATCCCTCTCACTACCTCCTTCTTTGTGGTTTCAAAATGTAATTAAGCTATCTGAGCTGTAACTATTGGAGCTGCAATATATCATAGGCAGTCAAATGGACAGAGCTCTTATTCTGTTTCTGACATGTAATTTTACGATTTCTCTGCAAAAAATTGTTGCTTCCTGTCTGAAGCAAAATGACTTTCCTCATCAAGCCTACACACCATAAAGAAGTTCACACACTATGGTCCTCAGCACTTCTGTACTAAATTCTCAGAAGATACCCAGATGAAAACTGCCCAGACTGATTTATAAGGTTCTAAAAAACAAAAGGCATCAATAATTTATACCTATTAAAAATACATAATAAAATATTACAGTTTAAAGTGTTCTACCAGGCAGAAATTATGGCAGAAAACCATATTTTTTATGTGGATGGATGGCAAGAAAACAAAGTTAAAACAGCAGAAGTTTAAAACCAGAAAGGCAGAATTAAAACGTCAATTCTCAAAATGCGAACCGGAATCACAAGTTAAAAAGTAAAATCATAAGTAAAATCCAGACATCTCAAACACAATAAATAACCTTTCAATAAAAATGGTTTTATATTTGTTTTAATCCAGAAACTTGGACAAGAAGGTCTAGTGCATCTCCTTAGCAGCGATTCACTAAGACCGTATGGTGCAACGTCTGGTTGATGCATGTTAATAATTGGCTGTTTGTTAACCACAACTATACACAAAAAAGATGTCATCTAGAAAAATGAACAAAATAACTTTAAAGTGCATTCTTACAAAGAAAGTATAATAAAACTTACATTTAGGTAAGAAATACAAAACACATGTAAAAATCCATAATTTCGTAACTTGAAAAGATTTTGTCAGTGCAAAGGGCATGAATTATGATGAGTGGGATTTTTGAATCTATCTCTGGAAATATGCAACCATACAAACACAGCAATATTTATGATATTTTACATTCACCAAGCAAACACCTTTTTATAAATCGTTAATAAGATCAAAAAATTTGTAATGATAACTCTCTGATTTTTTTTTTGGTAAGGAAGGCATAGGATTCAAGGTAAGGTAGTTAATGCTCAATAATCATGATGCCAGAGAGTGATGACATGTTACATGCTGATTAGCACACATAAGTAAGAATTTCACTGTATCCTGTACACGTACTGTACATGTGACAATAATGACTATATAAACCTTTTTCTGATAATGTTTAATGGCATTTCATAAATTTAGGATGTAACCCAGTGATGGGTGAATCTACTTTCTGTTAGGAAGTTAGCAATGGATTCCTTTATATTTACCAACATAAATTTGTTAACTTTCTTATGCCTATAATTTGTGACTGTTTCATCTTTTTTTAATATTTAACGTTAGTGCACTCTGTTCTGACAGACAATAGTACATTGTAATATGGAATAATCAAAGAAAATTAGCTATAATCTTAATCAATAAGCCATATTTGATCTATATTTACCTATCTACCTTATATCTTTGCATTATTTTATAAAGGTTTCTATGTTTGTTGTGTATTAACTATATAAAGTTCCTGCCATGAAATGTGCAAACAAACAGCATGAGATGTGGTTACAAGCTTACAGTTCATACTGTTTGTAATAAAAAAATACTTAATATCATTACAGTCATGCTGTGTATACTGAGCAGGAGCAGATGCCCTCACGTTGACGTGCTCCATTGAGAAGGGGCCTGCTGTGCTGTTTTCCATCAGAACAGACCCTTGTGCATCAACTACACAACAAGAATTTGCCCTCTCAAAAGCTGATTCATGTGTTGGTAGGACATTAATGTTGTTCTAGCTAAAAAGTCTCTACACAACATCAGTAATAACACAGTGTATAAACATTATGTGCTCACAGAATTTGAAGCACTGGCGATAAACATACATAGTGCCACAATGTATAACAAAATTTGGTCCTTTGTCTATTTTGATGGCTTCGATACATTTTATCCTCTACGCTTCATCACTGTTAAAGCTGTGAAAACTCAGGTAACGTTGTTTTTGTTATTGAATTTGAATATTGAAGAATACCACACATGCTCTTGTTTCACGATTCTGCCATTGTTTTAGATAACAGAAAGAATGCTTACCCATTGACGATGCTTCCATGAAGAAAAAATACGAACTGTGAAAAGGACTAATTAGCAGGAACTGGACTCCAGAAGAAATAAGGCATCATTTCTTAAGGTAACATTTAAGGGAGACTTCTGTGGTGGTTCATGTTCTTTATTTTTCCAGCATTTTGATGATTTCTGACATTTTTGACCTGTATTTGCTCCAAGAGTTTGATTTTCTCTTTATTGATGTTTTCATGCTCTTGACACTTTCTCTGGCTTTTACTTTTAGTTTCAGTTTGTTATTTCCAAATTCATTTTAACAGTTAAGTTGTTAATTTATAATTTTGTGTAAGTAAGCTTACTTTTACACAAACATGATGCTGAAATGATTAGTTTATAGGAGACTTGCTTAAGAAGAAATATTTGATCTGCAGATTTAATGAAGTGAAAAGCTACACCAGCTTGCTGCACCAATCAGGAAGAGAGTACATTGCCTTGCGTCAATGGGAATGCTGCAAGACATGCCAGTCTGTAAAGTCTGTCTGCTCACGATGCACACCAATATAAAATTGTAAACTGAGGCAAGTCTCCAAGGAAGAAGGTATGGTGATAATAAAAATGTTAATTCAATAAACAGATTCATTGGAATGGTAGGAGGTAATATGCAAAAAATGTATACGTAATAAGTAAGACACAAATAAAAAAGACACAGTAAATAAAAAGAAACTGAAGGTCAAAAGCTCAAAAATGTGAGGCATAACAAGAACCAAAAGCTCTAAGCAATTTAGAAAAATCCAAAAACAAATTAAAAGGTCTGAAGGATTTATCTCTAGAAGAAACACACCATTAATGGCAAAGCAAAGAGAGCTTCTGCTGGGCCTTTCCAGCGTGGGAATGCAATACGCTTGAGCAAAAGCTCCTTCCAAGCTCCCAAGTGTACACCCCCTAGCCCTCCTTCACGAGACTGTGGCCCAGTGTTATACGGGACACTTGTGGATAGAAGGGTAACTGATATCCAGAAGGAAGGGTGGAGTGTGGAGCCCCAAGTCATTTCTGGTAGTAAGAAGTAGCATTTCAAAACCTTTTTCTGTATTTAATTAACTTTATTAATTCCAATTAATTAAGACACAAAACAAACAAAGACACTATCAATGCTAGTGCCATACAGCTAAGTTCAATGTCAAATCAAATAACTACCACAACCACTACTTCATTTGGAGAGTTTTATGAACAAAAAGCTCAATATTCACCAGTCCCCACCAGCTTGTTTATTTTAGGGCAGCTTTAAGGAAATCTTAATAAATTATAAAGAAGCTTTAGAATGTCAAGAGATATTGAATAGAATAAGATATGTTTGGAAGGTGAAACCACATTCTTCTATCTGAATAAGATAAGACATTAAGCCATCAAGCAATGTAGCGTAAAATATCACAAAGAGATTTTTCATGACTGAGTGTTTCTCCAAATAATGTAATGAGAGGTTCTGAAGTAATCGAAGATCCACACTATCTAATTAATAAGCAAATAATTTTTCCTAACATGATTTGGCCACAGGGCATTCCCAAAACACACAACCTAGGCAGGCCGTCTGTACCAAATCTCATGCATCCATATATTGAAAATTATGTTTAGGATTGACAGAAGACAGAACATGCCTTTTAACTTAGGAATACAACAATAATCAATGCTAATTACTGTTAATTATAGGGGCGGCATGGAGGCACAGTGGTTGTGCTGCTGCCTCGCAAGTTAGGAGGCCCAGGTTCGCTTCCTGGGTCCACCCTGCGTGGAGTTTGCATGTTCTCACAAGTGTCTGTGTGGGTTTCCTCCGGGTACTCCGGTTTCCTCCCACAGTCCAAAGACATGCAAGTTAGGTGCATTGATGATCCTAAATTGTCCCTAGTGTGTGCTTAGTATGTGTGTGTGTGTGTGTGTGTGTGTGTGTGTGTCTGCGCGCCCTGCCCGAGGTTTGTTTCCTGCCTTGCGCCCTGTGTTGGATGGGATAGGCTCCAGCAAATCCCCATGACCCTGTAGTTACGATATAGCGGGTTGGATGATGGATGGATGGATATTGCATACAATATCTATTCTCCTTCTGTGTATTTACTTGTGTACAATATACACATTGGCGGTACTGTGGTATAACTGTAAGCCTCACAGACATAGCATCCAGGGTTCAAATCCTTTGTTAGGTCATCATAGAGTCATCATCATCATCTGTCTGCACAGATTTTTAATGTTTTCTGCTCTTCTCCTGCATCACCAAAGATGCTGGTGACTCCAAATTGACCCCATGAGAGTGTGAGTGTACCTGAGCTGGGGTAGTTTATTTAAGTTTTGAAATGTTATATTACTCTTTAATATCATTTTACAATTGTTTTAGCATATGTCTCTAATATCACCAACATGGTAATAGTTTAGCTGTGCGTTAAAAACAAAACTTGTTTGCCCCAAAATGAAAGAACTTTCTCACACTTTGCATATTTACATCCTTCTGTAAGTATTTTTCACTGTATCATTCATACTGAGTGGCACATCTGAGAACTTGGAAAATATAAAGGACATTTGATAATGAAGCTAGAGAACGTCACACCTTTGGATTCTAATTCCTGTGCTCATTTTCTAAAGCCCTTTGAAAAAAAACCTTTGTCGAACAGAGTGAGTTGTTGCTACACAACAATCACCATTTGAATACTATGAAGGTTCTGTGAACTTCAAAAAGAATTTACAGAATTTGTTGTGTGTTTTGTAGCTTGAAAAAGGTCTGAATTCCTGGAATTCACAGGTAATATTATACACCGCTTTTCTCTGTGATACTGCATGCCAGTTCTTAAATTCCTTCAACACATTGCTTTACTTTGATGCAAACAGAACCAGAGGAGCAGCACGAAAAAGTCAAAAGAACCATGAAATCTTCAAGGAGAAGGTAAGCCTGAAAAAATATTGTGCAAAAGAAGAAGTACTTGTACTGCTGAAAGGTAGTTCATCAGAGCACCTGTGGGCTTTCCCAATACCAATAATCCTCAGTTTGACAATGTGCAACAAGACCTGATGTTCAGCCTTAGAAGCACTTGGGAGAAGTCAGGGACTTTATGGCAGAACAAGGTGAAAATGTTGATTGTAAAACACAAGTGGCCTCATGCATAACGCCGTGCATAGAATTTGCACTATAACATGACGTAAGCACAAAAGCCGAAATGTGCTTACGCCCAGAAAAATCCAGATGCAGGAATCTGTGCGTTCGCCAACTTCCACGTTCTTCCGCTCCATAAATCCCGGTCAGCGTGAAAAGTAATGCATGTGCGCGCGCCTGCTGTCCCGCCCCAATTCCTCCCAGAATTACACCTCTTTGAATATGCAAATCAATATAAATAGCCCTTAAGCTCAGTGTTCAGTGAAAAGACAATGGGAAAAGCACGGGGGAAAATATAAGAATTTCAGCGAATACCAAGTGGAGGCAAAGGAAAACGTACTATTTGTTGATTTAAACAGTGGTAAAAACAACAAAAGGAAGTTGATTTGAGTGACATAGCGTGTCGGAGAAACTCGAAAGCTCAAGTTCACAAAGTCGTACAGTGCCAAAATAAAAAAGAAGTCACATATCAAAGTCACCATGAAAAGGCGAGTTGTAGCTCACCGTCTGAGCTTATTAGGGTACAGACAAAAAAAAAATAGGCACACAGTGAGAAGAAAGCATGAAATGTCAACTTTAACCTCAAAATTTCCACTTTAGTCATGTAGTTTATTTTGTCATTAAAGTAGAACACCATAAACTTCATCTTAAAATCATTTAATTTACTAGTTTCCCAAATCCCATCGTAACTAAAGTAGCACATTAAATGCTTTGTTTTGTATTTGATCTTCTATGTGTTCTATGTGTGTGAATCACTACGTGCTTCCATTCTTTCTCTTACTCCGACAGGACACAGAATCCATTACATTCGTGATATTACAGCTCTCTGAATAATTAAAAAACTGAGATGTATACGTGATATCATTTTCAGGATGATTTGAATGAAAGCATGTTATTAAACATGGGAACACAATGGCGCAGTGATTGTTCATGTCTCACACAAGATGCTGCTGCGTCATGCGTGACCTTTGATGAAATAATTTATTGTAGCAGTACTGTCTCTTTCAAACATACTAACCTCCAATTCCTGTCCTTACTTTTCTTTCCCCAAATACCCAATTGCCACACAATCAGCTCTGTAATAGATGTTAAGCCAACTGTAAGCTTACAAAGACAATTCTTCAAAACTTTTAAGGAATATTGAAATATCTTCATAGTACTTGTTTAATTATTCTATCCGTCTATCCTTCCAGTGTTATGCCAGCCTCAGTAAATATACAGCGCAAGGCAGGAACAATACGTGAACTTGCTAGCGCTACGGCACCGTGTCCTCACATGTTTAATTATTAAAAATGCAGACTATTTAAATGAAATTAAAGTTTTATCTGTATAATATAATCAACATATTTTTCTGGATTTAATCTTAAAAATTATATCGTCATCATATGTAAATACACTCTTTATAAAGTGGCGCAGGTTATGCAATATTATAACTGTAGTGCAAGTTTACAGTGGGGTGATTGTATTTATATGTACAAATAGTTCTACAAGGAGCAATTAATTGAGTGCGTTTATAGTTCTTGGGATGAAACTGTTTCTGAACCACGAGGTCCGTACAGGAAAGGTTTTGAAACGTTTTGCCGTGGCTGAGGCAGAGTGTGCTTGATGCTGTATACCGATAATTCTCTTTCCAATCAGCTGCTGTAGAGTTGTGATTCCCCAGTCAGATACAGTGATATAAATACTCCGAGTGGTGCAGTGAGAGTAATATGGAAAAAGATGATCCACTGTGGCAACTCCTAACGGGAGCAGCTGAAAGAAGAAGAAGAAGAAGACGAAGGTGCAGTGAAAATAACAATGGTAAAGAAGTTATGGTATTTGGAATACTTTGGCTAGTCCCTGGACCATTATATTGTTAAAAGTTAATTACAATCAGATGCATTACACTAATAAACAATATGCCGTTAGTTTCAGTGTATTTATAAAGCCACGTCAGGAAAATAAAAGAGTAACCACACAGGAACAGTACCATTGCTTTGATGCTGGGTGCCGCCAGTTTGCAAAACCGAGCGGAGAACTTGCGTACGACAAGGTATGAGGTACCGTGGAAAAGTGCGTGGCTTTATGCCAAGTGTAGGTTTTATACATCGCGATTTGAACGTAGATACGTTCTTACGCAACATTTCTGTGTGTAAGCACCGTTTATACATGAGGCCCAAGGTCTGCTGCACACATAGGTAAGTCGAAGTTTTAAAAGCAATTGAAATATCAAAGTCCAAAATTGTTTATAAAGGTCTGGAACGTTTCAGCTCAAATACTTGTGCGTATATTGAAAAGAGGAAAGCACATGGCAGTGGCCTGTCATCTAGCAGCAAACCACACATTTGACACCAAACCATGACACTGCCTTTGATCACATAACTTATTAAGTGAGAAAAAATAGATTTTTTTGTATTTGAAAATTTTACTTGCATTGGTTTGTTTTTTATTTGCTGCTTTTTGAATCTGAAAGAATTCCTGATTTAATCTAAGAAGATTAAGTTAAGAATTAGTTTATAAATTATCAGAGCTCAGATGGCCAAAGTCAAAGAATTCTGGGTTGAAATATCTGTACTTAGTGCACAGAATATTTGTAGAATTTCCATTCTGGCTTTTAGCACAACAACACATAAGCCTTCCCACAGATAGACTGTGTCAGGAGACAGTTTAGAGCTCTGGTGATGGTAACTCTGCACTGCTCCAGGAGTAGGCTTGGAATGATAATGACTTCTCTTTTCCTCCCTCTCCAGACCGAATGGACGGAATTTTTCCACCACTAACGTCCATGCTGGTGTCTGTCTGCCTTGACCCATCACATCCTGCCTGACAGCATTATAACCATAAGCTCCACTATCTTTGAGTCAGAACCAGACTCCCGCCTGAAAAGACATTGCATTAACTCTCTTGAATTGTGCTTTGTTTATTATTTAATTATACAGGGTTTGCCCAAAGGTGCCCCAACCCTTCTTATTGAGTCCTCATGTTTTGTAGGTTAGTAGGTAGGTAGGTACAGTAGGTAGGTAGGTAGGATAGACAAACAAACAAACTTTCTTTGTCCCAAGGAGGAAATTTAGATTTTTATGCTTAATTAATTAATAAATAAATTTTATTTAAAACAACAAACCCTCTCTCAAATACATTCCAAAATGACTACAAAAAAAGAAAATTTAAAAAGAAACAAAACTACTGTTTTGGTTAAAGACAAGAAGAGCAGTCCCAGTCCCAATGAGTCATTATGCATGTGTATTGTTGTTGGTATGAAGGACCCCCAGTCATGTTTTTTGACACACTTCTGATGAATAATTTGTTGGCTGAAAGTCTTAGTATGTCAGGGAAAGGTTGTGCAGGAGTGTTTATAATGGCACTCAGTTGTGTCTTCATTGCCTTGAGGGGATTGAGAGTACATCCCATAATTGAGCCTGCCTTTGTAATTTGCTTGTTGATTCTTTGAGCCTCTCCTGAAGTGTTGTTACTGGCTCAGCACACCACAAAAAAATCACACTGGCCATCACAGAGTTACAAAATATGTGAAGGATGTGACTGCAGATATTAAAGGAACACAGTCTCCAAAGTAAAATAGAGTCTGCTCTGCCCTTTCTTATGTAGTTTCTATGTGTTACAAGAGCAGTCCAGCCTGTCTCTACTGTGGACCCCTAAGTACTTATAGCAATGCAACATCTCCATTTCCTGATTAGTGACCAAATATAGAGGCTCTTTGGTTTGGCAAAAATGTATAACCAGTTCCTTGGTTTTACTGACATTAGGTTGCAGAAAATTCTTTCTTCATCAATTTTATACTTTGTCTCCAACCCCTTATCAATACACTCCATTTGTTCAGAATCATCAGAGAATTTCCGCAGGTGATATGACCTGGTGTTTTACTTATTATTTAAGGTGTGAAGAAAAAAAAGCAGACAGGACTGTTCCTTCTGGTGTTCCAGTTTTACTCACATGCACATCAGAGCCACTGGCTTTGAGCTTCTCAAACTGCAGTCTGCCTGACAGATAAACCTGTCTAACTAGAATTTTGTTTAAGAAATGCATTTCTTTATAAAATTGTGGTATCTTGTGCCAATAGAGCATTGATGTTTAGATAGATAGATAGATAGATAGATAGATAGATAATATATTGAAATTGGTTTTCTCTCTAGTGAGGAGCAGTTCTTCATTTTTAATGTGTGTTTTTTGAACTGCTGACGTTTCACATTATTTGTTCCTTCTAGGTTAAGGCAGAAGGTTCAAACAGAGGGTCAAAGATTTTTTGTCGAAGTAGATATTGACAGGTGCAAAAGCCAGGAGATCCTCGCAGATAGTTTAGCTGTCAGGAACTAGCAACCTCTGCTAATGGTAGATCTTTAGCGTGACCTGGGGGACACCACAGGCCTATGTTTGCCTCTCTTTGGCTGGTTTGATGACTCTTTGTAAAAAACGAGGAAAGCTGCTTTCTGTGATTCAGTCAACTGGAGGGCCTGGGCTGAGCCAGATGAGTGATATCTGTGACGCAAAAACAGCAGCAGTTCAGCGGATTAAGAGACTTGATATAAAACTGTGAAAACTACAATTTTTTTATCCTTCTATTAATTTCATTTTCATTTTATTCCAAGGGCATAAAATATAAATATAAATATAAATATAAATAAGGAATACATACACTGTTATAGTGAGATGCATGCACTCCTCAGTGGCACATATACCGTACATTATATATTGCATACAATACATAGTGAAACATTTATATTGTGCACTGAAACAATTTTACTATGTATTGAAATGCATACAATCTAAAGTGAAAGATATATATTTTATTCTAAAACCCTTAGCCACACAGACCATATACTGAAACATATGCAGTCAAAAGTGAAAGATATGTAATCCACTATGAAGCCCAATGAGTCTATTTTGAAACATATATCATTCATGTTAAACAGGAGTAGAGTATAATTAAATTAAACAAGAATGCTTTTGAGAAATTTATAAGTCAGTTCCTGCCTGGTGCCAAAAATTGCTGGAATCAATCTCCTACCCACCATACCCCATGCCCTCTTGTGTGAGTTTGGAGAATGGAATGGAATGAAAAAATACAATGGATTATAAATCAATTTATTTCATGGGGTCCATTGGTAAAATAACGATGAACAGGTTCTTCATACCATCAGATTCTGCTTGCAATGTGTTGCACGTTGATTAGCACATGCAAGTTAGAATTTTTAAATAGGCTGTACACATGACAATGGCAGCCCCTTTAGTAATAACAATAGGAATACTTGGAGAATCTGATTGTGAACATTGTCCTCTGGTGGATTTTAAGAGTACTGCAGGGAAAATTAATGATATTCAAGGAATAAAGAGTGGTGTTCATACCATTAAAAAATGAACTATAACACGCATAATGTTTATTAGATTTCCTACATGCCAACAGTATAGTCAGTCATGGCTTGGGAGGCCCTGCTGTATTTTATCACACTTTCTGGAAATATACATTTTATGTCACTTGAAATCTGGATGGAAGACTATAATGCTTGGGATAGCAGAAGTAGAATAGCAGTGAAATTAAGTGTCAACCTAATAAAAGCTTGTAGTAAAATGTACTCTTAAGATGTAACCTTCCATTTATTATCAATATCTGCTGCTTTCATTAAACATTAAATCTTACCACCAGCAGCCACAAGTCAGGGACCAACCTTAGAAGGATGCTAGTTAATGAGAGGGTACACTCAGGTATTTGCACAAGGCCAATTTCAAGCTATCCATTAACATAACCTGAACATTGTGAGGCAAGGACTGCCCAAAGGATGAAGAACACGCAACACAGCCCATCACAATGGGCTTCTGGCAGAAGAAACTGAGCCACAAGACTTATTCATACTGAAGCCAGAAATTTTCATGTGTTTCGCCACTGTTGAGGATGCATAGAGTTAATAAGAGAATAAAATGGTAAAATGCAAGTACTAAGCCAAGCAGAGGTGAAAAGGCCAGAGGTCAGTGTGACATTCAGGGCCACCACACACCACAGCAACCCAAGCTTATGTTTTAACAACTGTGATTCAAAACAGGGGTTACCAAGAAACAAAATGCCATCACAGAAAAAATAAAACAATATGGTAAAAATGCAGAAAATAACTTCATATCAAAAATAAAGTCATATTCAGAATCCTCATGATTAAAATTTTAAACTAATTAAAAAATTAAAAGAGAATCAAAATCACAGCATTATAACTCTAAAATGCATGTCGTGGAGATATTAGAGAAAACTAAAGTACTTTATGAAAACTTTCCGGGACAAGGGCAAGGCTGGGCAATCTCCATATACATGGTGTGCAGGATGGAACTGAAGTTCATGCTGCTAGGACCACTAGCCAGTGAGCTGCTCCATATATCATGAGAAATTACCAGTAATACTATTTAAGCATACAAACAGAAGATATAAATACTTTTTATTTCTAACATAAATCTGTTTACTAAAAATGTTAAATCTAAAGTATACACAGTGTAGTCTCCCACTAAAGAGTTAATCTTCAGAGTAGCCACCACAACAGTTTGATCATACTTTAAAAAAGGAAGAAAAAAAGTTATCATCATTCCACCTAGGCCATTACAGTACTACCAATCAACTGTAATCCTCAGTGCTGTGGAAATTATTTTTCTTTATCCCCAGACACTGCATGCTGCTCTTCCATTATCTCCAAAATGCAGTGCTAATACAAACATGAGGCAAGTGGTACATTTTACAAAAAGCTTACTTCATCTATGTGATTGGCTTACACAGCAGTGTTTTCAAAATAACAGAAAACATAATATTACGAAAACCCCTTTATAGTAAATTTGAGCAGTAAAAGGTTATCGACTGCTTTTATGACTAATTAGATGACTTTCTTAACAACATATTTATTTAAGTAAGAGGGGTAAGTCTTTACCACCCCATGAGCCTGAACTGGTTTGAAATTGCAATAGTTTGTCACTGTACTTACTACAGTATACTTGCTTGTTCCTGATTTACCAAATTACAGTTAAGCAGAGTAACTCTGCAACAATGGTCACAAAGCAGGAACCAGTCGTGATCAGAATATCTCCTGATTTACTAAAGTAACTAAACAACAATAAACAAGTTACAGTATAAAATTATCTATACATAGTGATATTAAATTAACTGTGATGAAAAATGTTTTAATATCTAGCGCCTACCTTTATTATCATGAACCAGACCCTAAGAAATATTCACATGTAAAGCATGGAAATGTTTGGAAGGGCAGTAGTGCCTGATTTGCTCCTGCTTTAGGAATGAACCAAAGTATAAAAGAACACTGCGGTTTTCATTATTCACCACACCAACACACGTTACAAGGTTAGTGCTGCCACCTTACAGCTCCGACTCTGAATCCCGGCACAGTTTATGTGGAGTTTGTACATTCACCCATGTCTGGGTGGGTTTCTCTCCAGGTGATAATGGATTTTCACAGATGTATATGTCAGGCCAATTGATATCTCTAAATTAAGGTGAGTGAGTCTGCTAATCTCATGTAGAGTTATTAGCCACATTGTACTTAATGCATCCAGAACTGGCTCTAGCCCTGTCAGCTCTGTAACAGACGTTAAGCCATCTGTAAGCTTACAATGACGATTCTTCAAAACTTTTCAGGAACATTGAAATATCTTCATAGTACGTGTTTAATTATTCTATCCGTCTATCCTTCCAGTGTTATGCCAGCCTCAGTAAATATACAGCACGAGGCAGGAACAATACGTGAACTTGCTAGCGTTGTGGCACCATGTCCTCACATGTTTAATTATTAACAATACAGATTATTTAAATGAAGTTAAAGTTTTATCTGTATAATCTAATCAACATATTTTGCTGCATTTCATCTTAAAAATGATATCGTCATCATATGTAAATACGCGCTTTATAAAGTGGCTCAGGTTGTGCAATATTATAACTGAAGTGTAAGTTTACAGTGGGGTGATTGTACTTATAAGTACAAACCGTTCTACAAGGAGCAATTAATTGAGTGCGTTTATAGTTCTTGGGATGAAACTGTTTCTGAACCGCGAGGTCCGTACAGGAAAGGCTTTGAAACGTTTTGCCGTGGCTGAGGCAGCGTGTGCTTGATGCTGTATACCGATAATTCTCTTTCCGATCAGCTGCTGCTGTGATTCCCAACTCAGATACAGTGATATAAATACTCCGAGTGGTGCAGTGAGAGTAATATGGAAAAAGATGATCCGCTGTGGCAACCCTTAAAGGGAGCAGCTGAAAAAAGAAAAAGAAGAAGAATAAGAAGGTGCAGTGAGAGTAACAACGCTAAAGCAGTTATGGTATTTAGAATACTATGGCTGTTCCCTGGGTCATTATATTGTTACGAGTTAATTACAATCAGATGCATTACACTAATAAACAATATGCCGTTAGTTTCAGTGTATTTATAAAGCCACGTCAGGAATGTGGATCTCAGAAATAAAGGGTAACCACACAGGAACAGTAGCACTGCTTTGATGCTGGGAGCCGCCAGTCTGCAAAACCGAGCAGAGAACTTGCATACGACAGGGTATGAGGTACCGTGGAAAAGTGCGTGGCTTTACGCCAAGTGTAGGTTTTATACATCGCGATTTGAACGTGGAAACGTTCTTACGTAACATTTCTGTGCGTACGCACCGTTTATACATGAGGCCCAAGGTCTGCTGAACACATAGGTAAGTCGAAGTTTTAAAAGCAATTGAAATATCAAAGTCATATAAAAGAATGGAATGGAAAATGCAAGTACTAAGCCAAGCAGAGGTCAAAAGGCCAGAGGTCAGTGTGACATTCAAGGCCACCACACACCACAGAAACCCAAGCTTATGTTTTAACAACTGTGATTCAAAATGGGGGTTACCAAAAAACAAAATGCCATCACAGAAAAAATAAAACAATATGGTAAAAATGCAGAAAATAACTTCATATTAAAAGTAAAGTCATATTCAGAATCCTCATAATTAAAATTTTAAATAACTAAAAAATTAAAAGAGAATCAAAATCACAGCATCATAACTCTAGCTCTGTGATTCTAAACTGAACAAAGTGGTTTGAAAATTAATTATGAAAAATTAACTATAGCAGTGGCTCTCAAACCCAGTCTTGGGGATCCCATGTGTTTTTTGTTCCAACCAGTTTCACAATCAGTGAGTTAGTTAGCTGGTGTTTTTTTCTAGCAAAGGAGAGTATTGCGATTTTGACATTTAGAAATTCTGCTTTTTTATTTTTACTCTGGCTTTAAATGTTTATCTCTGTTTTGTTGTTTCTCTTTCAATTCACCTTTTATCTGTGTCTTCAAATGACAACGATAAACAAGACACTGCGTAGACACCTGGTAAAATGACACTGAATGCTGAAAGTTTGCAATCAAACCCATTAATGTGCTTAAAATGGATTAAACAACCAGGACACATGGATAAACAAAATGAAAATCATGATAAAATCACAAAAAACTATTTTAAAAAAGGTACATTGTATCTTTATTATACTTTAATTACTTATGGCTATGAGCTGTGGATAATGACCAAAAGAATGAGATCGCAAGTAAAAACAGTAGAAACAAGATTTCTTTGTAGGGTGGCTGGGCTTGACATTCGATGATAGAGTTAAAACCTCAGTGATTCGGGAGTATCCCAGAGTAGAATTACTGCTCCTCTGGATCGAGAGCAGTCAGTAGGGGAGGTTTGGACATATTATAAGGATGCCCTCCAGGCACCCCCAGCTAGAGCTACTCTGGGCATATCCCACAGGGCAGACCCTGCAGCTGGTCTGGGACAGACACAATGCAGGGATTATATCTCTCTGCTGGTTTGGGAACACCTGCAAATCCCCCAGGAAGAGATGGAATCTGCACATGGGGGACAGGGAGATCTGGCCTGACTTGCTTGGCCTACTGCTACCATGACCCTTGCCAGAAAATGTAAATACAGTGTGATAAGAATGAACAGGAGATGTCAAAGGTTTGGGTCAGCCACCCGTATAATATGCCCTGGCTGCAAAGGGTAAATTTAGTTGAGTTGTGTTCAGCTCAAAATCCAAAAGAGAACTGTCTCATAGGTGTAAAGATGGTGGCTTTAAAGTTTCAGATCGGAAGTGGCATTTTCATGGGCGCTGGAACCAGAAGTGACATCATCATGGGTGCCAGGACCCGGTCAGATTTCCTGTGAATGGTCTGCAGAGAATTGAGAGAGAAAGTCAGTGCACCTCGCCACCCTCTAGTCTGGCATGGAATTATCACTATTCAGGCCCATTAGCTACCTCCAATTCGCACGTGTGTGACAACAGAAAATGAGATATGATTACATTATCCCCTTGTAACATACATATTAAGTTTGGTACTGCAGGTGAATCATCTCTATGCATTGTGACATATTGACATAATAACAAAATTACTTATTAATATGAAGGATTCACAGGTCTTAGATACTAAATATGTAATATCAAGAGAACTGTGTCTCAGTTAAGCCACATTAGAACACTCAAAACTGAAGTTTTGTTAGAAGATAACATTTCAGAGAAGAAGAAACGCTTCTGTTTGTGTTATGAAGATCCAAAGAAGCCTCTGCTAAGGTCTATTAGTAAAGTCTATTAGTCTATAAGTAAATGAGTAATAGATGCATTTTTGTAGTACCTAAACTAAAGCCTTACCAATTTTACCAAACTTACAGTGCATCTGGAAAATATTCACAGCGCATCACATTTTCCACATTTTTTTAATATGTATGGGCAACTGGAGCTGTGTATTGGCTTGGTATGAGCGTGTATGGTAGAGACTAACTGACTGGGTTGATATTTGTATTGGATCCAGTGCTGCCAAGTGCTCTGCAACATTAAAACTGGATTAAGGTTCATTTACTGGATGGGTGGAGGACTGAAAACATAATTAGTCCTTGTGTCACGATGTTCCTACCGGACATGTTCATTTTCACACAGTTGAACTCCAGACCAGGAAGAAAAAGGACCGAGTTCAATTAAGATTAACATTTTATAATAACTTTAATCAATAAATCATTAGCAAATGCACAATGCTTGAGAAATCAATAGTTTATGTGCATACAAATAGTTATACAGTGTATGTAATTAAATGATAAGTCATTTTTGGTAACACTTTAAAATAACTTTCATTGACAAACATTATATAATGCTTCTTTGCATCTTTACAGATCATTTAATGATTAGTTGTAAATCTTTTTCTGTAGCTAAAGTTGAAACTATTCATCCACAGTAAAAGTTTGGAAGTGTTAATTAATAAAAGTAATGAACGTTCTTATAAAGGGTTATCTAAACTTAACATTGACCTTTCAAGAGCCCTAGTTTTAAACCCCTGCTGTACGTCTTCTGAGATGAAGAGCAAGGCGGTACAACATTCAGTTCCATCAATAACTGCAATTCAAAATGCTTGTGCCATTTTAGTCTACAGTAACACATCATACAGAACTTTACTTAAAAAAAAGACACAAGATAACAATTCGCATTAGAACAAATCAGAAAGTGGTATACAGTATGTTTATAATTTCTACATTGACCCCAAAACAGACACTGGGAAATAATAACCTGTTTAATAAGACTAGGAGTTCAATTAAAAAAAGAAGCTGGTTAAAACAAAAACCTGCAGCCACAGGGAATCCCTAGGACTGAGTCTGAAAATTACTGAACAATACTGTACATTATGTATTACGTCTCAGAATATTGTAAGTTTATTATTAAATTCAGACTGTTGCTTATACAAGATGTCTTGCTCGGTCTGCAACCTGAATTTCCCTCTTGTGACGATAAAACAATGAATTCAAACAGGAAATAAAGTCCCCGAAAATATTTCATATATGCTATATGAGTAAAGTAAGCCTCAAGAGGAGTAACCTACTCTATGCAGTTGAATCTAGATGTTCCACATTTCACTTAAAATAAAATGTAAATGTCTGTGATATTCATCCCACATTCATTTTTTAATTTAATGTGTGGGCCTCATTAATTGCAGTTGGAGAATCACACTCCTGGGTTCCTGGGTCCCGTGTATTTCACACTTTGTTGCCCGTATTTCAGAACATACAGTGCAATACCAACATGGCAGTTCTGCTTAAATTTCATCTTTACACAATACCGCTATTGGTGACATCCCGTAATATGGAATTCTGCTGCAATCTCTTCCACACAAACAACCCACTATGTCCTTGTTACCATACAAGCTTTACGCAATTTATGCTGTACACAGCTCATCGTATTATTTCTTTTCACCTGTTCTTTTTTGTACAATGGTTAAAACATTCCATTCATTGTATTGGTTGTGTAAATGTGAAGATTATAAATATCTTTACTGTTTGAAATAAGTTCAAGAAAAACACAATTTTGCTTTAGAACTTTATTGCCTGGCTATGGCTTTCACTGTAAAGTCATAATAATAAAATAAATTATATTTATTAATAATAATACTATAGTATTGCATTCTACTTTGCCTGTGAACATATGACTTGTGATAAACTCGAAAAACAAATATCTTGAGTGAGCAAAGTAAAAACCCACATGTTAAAACCATTTTAGTTTAGCTCACATGGTATTGATATGTACATAGTGCATACATAGTTGCAAGGTTAGGATTTATAGTGTGCCTACTTTTTATTTTACTTTCCATCTTTTCCGTTTTGTACCTTTACTTTGGGTTTACTTCAGTTCATACTAGTTCCAATTTTCAGTTCTCTTCTTTCTTTGAGGTTATTTCAATACACTAGACCTGTTTTAGTTTGTTTATTGCTTTTAATCCAGCCTTCAAAACTTTTTAAAGGTACAAGATTACAAATCAAAAGGTTACATTCAATTCCGATTTAGGCTACCATTTTTATAGGATGTGCTACAGGGTGAAATTATGTTTATACCCAAAATTCCCATTACTCAACTTATTACCTGTTTGAACACGGAAAAAATATAGTTTCCTGCAAAATTGCATTTTCCAATGACCATCAACAAGAGCCAACAGTCACTAGAAAAAGCAGGTATTTATCTGTGGAAGGAATGTTTTAGTAAGTAGCATGTTCTAGAGTAAGGAGCTACATTGATCTAATTAATATTAGCTCCTGACAAAAAAAAAAAATGATATAACATTGAACTGCCGTAAAAGATTAACCCCCAGCACTATAATTATAACTGAGGCCTATTGTCTTTGAAAATTTCCTGGGCGAAGATGGGTAACACAGCTAGTTGTTATATATATCGCATTATATTTCTCTGCGTATGTTACCACATTATGTTTTGCATTTATGTTTCTTTTCTTTATCTTATATTTGTAATTTTTGCATAGCACACTGGCCTTGTAAGTGGATAGAATTAAATTGATTTGGTCCTAACAGATAAACAATACAAAATCAGTTACTCCAAATGCAGCTGAAGAGTGCACTGGCTAGCACTGGAGTTTCTCAATTCCAGGACCCAAATTTGATACCAGACTTGGACGTTGACTGTGTAGAATTTAAACATGTTCATGGTGTCTGCATGAGTTTGCAGAGGTGGCTCATGTTTCCTGCCACATATTTGTTAGGTTGGCTGGTGACACTAAACTGACCCAGTATTGGTAGCTCTAGGTGTGTGCCAAGTGTAAACTGTGACAGACTGGAGCCATAATGTGTCACTGTGACTGTGACAGCCAAGTTGGAAGTTTTCTTTCTTTTTAATTTTCTTGCTTTATAGTCATTCTAGTAAGTGCTCAAACAATGTGTATATTTATTTTATTTATTTTTAAAGCTTCTGTAAAAAGCCAAATCTATCTCCATCTATCCATCCATCCATCCTAGGGATTGCTCCGGACTTGTGTCAAATGCTGCCAGGATTGACTCTGGCCTCCTGAGGGTCTATAATGGACAAATCAGGTCCACAAAAATGATGGATACATTTCAAAAAACAAGGTGAGCAAATATTAAACATGACAGTAGTTAAACAATACGATGGTAATTAAATGTGGCAGGTCGTCACTGATACCCATTTACTTTGAAAGTTTTTTTACGTGCCTGTTTACTCCCTGCATGTGTTTAGATGATATAACATACTGCATATTATGAACTTTCAGAGTAATTCACATGCACTATGTTTTAAAGTAAGGGCTGCCTGAAGGGCTTTAAAAAGCCGCGCTCTGAAACTTCGGTCCCATTACTCATGAAGGTAGGTTTTACAGTAGATGTGAAGTCTGTCTGCCAAATGTCTAACGACAGAGTTCACTCAAAGTTGTCAAATACAAGAAGACTACTAACAGCTTTATATGCTGAAAAGCTAAAGTATGTGTCTATCTCTTTCTTATCGCTAAAACACCTAAGTATACCAAAGGGGTCTAAAATTTAGCTAGAGGCAAACACCAAAATGCCACGTCTCTGTGCCCTCACATTCCTTGACAGCTGTCAGACAAATGATAATCCCTTTACTGGGGTCCGAGATTAAACTATTCAGTAGTGCCTTTTGGGTAAAATTTTGACCCGGCAGACTGAACATTTCAGTCTACTTGTCCAAACACATGGATCAAAATTAGTCTTCCTAGTTTACAATTTACCAGCCAAGTTGATCTTCAAAGAAAAAAGAGTAAAATTTCATTCTTAAATAAGGAAAACAACCTCCTGATTTTTTTTGTTCCCTTTGTCAATGTTTCTGTCATTTGGAGAAAGCATACGTAGGAAAAATAAGAAAAAAAACATACATTTCAAATATAATTTAATTCTGTTTAAAATTATATTTATATCCATGCAGCCAGCAGCACAAATGCTCCAAAAATGTTTTGTAATCATAAATCAGTTAATCACTTTTTTACAATTACTACATAGTTTGTAACAAAAGGTAACCATATTAAAATGTAACATCCAAGCATCTATTATTATTCATGGTACTCACTTAAGAGTTTTGCTAAATATAACATTTTAGAGGATTTCTACTGTACCATTCAGAACATGATGGCTAAAAAGATTTTCTGAAGGTTAACTGGTGACTCAAAAACTATCCTGTACAAGTTTGACAGAAAGTGTGAACGCCCTCTGTTGGACTGATGCCCCATTCAACCTTGGCTCCTCCTTCGAGCCCAGTATTGCTGGGACAGTCTCTGGACCCAGAAATCCTGAACTGGAATAAGCATGTTAGATAATGTTCTGGTGGATATACAGTATGTCTTCTGAATCTGCTTTTTCCATTACAGTTGAACAGCTATATGTACACTCACCTAAAGGATTATTAGGAACACCATACTAATACGGTGTTTGACCCCCTTTCGCCTTCAGAACTGCCTTAATTCTACGTGGCATTGATTCAACAAGGTGCTGAAAGCATTCTTTAAAAATGATGGCCCATATTGATAGGATAGCATCTTGCAGTTGATGGAGATTTGTGGGATGCACATCCAGGGCACGAAGCTCCCGTTCCACCACATCCCAAAGATGCTCTATTGGGTTGAGATCTGGTGACTGTGAGGGCCATTTTAGTACAGTGAACTCATTGTCATGTTCAAGAAACCAATTTGAAATGATTTGAGCTTTGTGACATGGTGCATTATCCTGCTGGAAGTAGCCATCAGAGGATGGGTACATGGTGGTCATGAAGGGATGGACATGGTCAGAAACAATGCTCAGGTAGCCCGTGGCATTTAAACGATGCCCAATTGGCACTAAGGGGCCTAAAGTGTGCCAAGAAAATATCCCCCACACCATTACACCACCACCACCAGCCTGCACAGTTGTAACAAGGCATGATGGATCCATGTTCTCATTCTGTTTACGTCAAATTCTGACTCTACCATTTGAATGTCTCAACAGAAATCGAGACTCATCAGACCAGGTAACATTTTTCCAGTCTTCAACTGTCCAATTTTGGTGAGCTCGTGCAAATTGTAGCCTCTTTTTCCTATTTGTAGTGGAGATGAGTGGTACCCGGTGGGGTCTTCTGCTGTTGTAGCCCATCCGCCTCAAGGTTGTGCGTGTTGTGGCTTCACAAATGCTTTGCTGCATACCTCGGTTGTAACGAGTGGTTATTTCAGTCAAAGTTGCTCTTCTATCAGCTTGAATCAGTCGGCCCATTCTCCTCTGACCTCTAGCATCAGATTCATTCAGTCAACCAGCAGCAGTCGTCAGTCTCCCGGCTCCGACAAAGACCGAGTATAGTGGACTGGGAGGAGTCTGCACTCGGCAGCTCACGAATGCCAGGACAGGGCAGACTTCATTGACGTCTGTCAGACAACAGCTTTGAACAGCAACTTGAAATTGCAATGTGTCAGTCTGTTGCATCCACATTATCTGTGCCAAGAAACCTGCCATCACAGAATGATGACAAGAAACTGGATGCATCAGTAAAAGCAGAAATGGCGGTGTTTCAGAGCAACGGCAAGCGCAGGCGTTGTTTAGAACAAGTGTATCAGTATCTGATCAGGTGGATCGCGTTGCATTCAAAAAAAAGTTTTTTTAAACGTTAGTCTATCATATATCCTCCCTATGGCATTTGCCACTTGATTGACATATAGGGCGGCCAGTCTGAGATCTCTTTCCTTCTAACGCACTGGTCATCCCACATGCACCCATACAATCAGATTGTGATTCAGACATTCGAATGCCATGAATGTAATTACACCGATCTACATGCTGTCAAATAAACAAACCACATGCCGTGGCTTTGCCTCTGACGCTGACGTGCAGCGAGTGTGTACGCCTGATGAGCCCAGAATTTGGGCGAAACACGTATCGCGTACTCTTTGCATTATTTGACAGTAAAACTTTGCAACATTCTATGTTCTGCTTCTCGCAAGTGAAGAGGGCACCATGGCGGATGTTTGCCGACACAAGCGTTACCTGGCAGGTAACCACCCATACAATCAGATTGTGATTCAGACTATGAATGACATGAATGTAATTACCCCGATCTACATGCTGTCAAATAAACGAACCACACGCCGTGGATCAACGTAAAGGGCGAAACACGTGTTGTGTACTCTTTGCATTATTTGACAGTAAAACTATGCAATATATATATATATATATATATATATATATATATATATATATAGCATTTTAATGTAGGTAGATCATTTCGACCTGGTCATTTTAAAAGTAGCTCGCAAGCCGAAAAAGTGTGGGCACCCCTAAACTAGATACATGAACTTATATGACAACATGAACTGCTTGTAGATAAGGTTAGTCTTTTATTGGTGTCAACATATTGCAGTAGATTTATTAAAAATAAGTGTCGGTCGTTCTAAAACTGTTCACATGTGAGATGCCCATGCACTGTGTCATCCCCGGGAGCCCGGGATTCCCGGGAATGACATGTGGGTTTCCCGAATTCCCGGGAATGGATTCCCTAACCAATACTCTTTTCATTTGTCATTCCAGCACCAGACTGTCTGGACTGTCATGAGACAGGTTAGTTTTAACCTACTGATAAATATTCACAATAGCAATTCTGCTCAATTTAGATTCAGGCAGAAAAATTTGTTTAAAGGAATAAAGAGTGACGTTAAAATGAAACAATTGATGAAAAAACAACCAAATGCTTTAAATGTGAAAATAAGATGAAACAGATATAGTTTAGTTTTTGAAAAATTAAAAACTGAAACATATATACCACTTGATTCAGTATGTCTTTTCAATCCATGCTTTAAACTCACTGTTACCTCAGCCCTTCTTCAACGTTTTTATAAGCATTTTATTATAAATTATAATATAATTATAATAATACATGTATATAATTATAAACATAAGCATCTCTTTTTTGTCTACTCACCTATAATTATATAGCAGCTTTGGCATTTTAATCTATAAATATTTCTCTTGACCTGAAAATGCAAACAATAGCTGAACCTGGCAGGTAAGAAAACACAAGGCCAGCTCTTTAATAGAGAAAAATGAAGGAGAAGTTCAGCTTGTTTGTCCACAAAGTGCAGATAGAAGTGTGAAATTGTTATGGTTAAGCCATAGTTTCTCCCTGGCTCATATTTAAAGTGCTTTGCCATTGCTTTATTTAATATCATTCTGTTCAATTATTATTTGCTTAATTATGTACATACTATTTGTTATTTTTATTCTAATTGGTCGTAATTTAGTATTTGTGTGTCTTGCAGTTCTCTCATGTTCTTTGTATTTTGTAGGTGAATCCCCAAAAGGTAGGGCTACCTGTTAATCACTGTTAAGGGACCACCTCTAGTCCCATAAAAGCAAGCTGGGAGTTCAAATTCAGCCTGGTTTGTTTTGAAAGTGCTCCAGTTGATTTAGTGGTTCTCGGGAGTATTTTTATTATTAATTTAGCAGAACCCTGTATCCAAGATGACTTACAAAGCAAACTATAATACATCTCCACAAATCGCTAGTAATTCCTCCATTCCCCACTGCGAGTGCGTTCATTATTTATTTATGTAAAATTGGCCACATTTTTCTGAGCCACAGACTTGCTACACCACACCCATAGAAACGACACTAAGCAATTCCAAAATATTTAATGAAAAGTTGCGTTTTCAAAAGATACCTAAATATGAGTACATTGGGTTCAGTTCGAATAGCTAAAGGAAAATCATCCCACAGATTTGGAACAAGAATGGAAAAGCATTGTCTAGTCATGGTGCGTCTCACAAGAGAAGGAATGGTCAGCACACAGGCAAAGGCAGAATGGAGAATTCTGGTAGGAACATATGGCACGTACAAAGGCTGGAAATATCGAACAGAAAAACTATTCAATGTTAAGTCAAGACAAGAGTTTTTGAACTGGATCCTTGCAGCAAAAGAAAGTCAGTAAAAAGACCGAAGCAAAGTAGTAGGAGTGAAACAAGGACAAAGAACATCAGGCAAGCAGCTGAATTCTGGAGGAGTTGCAGAGGTTGGATAGCACTTGAAGGAAGCCCTGCCAGTAGAGAGTTGTAATAATCCAGCTGAGAGAGAACCAGTGCCTGTTGTATGGTATAATTTCTTAATAATCTCTTTTGATTTGAGACAGCTCATTAATCAGCCTACACATAAAGCAGGTCATACGTTAGATTAAGTGATTACTAAAGGACTAAAAGTTGATATAAAGCAGGTCATTGATATCGGTCTATCAGACCATTTTCTTCTACTTTTTAATATAGAAATAATGATAGAAAACTCTCATGAGAAGCATGTTGTTAAAAAACACTTCTTTGACTCATCAGCAGCTTTCAAACTTACAAACATTCTAAGCAATCAGTCCGTTTATAGTGCCAGCTATAATAGCGAGGATAATGTAAATAGTAAGGTGGAAAGATTTAATACTAAAGTGAGAGCTGCTGTTGACGTAGTTGCACCTGAAAAGACAGTTAAAAAATCTTCTAGCATTATTATACCATGAAAGACCCAAACAGTGTCGGATTTAAAGACAACATGCCGTAGAGCTGAGCGTAAATGGAGGAAGACTAAACTAACTATCCACTATGAAATATTAAAAGTTAAAATAACAGAATACAATAACACAGTCCGTCTTGAGAGGCGCTGCTATTTCTCTAAGATTATAAATAACAATGCTAGTAATCCCAGAGTCTTATTCTCTACGATAGATCGTCTGCTAAACCCAGGTAACTCAAAGGAATGCCTCCTAAATACTTCCAGTAAAACCTGTGAGGCTATTGCTGTATTTTTCAATCAAAAAATTAATGATATTAGAAATAACATGGTATATCTCCCAAACACAAAGCATCCTCTTAAGCCCCAGTACTCCGTTATAAACATATTAAACTCTTTCACTAGGATAGATTTACCTGATTTACATAAAATAATCTTTCAGCTGAAACCCTCCACCTATTTCCTTGACCCAATACCAACACATTTTTTAAAAGAAGTATCAGGCGTGCTAATTGATAATGTTCTTGACATAGTAAATTTGTCATTAGATACAGGGGTCTTCCCAGACTGTCTTAAGACTGCTGTAGTTAAACCCCAACTTAAGAAACATAATCTTGACCCCTCGGCTCTTGAAAATTTTAGACCCATCTCTAACCTGCCTTTCTTAAGTAAAATTCTGGAGAAGGCAGTCATTATGCAGTTAAATGACCACCTCAATAAACATGCTATTCTTGATAAATTTCAGTCGGGTTTTAGAACAAATCACAGCACAGAAACTGCACTTGTTAAAGTAGTAAATGATTTGTGGGTAAATGCAGACAGAGGCCATTTATCTGTTCTCATCCTCTTAGATCTGAGTGCTGCATTTGACACCATTGATCATAATATTCTTAGAAATCGCCTTAGTCAATGGGTGGGCCTCTCTGGCAGTGTCTTAAATTGGTTTGAATCCTACCTGGCAGAGAGAAAATTCTTTGTTAGTTGTGGTAATTACAACTCAAAGACACATGATATCCGATATGGTGTTCCACAAGGCTCTATCCTGGGTCCGCTGCTCTTCTCAATCTACATGCTTCCGTTAGGTCAGATTATCTCAGGGCACAACGTGAGCTACCACAGCTATGCTGATGACACACAGCTGTACTTATCCATAGCACCTGATGACCCCAATTCTCTTGATTCACTAACACAATGTCTGACTTGTTTCTCAGCATGGATGAATAGTAACTTTCTCAAGTTAAATAAAGAGAAAACTGAAATCTTAGTGATTGGCAATAATGGATACAATGAGGCTATTAGAAATAAACTGGATACATTAGGATTAAAAGTCAAGACGGAGGTAAAAAGCTTAGGGGTAATTGTTGACTGTAATCTGAATTTTAAATCGCATATTAATCAGATCACTAGGACAGCATTTTTTCACTTAAGAAACATAGCAAAAGTTAGACCTCTTATATCATTGAAAGATGCTGAGAAATTAGTTCACACATTTGTTTTCAGTTGACTAGATTACTGTAACGCACTCCTCTCAGGACTACCCAAAAAAAGACATAAATCACTTGCAACGAGTGCAGAATGCAGCTGCTAGAATCCTAACTAGGAAAAGAAAATCTGAGCACATCTCTCCAGTTTTGATGTCACTACACTGGTTGCCTGTGTCATTTAAGATTGACTTTAAAATACTGCTTATGGTTTATAAAGCCTTAAATAATCTCGCCCCATCTTATATATCGGAATGTCTGACACCTTATATCCCAAATCGTAACCTCAGATCCTCAAATGAATATCTCCTTAGAATTCCAAGAACAAAACGTAAAAGAAGTGGTGAGGCGACCTTCTGCTGTTATGCACCTAAAATCTGGAATAGCCTGCCAATAGGAATTCGCCAGGCTGATACAGTAGAGCACTTTAAAACACTGCTGAAAACACATTACTTTAACATGGCCTTCTCGTAATTTCACTGTAATTAAAATCCTGATACTCTATATCTCCAACTCATTATAATAACTATTCATGGTGGCTCTAAAATCTGTACTAACCCCTACTCTCTCTTCTGTTTCCTTTTCCGGTGTCCTTTTGGTGGTGGTTTGCGCCACCACCATCTACTCAAAGCACCGTGATGTTCCAACATTGATGCCAAAAGCCAGAAGTCTACGTGACCATCATCATCATCAAGTGACTCTGTGAGAACCCAAACTACAAAGAGGATGATTTCATTTATGTTAGGTAGAATGCCCAGAGGGGCCTGGAACCCCTGCAGATTTTTTTTTTTTTCCAGCCGTCTGGAGTTTTTTTTTGTTTTTTTCTGTCCACCTTGGCCATCAGACCTTATTCCTTTTCTATGTGAACTAATGTTGTCTTATTTTAATTTCTTATTTTGTCTTTTATTTTTCTTTTCTTCATTATGTAAAGCACTTTGAGCTACTTTTTGTATGAAAATGTGCTATATAAATAAATGTTGCTGTTGTTGTTGTTGTAATTACTGATGAAGGGCTGAATCTTCTGAATATTATGAAGAAACAAACAACATGATTGGGTCACTGAAGAAATACATTCAATGAATGAAAGTGAGGAATCCAGAGTTACGCCAAATTTCCAGACAATGAGTGATGGTGAAAGGATGAAATCTTCAAGAGTAATACTTTGAGACAAAGCTAAAGAAAGAGAATAAGAAGGCAAATATTGGATACCTGACTTTGAAGGGTTAGGTTTAAGATGATAAGATGAGATGGCTGAGAGATAATTTGGAGATCAGTGCATAAATATGTAAGTTGTAAGAGTGAAATGAAAGGAAGATCTGTGCATCATCAGCACAGAGGTGATAGGAGAAGCCATAAGAAGAAACAACATTGGATAAGAAGCAAATGTAAAGAGAAAAGAAGTGGACCATACACTAATCCCTGACGTATGCCTGTGGAGAATTATGGGTTTTGGTATACATGAACAGTGTAATATGCAAATAATCACAGAACAAGAAAGACTAACTTACTTCCACTTTGATGGTGTGACTGGAATTTTAAGGTGATTTACTGACTCTCAACAAGTACCTAAGCTGCTGACCCAGAATACTATAATAAATCCTGGACATTGATGTCACTAATTCTAAATGAATACTGTATCTGCTATGCTGTATGGGTTGGAAATGGTGGCACTGACCAGAAAGCAAAAGACAGAGCTGGAGGTGGCAGAGTTAAAGATACTAAGATTTGCACTGGGTGTGACAAGGATGGATAAGATTAGAAATGAGTACATTAGAGGGTCAGCTCATGTTGGACGGTTGGGAAACAAAGTCAGAGAGGTGAGATTGTGTTGGTTTGGACATGTTCAGAGGAGAGATGCTGGGTATATTGTGAGAAGGATGCTAAGGATACAGCTGCCAGGGAGGATACAGTTGCCAGGGAAGAGGAAAAGAGGAAGGCCTAAGAGAAGGTTTATGGATGTGATGAGAGAGACCATGCAGGTGATGGGTGTAACAGAACAAGATGACGAGGACAGAAAGATATGGAAGAAGATGATCCACTGTGGCAAGCCCTAACAGGAGTAGCCGAAAGAAGAAGAAGAATGTATCTGCAGATCTCAGAGTTATAAATGCTTTCACACTAAAATTAGGAAGTTCTTATTGACACAGTTGTCTATATGAAAATCAAATAGAATAAATTACTAAATTGTGTGGTAGACT
The DNA here is from genome assembly GCF_016835505.1 of Polypterus senegalus. Lineage (NCBI taxonomy): Eukaryota > Metazoa > Chordata > Cladistia > Polypteriformes > Polypteridae > Polypterus > Polypterus senegalus. The sequence continues at coordinate 75,400,064 of NC_053169.1, read as the reverse complement.
GCTGCAGTGGGCTGGTGCCTTGCCTGGGGTTTGTTTCCTGACTTGCGCACTATGTTGGCTGGGATTGGCTCCAGCAGACCCCCGTGACCCTGTAGTTAGGATATAGCGGGTTGAATAATGGATGGATGGATGGTAGACTGTAGGACTTTAGAGACATTCAAAACACAACATATTGTTATTTCAGAGCAATTAAGAGCAGGATTGGGAAGCTTTGTTGGGCTGAATGGTCTGTTCTTGTCAATATTTTAATAACGTTCTAATATCATAATGATTCTGCATTTTAAAATGCTAGATTTATTATTTCATAGGTAATGTGTGAACTTGCATGCCAAAAATTGTAGTCAGTTATCTTATACAAATGCTTGTGGATTTGCTTCTTGCCCTAAAATGGGAGAAGGGATTAAATAGGAGTTGGATCTCCCATAATGCCATAATGAGTGTATTATTATACTACTTTAAATACATATGAATTCGATCTTTTCAGTCTGGTCAGTTTTACAATAAAATTGTAAGTGGGTTGAATTAGTCACCTTCCAGTATAGGATTTTCACAAATTTACTGAAAGAAAAATAGAATTTTAGGCAACTAGTTAGTTTGCATCTATTACTCATTTACTCTTATGTATCAAGACGTTAATAGAGGCTTCTTTTGGTCTTAGTAACACTTATAAAACATCAGTAAATGGGTTATTCATCTCTGTGTAGTGTGGCATACTGACCTGGTGGTAAAATGACTTGTTAATATGAAGGATTCACAGATCTTACACTAGATATGTAATATCGAGAGAAACGTGTCTTAATTGAGCCTCCTCAGACCACTGAAAAGTGAAGTTTTGTTAGTAGGTCAAATTGCAAAGATGAATAAACACTTTATGGATGCTTTGAAAGTGTTATAAAGACCTAAAGTGTATATTAGGGTATTGTTACATAATAGTAAATAATTAATAGATGCATTTTTGCAGTACCTTAACTAAAGTATTACCGAATTTTTCCTAATGTTTCCATCCAGTAAAAGTAAATCGACACCCTGGTCCGACATCTGACTTTGTAATTATCAAGTAACCCTTCAGTAGTTGTGTGAGTATACAAGACGATGGTAAGCTATATTTTGGCCTTTACATGAAAAACTAAATGTACTTAAATCTATTTCAGTTTCTGTAAATCACTCAATTGGTGATAATGTTTATATTTTTCAAGGATAAAAACTACTGTAACATGTATCAGAATGAGAGGAATTGCCTGGAAATTTGAGGTCATCCCAGGGGGTCTCTTAGCAAATTTACTTCTATTCTAAGTTCTGGCACGAGCGCTTTCTGACACATCTGGCTGTTGGGGTCCCAGTTACCTGCTTCTTCCTTCCCATGCACTGCTCAGGTGTTTACAGACATTGCAACATTCAAGTTAGTCTTTTATAAAAATTTAAGGAACTACCTAGGAAAGTAAAAAGATAACAAAAAAAAATGTTACATTTGCCAAGAAGGACAGCCAGATCAGCTTTTTGATTACAGACATAAAGCTAACAGAAACGCAGCACGATATTAGTGACTTTGTTGCTTTCTGGTGTTTCTGCACAGAGGTACATAATAAATTAAATAATACATCTGCTTTGAACGATTATGATTGCTTCGTTGATTATTCATGTTGATTCATTTCTAGTTATTGTATGCACATCAATGTCACACAGAAGGAAGGAATTTACCTAAATAGCCAAGAAATATCACAAAGCAATCTAGTTGGGTGGTTCAAATATTCATCAACTGTAGAGGTGGAAGTGAACGTTCTGAGGTTTGTTTTCTAAATCTCATTGTGCTTATATTCCTAACATAATTGTTAATCACCCTCATTTTATTTCCTAATTTTATTTTTTATTTGCTCATGTCTATTTATTAAAGGCCCATAACATAAACTTTGAGGCAAAAAGTTAAATCTGTTTTAGTCAGAGCTGGTTAATTTTTATAGGCAATCATGCTCAAAACAGTGTTATTTGGCAGTGCATCTGTTCTCTCAAAACCAAACCGCTACAACATGTCTTGACCACAGAAAGGATTGGCCTGGAACTTGTTCACTGTACATGACTTACATTCTCCTTTAGTCATGAAAGAAGTGGACAAAATAATCAAAAACAACACTCCTCCAGATAACCATCTTTTTCAGCTGTTACCTTCAGCAAAATGTTACAGGTCACTTAAAACAAGAACCACGCATTACAACACTTGGTTCTTTCCTACTGCTGCCACTCAGCTCATTCATAACCTTTGATTTATTTCTTCCTCCACTGACCTCTAACCTCACTCTGATCAATCCTTTCCTTACAAGGATTTACAGAGTATGGTGAATTTGTGCAGTTCTATAGTGCAAGATGCCATCATGCATTTATTACATAATTAATTTTGCATTATCAGTCAGTCATTGTCCAACCTGCTATATCCTAACACACGGTCACGGGGGTCTGCGGGAGCCAATCCCAGCCAACACAGGGCGCCAGCCCACTGCAGGGCACACACACACACACACACACTAGGAACAATTTAGGATTGCCAATGAATCTAACCTGCATGTCTTTGTACTGTGGGAGGAAACCGGAGCACTCGGAGGAAACCCACACAGACACGGGGAGAACATGCAAACCCCATGCAGGGAGGACCCAGGAAGCGAACCCAGGTCTCCTTACTACGAGGCAGCAGCGCTACCACTGCACCACCATGCCCTCATTTTGGATTATGTATTACTTAATGTTTATTAGACCATTTCATCATGTATTTGTGTAATATAGTGTATGTATACAAGTTATATTGTGTACAGTGGGCTTTCTGCATTAAGGGCCAATGGGGTATGGCCCCATCACATGTTGTGTGAAACAAGCAATAAGCTTCCCCCAGTAAATCAAATTACTAAAAAATAATCTCCAGCATTGTCTATTTAAAGGAATACTCTACCCAAAAATGATACTTTTTATATATTATTTACCTAATGTAGTCCGTAGTGGTGGCCAAGAAAAAAATTTTATGTCATGTTTTTATGGAGAAGGAGAGAATACAGTTTATGATATAACTAGGTATGTATGGTGTCCAGGGCAAGAAACAACCTGAAGACTCCCTAGCAGTTTTACTATATTGGTGAACTTGCAGTGAGATCAGCTAAATGGGCCGGGACAGGTCATATTTTATCCAAGATGAACGTGCAGTCGAGTGCAGCTGTGGCACAAATTGAGCGGGACAGGCTGGAGTCTCAAGCAAATGTATGGTAACTTGTGTGAACATACAACGTGCATGTACCACAAAGCTGAATTTGCCTGCTTGGGTTGAATGAGAAGTGAGGCGCATACATGCACCATGTCACCAAGTGCAAGTCACACTTGTATAAGCTTCAACATCTTCTGTTAAATTCACACCAACTATCAAGGCTGTGTTTTAGCATGATTAGAGTGGACTGCTCCATACACACACACACACGCACACAGAGGTCTTTTCTTAATATACGTCTAATAGAACATAATGGTGACTTGTTCTGTCCAATGGCAAACGATGAAGGGAAACGTGCATGGAAAAAGGGATAAAAAGTTCTCAAGTAACCCATGTTGCATAATTCACAAGTCCGTTATTCATTCATATGCTGAAAACATGCAAAATGCATGTATATTTTTGTTAAAATATTGCTAGTACTTGTTCCCGGAAACCTCTGCATACCAAATCAATAGATAAAAAGTAATCACTATGTAAAGGTTTGTCATTTTAACTCCAGCTCTTATACAGCTAATAAGTTAAATGAATACTACTCAGAGATTTCAGCAGTTTGATTTTACTGAGCAAGTACAATGTTTAAAGGAGATGGTTCCTAATAAGTCAGTGATTATTTCCTTCAAAAGCATGTAGAGAACATTTTTAGAAAATTCCTGGGCCAGATAATCTTAGCGGAAGGCTCTTGAAATCTTATGCAGAGCAGCTCAGCTCCATTTTTTACTTTATTTTAAGGATGTCATTAGAACAACAAATGGTTCCAAAGCTGTGGAAACAGGCTACAGTAATACCAGGAGCTAAAAACAAAAACCCAAAAACCTTAATGACTTCCGACCAGTGAGTCTGATGTCACTACTTATGAAGTCTTTTAAAATGCTTATAAAGAAGAAGCTGATAGAGAAAACATGGTTTATTAGATCCATTTCAGTGTGCCTATTAGTTTAACAGAGGGACAGAGGATTCATCATTCGTTATATAATCACTTGGAGGGCATCAAGATTCATGCAAGGCTCCTGTATGTTGACTTCTCATAAGCTTTTAATAGCTTTCAGTCCCACCTTATTAAAGAGAGATTTATAAAAATTTGAATTTGAATTTCAGTTTGCTGCGGTGGGTTGGGATCCTGCCCGGGATTGGTTCCTGCCTTGTGCCCTGTGTTGGCTGGGATTGGCTCCAGCGGACCACCATGACCCAGTGTTCGGATTCAGCGGGTTGGAAAATGGATGGATGGATGGAATTTCAGTTTGGTAGGGAGGCTGATTGAGTTTTTAATGGACAGAACTCAGAGAGTGAAAGTCAATGGCTGCCCATCTCAAGTGTTGTCCTCTTCCACTGGAGGAGTGTGTTCTTTCATCTATTTTACACATTCTCTATACTAATGGTTGTTGCAGTAAATTTGGAAACTGGTTCATCTTAAACTTTGCTGGTGACTCAGTGATCTTTAGCCTACAGATTTAAAATGAAACCAGTCATGGTCCAATAGTGGATGATTTTGTTAAGTGGTGTGAAGAGACCTTACTTCAAACAAACAATACCAAAACTAAGAAACTAATAATTGATTTCAGAACAAACTCCATTTTCTCACAAGAAAGAAACATCAAAATCAAATAGTTGAGATTGTTCATAGTTATAAATATCAGATTTCTAATGAGAATACAGTAGCAGCCTACAAAAAGGGACAACAGCAGCTCCACTCTCTAAGGAGGCTGAGTACTTTTAAAGTGATTCCTACAATTACATTAATCTTTTACAAAACTTGTATCTGTCTTTATTTACTTTCCATTGGCCTGCTCAGCAACGTCAGCAACAAAAAATTAAGCAAATCAGATTATAAAAAGTGGAGAAGTAAAATCACAAGGTTTTGTGTCAAACCTGTCAAACCTGACAGGCCTGTTTAATAAAGCAAGTATTACAGAAAGCCAAGTGTATTCTTTCAGACAAGATTCACCTGATCCGTTCAAAATTCCAGTTATTACCACCAGGCCACAGATTCAAGGTTCCAAGGATAAAAAGCAACTGGTTCAAATACCCCTTCACCCCAACTGCTATTAGTCTTGTAAATAAGCTTAACTTTAATAAACTTCCATAGACTTAAATCAGGAGAGAAATAGTTAACATTTGCATTGATCATTAGTCAAGTCTGAATAAAGGTTTAATTTTTGTGAATACCATATATGATCTAATGTTATACCATGAGTATTATGTTTATGGTCATATTTTTATTTATTTCTACATTTACAAAGTTTATGTTTACTGTTGGTGTTCTTTGTTGATACATTTTTAATGATATGTCATGGTTTCTCTGTAAAACAGAGAAAACTGCTGACAAACCAAATCTGTCTCAATCTTGGGACAAAATAAATAAACAAACATGAACAATGCATTCCCATAATATTATACACATTCTTGACCAAAGAATGAAGATCCAAGTTAGATCTAGAATTCAGAAGGTTTCTGATAATTTAGCAATTTAATTTTTCATTTTAACAATTGTAAATGTGCGGATGCTTGGTGGCACTATTGCTCACCTTTTCCCGAACAGACAAACACACTGGAAACAGGTTAAAAGCACTAAGAAGTAATTTCATTTCTTCTTTTCTCTGAGATAGTGCCTCCAAAGCACCCCAGCCACATTAAACACCAATAAACTCACAATAATTAAACATAATACGCTCCTCTACCTCTAAGCAAGCTCTGTCACACTCCCTCCCAACTCCGGCTCACCTGCTGAGTTTCCATCAGTCCTTTAAATAGTCTTTCACAGGGATTTTCTTCAGCCCGGTTACAATGAAAAACTGTCCCCAGGTGCTTTGACAGCTCCTCCTGGCGGCATCCACAGCACCCAGCAGGGCTATGTGTCCAAACTACACGTCCCATAGTGCCCTGCGGGAATCCAGGGTACCACTGCACTCCAGAGAAGCTGCCATCTAGCGTTTTGGGGGAAGCAGTGTCTATTCCAGGGGTGTCCTGGCCGGGTTGAGCTGCCGGCTGTCCATCACACAATGTTAATCACAAGTAACTTCTGGCTGTTTATGTGGTATTATATGTAACCATGTAAGGATAATTGTGGGAATTATTTGGTTGGAGACAATACATTTGTTCACATGCGTATGATTTTAAGATGGCTTCTACTTATGAACAGAACCCACATGGAAAGGATTTAGGAACATTTATTTGTGCGTATGGACATTTTATAAATTGTTTGTAGGAAATTTTTAGGAAATAATGATACATTCAAATCTGGGATCATTCTGCATATAATTTTATAAACAAGGCCCTTAGTTTTTGTTGTGACTTGGAAGTTTAGTTAGTGTTTTGGTTTTGATGAAAGATTATACACCCTTCCATGTGTGAGGCCTTGCTTGTACCTGACATTTCTTTTTCCTTTTGCCTTAAACTCACCTCAACTAAAAATTCTGTGTGATTAGGCTCCTCCAGCAATTCAAATCGAACATAACAATCTGATGACAAACTATTACAATTCATATGTGAAATAGACCTTAACTAAACAAATTCCTTAACCAAATATAACCAGCTGGATTTAAAAAGGATTCGATATGTAAAAACAGAATAGCAAATTTAAATGTTTAATGATCTTCATGGACTGGAAATACTAAACAATAAAAATAAATGAGTTTTAAGAATCAGAAAAATAGTAGAATACTAAGTGCATAATGAATCAAGCTGTTCTAACAAGAACCATCATTGAAAAAGCATTCCATTCTTAAGCCACTGCCACTTGCCAAATACCATATCATGCATTTCAGTTTGTGCAAAAGAATTCAGTTCTTTATGATAAGTAATTCAGATGACTCAGTGATACCCTGTCCTACATTGACTCCTACAGGAAAGAGCAGCACAGGATAGCTGTAGGCACAGATAAAAAATTGTGTCAGGCATGCCAGTTCATGCAGCAAAAGTCAGCACAGCAGGTTCAAAAGGGTTTACATCTTTTTTTTATAAAAACAAATTAAAAATGTTTTCACAAAGAAAGTAATTACCCTGTCTGTCTTCGGCAACCTTCAAAGGCAAAACTTTGTGAAAGGAATACTTTTTAGAAAGCAGTAGCAATCAGGATCAATTTGTTTAATCCTCCATTTAAAACAAAACACCTTACACTCATATGCTAAGTAATTACACTGCCAAAGTTATTTCTACTATGATTGGGGTGTTTGTATATTGCAGTATAACAATACTGCAGTAGAAATAATGTAACCATTAAAATGCTGGAAGTGATGGAGTGGTTGTCAAATGCTGCAACTTTGGTTATATATGGAGCTCTGTAACAATGCCTTCGGTTTTTGTACATTCCGGGTGCAAACAAATTTCTCTCTAGGATAATAAAATCTAAATCTACCTACTATTATTGCTGACATAGTAGTATTAGTATTGTGTCATATATACAGAGTATAATGAAATTCTTATTGGCATGTCCAATCAACATGCAGCACATCATCACTCTCCATCACCATTCTAGACAAAAATGTATTATTTGTGCTCAAGTTGCGGTCCCTACTTTACAGTGGTTAATGACACATCAAAGAGGTTAACTATAAATTATGAAACAAGATGAAAATTTACATCATTATTAAACGCCCCACTACTAATAAAACAATGAATACAAAAATCCTTCAGTATGTGCATGATAAGATTTAATACTTGTCTGAGAAAGTGATACAGAGGCACATAGGATTGCATTGCCTCATTTCCTGTTCAGTCTCTGGCTGCTGTAGGTCTCTACTGGAGACTCTGGTAGTGTTACAGCATGGCCTGACCATCAGTCTTCATAATGATCTAACTTGATTCGAGTCCACCTGTGGCAAACTGAATTGACTAGACATCATTTAGAAAGGCACACGCTTGTATATATAAGGTCCAACAATTCACATTGCACGTCAGGACAAAAACTAAGCCATGAAATCCAAGAAACTCTCTCTAGACCTCAGTGAAACCATTTCGATAGCTTTGAGTGTTCTTAGGAGCACAGTGACGTCAATAATTGTGAAATGGGGAAACCCAATGCTTACTCTAACAGAGCTTCAAAAGTTCCCTTCTACAATGAGGAAATCCTGTCGGAAAGACAACAATCTCAGTAACGATTCATCAATCAGGCGTTTATGGTAGAGTGGCTAGACGGAGGCCACTTTTGCCAAATGACACTTAAAGGACTCTGAGAGCATCAAGAAACAGTTAGAAAAAGGTTCTCTGGTCTGATGAGACAGAAACTGAACTCTTATGGCAAAACTCCAAGCACTTTGTCTAGCGAAGTACAAGTACTGCTCATCACTTGCTGGTGGTACTGCTCAGTGGCGGGGACAGGGAGATTGATCAGAATTCAGGAAGGAATAAATGCAGTCAACTTTACACAGCTGATTCAGAAAGTATTCAGAGCACCTCACTTTCTGCACACTTTATTGTGTTGTAAATATAATTTTAAATGAATAAATTTGACATTTTTGCAATTCAATGTATTAAAAATCCAAAACTGAAATCTCTCATTTCTATACCCATTCAGACCCTTTGCTGTGGTACTTCAAATTGTGATCAGGTGCATCCTGTTTGCTTTCATTTTCCTATAAGTTGTATAATGTTCAGTACACTTTATATGAATAAAATACTGATAATCAATGCTAGGAAAGTAATTCTACGGACTCATTTATATTAATATTAAGCATTTGTAAACATTTAACTAAGAATTAAGCTAAACAGACAATACAACTCTTAATCAGTTCCTCAAGTGTAATGACTTGATCCACACATTGTTGGGCTAATGTCCTCCATGGCATCCTCTAAAGCACTAAGCATTTCTGCATCCTGAGAAACCAAGTGGAAACTTTTATCAGGCATGCAGTGCCCAAGTAATAAAGCAAATGTCAAAGTAGACAAACTAAACAGGTGTTAGCACCTCAAAATGAAAATATTACATACAGAAGTCAAATCGAATGACATTACACACTCCATATACAGGGAGCTTTCAGAAACTCAAAGGTACATAATGGACATTTGTTTCCTAGAAATCATGGTTACTAAGACGTTACGCTATGGCATGTAAGTAAACAATAAGCAAACAATGTAGAACATATATAACTGCTAAAATGAACACAACATACTTTTATTACAGCATCAGCAGCCAAAATAAATGACACTCTGGTGCTTTCTTACTTCACTACTTAGCTAAAGCATAATACACATGAAACAGTCACAATTCATTCATACATACAACACTGACGGAGTCAAATGGCTACACAGTGCAGTAGCTGCATGGAAAGCTGCACTCAGTCAGACTTATGCTATACTTCAGAACAGCCCTAATTATAATGCTGCTCTCATACTAAATACCAGCAAAATACATATTAAAACAGATTTTTCAATTCCCAGAAATATGAGATAAATTGATTTATTTCTGAAAAGTAATTATGCAGAATCACTTCATTATTTCATATATTCTATCATTCATCCATTTTATAAATATTAATCTAAATAATTAAAGTCATCAAAAAAGTGAGCTGCAACACTATTCCTAAGTTTGCTGACGACAAAGTATGGTGGGTCTCATCAGGAATGGGGATGAGTCAATACACAGAATGGAGATACAGCATTTGGCGGACTGGTGCATGTGCAACAATCTTTCTGTTAACATGGACAAGGTAAAAGATGATTGTTGACTTCAGAAAGGCCTATGTTGTTTACACTCGCACCGCATATCCAGGATACTGTGGTGGAATTGGTAAGGAGGTCCTTGGTGTGCAACTGGCAGCTGATCCTACCTGGTCAAGTAACATCACCACCATAGCCAAGAAGGCACAATAGCATCTTCACTTCCTTCAGCAGCTGAGAAAAGCAAGCCTACCTCCTCCCATTCCCACCACATTCTACGGAGGCACCATCATGAGTGTGCTGACTAGCTGCATCACCATCTGGTTTAGGAACTGCAGTGTCTCTGATCACAAGGTCCGACAATGCATAATACTCACAGCAGAAACACTAATTGTGACCTCTCAACCCCCATTAAAGACACCTTTATTAAGTGTTGCATTCACAAAGCTTACAACACCGTGAAAGATCGCTCCCACCATTACCACAGTCTCTTTGTTCCGCTTCCATGTGTCAGAAGGTTCTGTAGGATCCAAGCTAATTCTGCGAGGTTCTGCAACAGGTTCTATGCATTGGCTGTCTGGACTTTAAACTCTGTTCTGCCCCTGCACCCTCAGATCTGCTCCTAGTAGTTCATTTAAATGCAGTACGTTTGCTACTGCTGTTGTTTTTATAACTAGTTGTTAATACTTTTTTATTTATTGATTATTATCTATTTCAATTTATGACCTATGACATTATTTGTTTACCTATTATCTATGTATAGCATTTTTTGTATAGTTCTTTACTTGTCTTACCCTTTTCCAGTGTTTATGTATATGTTGCATTGTGGTCCTGTGGAACACTGTTTTGTACCACTGTGTGCTGCAAAACAGCATACGGATGGCATGATAATAAAATGACTTGACTTCAAAATTGTATTTGTTAACAGAACATAAAGCTTTTCTTCCTCTTACCAATAATTTAATTTGCTTTTGACATCTCATAAAACCTTATTTTGTATTAATGTGCAAGTAAATTACATGCAAACCTGACATCTGTTACTTAGCACTGCAGAGGCTGAAGGAGGGCTTTACTTAAATTGTAGTCAGTTCCACAAACGTCAGACAGGATATCACAATCCACCTCGATAAAAGGATGAGTGTCTGTCTGTGTGTCCATTTGGTTACTATATCTCTGTCATTCCAAAAGATGCATCCCAGACATTTATAGTAATAAAATACATTGCATTTGTCTTTCCAATATATAGTGGATCACAGGGTTTCAGAAGATTGTCCATTTCATAAGAATATTACAATATTACTGTGTAGAAAGTCTCGATAAACACTAGTATTCCTTTCATAGAAAATGATGATAAATGAAAAAAAATAAGAGTTTCAAACTGTGGGCATAACTTGAAACTGAAAGCATGGGAAAACAACTTTTGCTATATCATAACTGTCCATCCATCTAACCATTTTATAAGAAATAAATATAATATATATAATACTATATATAAAGCAGCCAATAATCATTTATAACAAACTTATATGAGATTGATCACTCAATTTAAAATGATTTTGTTCTTCATATCTTATTGAGTAATTCAACTGGTTGCTTGGTTTTCAGGTACTCCTTAGCACACATTCACATCTAGTACAATTCAGCATGAGCTCTCGTGTCTAACATTCAGTAATACTGCACAAATATTCTCCCTCTACACATTTCTCTTATAAAAATGAGAACAAAGATATTGAAAGATGAAAAATCAGCTGGATTGTCTATAAAGAGGTATTTTTTTTTAGTTACTTACCAATATTACTTTAGGAAATATCACAAAAAATGCAAAAATGCTTTTTGTTATGATTGAAAGCTATTCGTTTTTTTGTTTTTTTTTTACACATTATTTGACTTCGCAGTCTTTTTATTCATGTTCTTCCTTATTTTTATAAAGTGCTCTCAAGTCTTTCTAGTCATGTCAATCAAAGTTGCAAGTTAAATCAAGCAGGTGGTACTGTGTATAAAAGGTGAGAAGAAAGTTAGCTGGTTGAAAGACTCATTAAGAGTGTCAAAAGCTGTCATTTTAATCTATGTACTTACCAGCCTTGGTGTAACATTAAGTTCAGCAGCTTGTGCCTCCAAATTATATTTGTCATTCGTAAGGTACTGTACATGGAGATCGTGTATGTTTTGTCTTTCGAAAACTCCGTGAAATACCCTTTTCATCACCCTGTCATCATTATTTGTATTATTTTCAAACTAATATATTCAGTGGCTGTGTGTATTTTCTATTCAAGTATGAAAACTCCTTGGAATTGTAATGTGGTTCAAAAAATAACAGTTAAGCCCTCACCACATGTTGGAAGTATATTCGTTTTTGACTTAACTAAAATGTGATGTAGACATTAGAAGTAAAATAAGATCACTATTCACAACAGACAGTCAACACCTTGATCTGCTATTAAATCAATTGCAAAGAAACACTTGCAAAGATCTTATAAATATTTTCCAAGTAAAATCAATAAATGACTGGTGGTCATTTAGACCATGGCTCAAATTGTGACTCAAAATAACCAGTTTTGTTTTGTTGCTTGCCAGAATTCAAAAGGCCTTTACTCAGTTATAAATAAACTTGCATAAAACAAAAAAGATTTGATATATCCAGCATAACTTTCTCTACATAACTGTGTGATTTCATAATTTTGACTATGCCACAATACTTTCCTTATGAGTATGTACATCCCTTTAAATGTTTTTTTCTTTTTTAGCATTAGTGGACATAAAAAGATTTGATCTTCCTTTCAGCAGTACCTTTAAAAACAAGGTGTAATTAAAAAAAGTAATACAAATTTGACTTTACCACAATTTATTTAACAAAAAATGAACTGGTGCAATTTCTGTTTGTGGGAAAAGTTAAGTACACCCTTGGATGTAGTTGCTGATATGGCATCCTCAAGTCAGAGTTTCCTAGAACTGTTTAGCAGTCTCTGGCAGAAAGTTATTCCCAGTCTTCCATGCAGCATTCTTTCAGCTGTACAATGTTTGAGGGGTGTCTTGCATACACAGTTCTTTTCAAATTCCCTACAACATTTTGATGGGATTCATATCTGGGCTTTAACTTGGCCATTCCAGAACCTTCCATTCCTTCTTCACACCCATTCCTTTGTGGGTTTATTGATATGTTTATGGTCATTGTCATATTGCAAGGTCAACTTTCAGTTGAGTTTCAATTTTCTGACAAATGTTCTCACTTTATTCTCAATCATAGTGAAGAATTCATAGTGAATTCTATGATGGTGAGCTCCCCAGGCACCAATTCAGCAAAGCAGCCCATAACCATTACATTCATACCACCATTCTTTAGATTGTCACAGGCGGCTGGGGGTGGAGCTCAGCCAGGATACCCGAGGGGACCGGAGGAGGGCTGGTGCCTCCTCCCGACCACAAGGGGGCGACCACCTTGGTTTTGTTGGTGGCCTCGGGTAAGGGGCTTGGAAGCCCAACCCTGTAGGGGCCTGTGGAAACCTGGAGCCCAGCACTTCCGCCACACCAGGAAGTGCTGGGGGGAAGAAGACAGGGGACACCCGGAGGGCTTCCGTGTGCGCAGGCGGTTCCTCCACCCACCCAGGATTCTCCCTCTGTCTCCGCAAAGGACGGCCCTTCACCGGACGTGCGCACCCAGCGACACGTCCGTTCCTGTCGGAGGAACCAGCATACACCCTTCGGGTCCTCTTTCCTCTCTTGGACGCCCTTACGGTCTGTGTCTGAGCACAATGAAAGCTCAAATCCAGCTGTCTGCGTCCATGCAGACCGACGGAAGACAGCCACAGGCTTGGGACGCAGGGCGCTAGGACCCGGGGCACTCATCAGCCCTTGTTCTGCCAGCCCCTGCGATCTTGCTTTCCTCGCTCTGCGGGCTGCCTGCACTACCACGTCCGCTGTTGGAGAATTGCGTACTTGCTGCCGGTCATCGTTATCACGGCCGTTTTCCCCGACTTCTCCCCTATGCTGTAGAGGGAGGGCAACACTCACCTTCCCCGCTGTACTCCCCCGGCCAAAGGCTCCAGCGTCGCGTCGTTCCTCCGCAGCCTCTGATCACCATCCCCTTCAGCCTCTCTAATTCCACGGAGAGAGCACGTAGCACCTTTAATAAAGGCGACTCTGTAGGCCGAAGGGATTACTCCGGCTCGCGCAGCGCCACCGGCGAAAACAGGGAGACAGACGTCGGTGGGCTTACCTGTCCGTAAGCCGCACATGTCGCCTGCCTCCTGTAGGCCACTCCCTCTGGCCCAATCGGGACTTTCTCGGGCACGAGACTGACATTCCTTGGTTCCGCCTCTATGCAGTCATTGGCGAGCACACAAGACACAGCAGCCAATCCCGTGCCTGTTAGCGGGTGGGACTTCCGGTCCACGGCCATCTTGTCTCCCCTTCTCCAGGTGCGGTGGCGTGCCTCCTGGCAGCCTTGCAGCTACTGCGATTTTTTGAGCTGCAGCGGCTCCAATTTCGCAGCCTCCTTTGCTGCCGCCCTCGCGCTACCGACAGCCTGTGGACCGGCGTGCTCCAGCCACAGAAGCGGATCCGGATCATCCCTGCCTGTGGAAAACAAGGTAAGTTCGACCCCGAAGGGCCTACTACTGCAGGGCAGGGCACTTACCTCCCGGATCCCGTCACTCCGAGGCCCCTGCCTCGGCATGGCCTTCTGCGTTGCAACACCGGCCTGTCCGTCCTTTCCGACAGCGCAACTCTCAGAGCCCACTGCACTCCGGCAACATCCGTTCTCCTTCCTCCGCACCTGGGAAACATGGCCATACAGTGGACCAGTGGCGGTCTGTGGGGTGAACTGCTCCCGCGGGGTTGTGCATGCGCCGCTTCCGCAGCGAGTGTGTGGAGTCCGCTACTGCGCCGGCCGTTCACAGAATACTGATTTAAAGCAGGTCCCTGCCTTGTATCAGGCAGAGCATCCTGCCGAGTACGCCACTGTGAAACGGGACCCGGACACAGACAGACGGACATCGTTCGTTCACCCAACACACGTTTATTATGACCACCACTATATACAATATTTACAATAAAGTCAGTGCACGTCCCAGTGCCTCCAGCACCGATCCCCCAAAGTCCAGGCCTCACAGTCCAGGCGGCCAGAAGAAAGGCACAAAGGACTGTGAGGCCTGGACTTTGGGGGATCGGTGCTGGAGGCACTGGGACGTGCACTGACTTTATTTACACCACCAATATATACAATATTTACAATAAACATGTGTGTTGGGAACGAACAATGTCCGTCTGTCTGTGTCCAGGTCCCATTTCACGACAGCTAGTATCAGGTCCTTCTGGTCAAATGTTGTTTTTGGTTTTCAACAAACGTGTCTTTTGGTATGGTGGCCAATTGACCCTAACATTGCTTAGGGGTTTATGAGCAAACTTTAGTTCAGTTCTGATGTTTCTTTCTAAACACAAAGGCCTCCTCTAAGCCCATCTCCCATATAGATCTAATTTGTGCAGCTTCTTTCTCATGGTAGACTCATGCACTTGGACATCCACAGTGGCAAGAGCTACCTGTAGGTCCAGAGGTGAAATTCTGGGGTTCTTAGATACTTGTTTCAGCATCATGCATTCTATTCTTGAGCTGAACTTGCTAGGGCAGCTTGGGCTGGACAAGTCGACAGCTGTTTGAAATTTTCTTCACTTGTAGATGATCTTCCAGACAGTAGAATAATTGATTTTCAATTTGTTTTAGAGATCTTCTTGAATCTCTTCCCAGATTCAGAGGCATCTATAACCTTCTTTCAAAAGGCCTGACAGAGATATTTCCTTCTAGGGATTGTGATAACACATACTTGAACAATAAAGAGCAAATCAAACCAAATGTCCGAGGTTTAAATAAGATGGGTTCAGACAAAATCCTCGCTAATGATGTTCTAATTATTTACACCTGATCTGGTACACCTAATTCTAATTTTAGGTGTTGGACTTAGTGATAATTGTAGGGGTGTATTTATGTAAATGTGTTATGATGTTCGTTATATAATGTTACCTTTATCTATAGATCAAGTTTAAATGAATAACAAATCACTATCTGCATACACATGTTAAAAAAGAAAAAAATATATCACAGGCTGTTTTTTGTAGTTACTGCTTTAGAGAATAAATGTCCTAGCTTTCATTCTGATTGAGTAATTTATTTTTAGGTGCATTTGCATGTAATATGCTAAGCACCTACTGTGAAAGCCCTTGTCTGTCTGTCTGCCTGACTGCCAGTCTGCCCAGATGAAACAACTCTCTGAGATGTGGCATTGTTATTCTTCAAAGAAATTTGTTGAGACATTTCAATTTATGTTCAGATATCACAGACAGTTTACACTGTATGAAGTTTTAAAGTTGCAAAACTTGCGAACTCATCCATCTTAAAATCGATCTGTTCTGTGCGATTTCTGCTAGAAATTAGTTTCCGGTTTTAATTTTACCTTGACAGCAGTTGTCCGAACTTGTATACTTTGTATATTTTCCTCTTTTAATCTTTCAACAGCCACTCGAATGCCCAATGTAAGTGAGTCAAATGCCGGGCAGAGCACATTGGGTGCAAACAGTTCACACAGCACCACTTCCTCCTGCTGCTTTAGGTAAGTTAACCAATAAGAGTACAAAAAAGTTATTTTTCTGGAAACAAATGGAAGGGAGAAGCAATTATGTAAGCATACAGAAGACTGAACTGATTGAATAGTATTATCTGCAGATTATTATTATAAAGAACTCATGTTTTCAACTTTCAGCTGTACAGTGTTTGAACTTATTAATAACAAGGGAAAAGTGCAGCTGCCCTAATTAAACACAGAGAGAATTTAAAAATGCACAGTGGTGTCGGGAGGTGGGAGGCTTCAGTGACTTAAGCCCCTGATCTCTGGCGCCCAGCACCTGATCTTTCAATCCCACTTATACATTAATAATTGCAGCAAGCCCCTGATCCTCTTGCTCATCATGTAGCATTCGTCTTTCAGTTATACAATAAATTAGTTCCTTTCCAAGCTTTTACTTATTTATATAATTTTACGAATTACTGTATGTTAAATAATATTATAGGCTAGATGTGGATCTTATTTCAGTTCCTTTTCTCCTTTCATAGTAGTAGGGTGTTGTACCATAGCCATTATGGATGCAATGAGAAGTCAAGCAAAAATGACACATTTTATTGGCTAACTGAACAGATTACAATATGCAAGCTTTTCAGGCAACTCGGGCCCTTTTAATAAACTGTCTGAAGAAATGGCCTGAGCCAATAAAAGGTGTCATTTTTGCTTGACTTCTCCTTTCATAGGTTAATACTGATCTGATTTTATGCTAATATTGGTCATTTTATATTAATAGATATTTTGCAGTTGCTAATTATTGTATAGTACTCTATTGGGTATACTTTCAACAATGTTATGTTTAAGAAAATTGAACGACAATTAGTCACAGACACTCCACCACTAATACACATCAATCAATGGCATTTTTATATCGCTTGAATTGCAATCTACAGTGTATGGAAGCTACTGAATCTCCAACAAGCCTTTTTGGGCTCAACTTGTAAATCCATTGTAAAGTGCTGTTAGAAACAACATATTGAGTGTAGTCTACTAACACATGGAATTGCATGCTATTACCTTTGAATATGAGTCATTGTTACAAAACTATTTAATAAACAAAAATGTAATAACTGACTCTTGGATGAATTACAAAATGTTAAATGCTACAACTTTCATATCAGTTAACCTACACACTGAATCCAGCAGAATGTTAAATAATGCATCTAACTTGTTTAATTTTCATGTGTACGGGTTCACATCTATACACAAAATAATAACATGCAGAGAAATCACTCCACACGTAGTCATATTGTTCAGGAAAGCCTAAAATATGTAAATCTGTTAAAAAGCCATTGCTCACAATTTGACCCTGTTAAAAAATTGTATATGTACAGTACTAACTGACTGTATATATATATATATATATATATATATATATATATATATATTGAAGCGGGCAGCCAGAACTTTTACCTGGCCGAGGCACCCAGTGTGTGGAAGAACCGGGGGAAAGTATTTTTAGGACAGTTTCTTCCCCAGGCCGACAGCCCCCTTAGCTTCCATAGGGGCCACGGGTCATGAGCATGGGAACTCAATTTGACCACATTTCCGCCACACCTGGAAGTGTGGCCAGAAGAAGCTTGTTGGGCACCTGGAGTCCTTTCGGGTATCCTATAAAAGGGACCAGTCTCCACCATTCTTCAGCCAGAGTTGGGAGGAAGAGGGCAAAGCCTGATGAGGAGTGAAGGCGAATGGACTGGCGGCAAGGAAGGGACTGTTGTGGTGTGTTGTGTCGTGGTGCTGGTGATTGTGCACTTTAAAACTGTAAATAAGCGTTTGATGGGTGCAAAACATGTCTCCTGCCTGTTTGTGTCCAGGTTGGCTTCACTATATATATATATATTAGTATATACAGTAGATATATATAAATATACTGTATATGTGTATATACATACATATATATACATATATATATATATATATATATATATATATATATATATACAGACACATACTGTACCTGCACAATACAGTATATATAAAAAATGAAAAAATTAAAATAATTTTATGACATTGTAATCATGTATTGCTAATTATTATAAAATACTTGTTTAAAATTAAATTATAAATGAGTCAGAAAATGGATGGATGAATGTATTTTATATTCAGATTCTTGAGAAATCAGCACTGCTGTATGGCAAATATAAAGCGTTTGATATTATTTCTGTTCTGTCACAACTTGAGTAAATGGAAAATGTGTAAAGATTTTTATACTTTGGCATCTACTTTGGCATAATGTGCCTTAATGAACTACTGCAAAGTACCTCTCACCCATTGCTGCTGCATTGAACCTAAAAATAAAGCAAATCTTAACACATTTCACATTTTCTGACAGTGGGGCTTAGCATTTCCAGCATTTTTGCACAGGTAAAAATTCCATATGTTCTCAGTGTTCATATATGTTTATTTTAGCGACCTTTAGTTTCCACCTGCAGATATGAAATTGTTCCAATGTATGTGTCAGAACTGAGTATATCGTCAGTAGGACTCATGTCATATCTAGAAAGATGCCATCTCTTCCCCCACTGCTGAGAGAATAGGCTTTGGCTCCTCAAGGCCCTAAACCAGATAATCATGTTAATTATAAAAGGACTGATTTTACAAAGTATTCACTGTGATTACTACTTAACGAATAATGTAACCTACTGCCTTCTTCTCACTTTGGTAGGGTACAACATGTTTCATAAAGACAGGCATTAAAATCAAAAGATAAACTAAGGCAATGGGCTTTGCTAAGTATGGTAGAGGCACCCATTTTTTTATACTTTTATAGCAGGGGAAAAACGCAAAAATATACAATAAAATTAAACCATAAATGCTTGAGATCAAAATGTAATATCACTGCATCTGGCTTACTTGCCTCTAACCATACATTTTGATAACTAAATAAAAAGCTGAGTGTTCACAAAGGTTAGATCTGTACAGTTACCCTTATGTCTGATAACTGAGACTAATAACAGTTTATAGTTATCTGGCCACAGATGACAGCCAAAAAGGTCCATGTAAAACTTCAGCAGTGACAGATTAGCTCTGAGATATTGCATTATTTATATATTTTTTCTTTATCCACACAATGCCATGAAGACTCCTCTGAAGAAAACTACATTTATAGTAAAAACAAGAACTGCTTTTCAAAAGTGTAACAAATGTCTAAACCATTCCCGAGAGACAGGTAGATTCCCAAAACTAGCAGTTAATTAATAAATAGGTACTTAAGAATAGGTAAATTTATGAATTTTTTCATCCATCTGTTTTGTTAATCTGCTTATCTAGAATGGGGTAATTGGGCAATTGGAGCCTATCCCAACAAGCACCAGCTACAAGGCAGGAACACAACCAGGACAGGGTGTAATTCCAACGCAAGGTGAACACACACACACGTACACATACATACACCTATACAACCTAGTAATGCAAGTTAATTCACTCTGCATGTCTTTGGACTGTGAGGGGAAACCAGAGCAGAAATCCACATATGCATCAGAGGAGCATGCAAACTTCATCCAGGTAGCACTCAGGACACAAACCCATTATTACAACTAATGCTACCACATAAATAGACATAGTTCATATGTGGTACAAATCCTACATTTTGAATAAAAAATGTTTGCAAATTATTAATATTGGGCGGCACGGTGGCGCAGTGGGTGGCGCTGCTGCCTCGCAGTTAAGAGACCCGGGTTCGCTTCCCAGGTCCTCCCTGCGTGGAGTTTGCATGTTCTCCCCGTGTCTGCGTGGGTTTCCTCTCACAGTCCAAAGACATGCAGGTTAGGTGCATTAGTGATTCTAAATTGCCCTTAGTGTGTGTGTGCCCTGCGGTGGGCTGGCACCCTGCCCAGGGTTTGTTTCCTGCCTTGCACCCTGTGTTGGCTGGGATTGGCTCCAGCAGACCCCCGTGATCCTGTGGTTAGGATATAGCAGGTTGGATAATGGATGGATGGATTATTAATATTGAAATATGAAAAGGCAAGGCATTACCTTATAGTAGTAACATAGCAGCACCATAAGCATTTACTACATTTTAATAGATAGATAGATAGATAGATAGATAGATAGATAGATAGATACTTTATTAATCCCAAGGGGAAATTTACATAATCCATCAGCAGTATACTGATACAAAGAAACAATATTAAATTATACATTATCTAATTAAAAATAATGAAACACAGAACAAATATAATGTGCCCTTTTAGTCATAAATGCATAGTTTCAATGCCTTATCTTCTTTACAAAGATATAAAACTTAGGTGAGAAGAAAGGCTCTACTAATATTGTCCCTATTCACTGTGAAAGAGTCATCACAAACATTAAGGCTTAAAAGAGAAGAAACAGTTATACACTAATCACAAAAAGAAAAAAAATCACTTCTTGAAATTTAAGGCTTTAAAAGATTGTAATGTCACTGGACTGTATACTCTTAAAGTGTTTAATAATCCTTCATCAATACTGCACTGATCCTGTAATTTTTGTAAAGATTAAGCAAACATATTTTTTAAAAAGTCTTCAATGAAATCACACAATTTTTACTTAATTTAACATTCTCTTATTGAACAATAAAATGTCTCCCTTAACAATACACATCTCTTCATTCAATTTCACAAACCCCCTTTTTTCCATTACAGGAATCAAAGTAGCCAGAGCCATTTTTTAATGAATCCACTACAATGCACACTGACTTATGGCGATTCAGTTTAAACGGGCCAAGCAATCTAACAGCAAGTTTTTAAATGTGTGTGAGGAGGTTCTGGAGAAAAAGAAAAAAAAAACGTGAACAACAACGACATTTATATATATAGCACATTTTCATACAAACAATGTAGCTCAAAGTGCTTTACAAGACGTCAAGGAGAAAGTTAGAAGAAGAAAAAAATGATGTTTTTATTAAAGAACATTGGGGATATACAGTAAATACCAGCACTGGACTGAAGGCATTCCTGTAGGGAATCACCCCCATGTCCGATCCATGCTACCCTCTCTTTAATGTGGCAGATTACAACTGATGATAACACTACTGCACTGGAACACCATTAATATTTGAAGAAATGCATGAAGCTACCTGTATAAGACAATTGTGTGTTCAAGCTGCTAAGAGACAAAGAGATTTTCGTTCATGTTTTGTCAATGACTTGTAATCCCTTTGCTTTCTTGATTTAACTCCCACTGGTTTTAGTGATACATAATACCACAGAGGAGTGTGAAAGAAAAACATAAAACTTAAAAGTCTACGTTGCCACAGCCTAGCTGCAAGCTACTGTAATCCACTCAAAAAATAGTAACAGCACTCTAAAAATGTATACTTTGACAAGATAATTGACTGTACAAACGTAACATCTTGATTTATACAAACTTCCTTTAGGACAAGAAAAGCTACATCTATTAAAGATTAAAAAAAACGAGAAGAATGTGTTTGCCTTATTATCTATTTGCAAAATGTCAAACTTAAATTTGCGGATTTCAAATGTTTATTAATTTCACTTAGTCTTCATAGCTTTTCTTTATGTTTTATTTCATTTATCCTTATAAACTTGTATGTTACCCACATTCTGATGACTAACATATGAATATGCTATTGTGTAAACAGAAATCATGTCCCACCCATATAAACCCCTCTCCATTGCATCTTGTGCCTATAAGTCCTCCCATTTTCAGTTGCTTAGCCACTTGAACTGCTCGACAGTGACACAAGGCTCATTTAAGCTCTTCTGTCTAATTTTTAAACCTGGCTCTTCCATTACCACTCAATGCTTACTCACCGGCTTTGTCATGGTTTTGTTATAGTGATATTTTTATGTGTTTGTATACCTGTATGTTTTTAATGCCCTCTGCATTCTTTGACAATATTTTTTTAAGTCCAAATAGCTTAGCTGAATTTTGGCTGTGTGTGTACTTTCCTCAATTGTGTCATCCTTTGCCATGTTGGATTTTCTTACTTTTGCTTAATCACCTTTTTTTCATTCAGTGATATCTCAATGCACATTACAGACTTTATCATTTAACGTCACATTATTTTGCTACAAACAGCACGGCTCCTAAATGGAGACCAACAGTGAATGCCAAGGAGGAATTAAAGACCCAGAGCAGGGCAGACTGAACAATTTTGAGCTGACAATCTCAGCATTGTTGCACCATGAAGTACTGTATTATGCTTTTCACTGAAAGATTAGTTTCTTCCACAGTCTTCAAAGTAAATACTGTTATGCAAATCTGCTAATAAAACAGCAAAATCATCAGTTTAACATCAAAATTAAATGTGTCTTATTACTGATGTACTTGCTTAACTTGTTTTTTTGAATGAACGCAGTGGAATATTTAATAATTTCAGCCACCATGCACTTGAAAATGTAATTAAATACAATTTAAATATCAAATCAACAAATGATCCTAATTGTCTAAGAATATTATTTAGTAATTAGGAGATTAGAAGGAAGCAGATTATAAAGGCATTTTAATGGATAATAATAATAATATTGTATATGCTCACATATAAGTTGTGTCTTGAAACCCGAAAAATCGATCATAAAATCAGAACCCGACTTATACACCCGTTCAAAAATACGACACTTAATTTTAATTTTTTTTTTTTTTTTTACATCTTCTTGCTTTCTCCAATCTCGGATCAGTTTCTCAGAAACATCAAAGTTTGTTGCAGCAGCGCAGTTACCAATTTCTTTTGCCACTTCAACGACTTTTAATTTAAAACCAGCTTCATATTTTCTTCTGATCAAACGCTCCATCACAGATGAAGGATGCTCTTACGACAAAGGTGAATGAGGGTGTGAGATACAAAAACACAAAACAGTGCAAACGTCACTTCGAAATAGTTTGGGTATTCAGGCACATTAGAGAGAGGTTAGGAGCAGACACTGATACAGTGCATTGCAGCATCCACATAGAAAAAAAAGGCAGTGTGCTCCGTGGTTACTCTCTCAGGTGGGCATTAGCATATCACAATCCCTTGTACCAATAGCGTGAGTTTTCTGCATTTGACTTATACCACCGACATTATAAAATACCAGAAATTATACTGTAAAATCAAATCCCGACTTATCTGCAGGAGTACTTATCTGTGAGTATATACAGTAGATAATGGAATGAAAACTAACAAGACCTACAGTAGGTTACTGATGACAATATACAGTAGTTACTACATCCATTAAGATATAACTATTATTTCTAATTATTTTATGATTTTTAATAGCAGTTCTAATTTGAAGAACATTTCAAAAGAGGCATAATTTTATGAATAAATTGCTGACAGATCTGGTGTGGTTAGTATTTCAAAATAATAATAAACAAAGAGGAGCAAGCACAAGTTACACAGAACAATTTTGTGCAAGTAAAGAAATTAAAAATTGCCAATATTTCATTCACTACAGGCACTTTTCCCACATTTTTTTAAACAAGCTCTTATAACTCCTCCCTTCAAGAAGCCCATTGTTGACCCATTTCAAGTAGGTCATTATAGACCAGTGTCTCTGCTCCCTTTTCTATCCATAACAGTGGAACATGCTGTCTCTAACTAAGTCTCTTCCTTTCTTTTACAGAACAGACTGCTTGATCCTAATCAGCCAGGATTCAAGAAGGGCCACTCTACCAAGACAGCTCTACTTACCATCGTTGACACATTACAGCAGGGCAGAGCTACCAACAGGTCATCTGTGTCATCCAGCTAGATCTCTCCTCTGCCTTTGACACAGTCAACTACCAGATCCTCCTTGCCACCCTCTCTGACCTTGATATCATTTGGATTGCTCTCAAGTGGTATAAATCCCACCCGTTCGGTGCACGAGGCAAGCACTGGGTTGTTTGAGAGTGAGTGCTGGGCCATCTCCTCTCCTCTCATATACAATTCTTTACTAGGTCCTGTCTTCCAGTCCTATGTTTTTCCAATCAGTGCTATGCCTATTGTTCCCTCCAGAGGTTCACAAAATATCAGCTAGAATCTCTGCATGTCTCACTGATATTGCAGCCTGGATGAAGGAACACTGCGTCCAGCTCAAGTTATTAAAGCTTGGTATCTCAGCTCATCCATCTATTCAGCATCCCATCACTGTTCAGATTGACTCACTATTGCTAACACCTGCCAAGTTGGTGCACAACCTTGGTTGGTGATTGACGACAAGCTGTCCTTCAGGGACAAAATTGCTATGGTCTCTTGGTCTGTCAGATTTTCTCTGTACAATATCCCCAGGATTAGACCATTTCTGGAAGAATATCCAGCACAATTCCAGGTCCAGACTTTAGCCTTGTCATGGACTGCTGCAAGTCCCTGCTGGCAGGAGCACCAATATGTGTCACCAAGCTGCTGCAAATGATTTAAAATGCAACATCACATCTGGTGTTCAACCAGCAGAGGTGGGCACATGTCATTTCTTTATTCAGATTACTACACAGGGTTCCTGTAAAGGCACATAGTATGTTCAAAACCTCAAAGCTCTGAGTACAGAGTAGTCAATGCAACCTTTATATGGTATCAAATCTCAGCCCTTATGTGCAGCTCCTGGCTAGTGGAATGAACTGCTCTCCTCCATTTGAAATTCTCACTCCCTCAAAGTCTTTAAGAAGGATTTGAAGACTCTCTTGTTTGGTGAATTTCTATCTAACTGATATTAGCTGTTAGATTTTGTAATCTAGGAGTTGTAAGCTGTAAGGAGTTGTAAGGAGTTGGATGTAGTACTTGTATTTTGCTCTGAGCTCTTCACTTGAGATGATAACATTTTTTAACCTTGATCCCAAACACACCTGCAGACTGATGTTTACTCGACTATGTTCACCTCTTTTTTACGTCACTTTGGATAAGTGTGTCTGCTAAGCAAATAAGTGTAAATTTTACAGTAAGTGTTAGGTGAAGGCAGCAAGCAACTTTGCTCATTTATAACCATATAAATAAGTTTCCAGTGACAGTGTATCATCCTATTTGTAGTCAATGTAACTACTTCAACTATTTGTGCTAGGCAAAGTCATTAAACAGGTAACATCTAAAATAAAATACAAATAATAATGACCATCAGAAAAGGTAAAATGCTTGTGCACATAGAACAATATTATCTAAAAGTTGTTTCGTTCACACAGAGGACACAACACACATGTCAGTCATGGTAGACACTATTATCAAAGTCCAGGACTCATGGCAGAAATGATACTCCAGGCAAGAATCTGCATGGACTGTCTGAAAGAAAGGGTGTGAAAAGTTAAAAAGGTCAGAGAAAATCCAGGTATAATTGGGTAGGACACTGAGTGTGCACAAAGTCAAAAGTTGAAAAGTTCATAGAAATTAATAGGTATGGACCCTCGGGCTCCTGCTTAAACCTGATATAAGCCGTATGAGGTGGGGAAGTTAGAGTTACTGCTATGTGAAACTAGAGAAGGAAAAGGTTAGACAAACAAATTGAGATTTTAACTCTTTATATTTCAGTCATGTATTATATTCTGTGTATTAAAATAAACACAAAAAATACATATACAGTACCAAATAAAAAAGTAAACTATGCCGGAGAATACACCTGTTGCAAGCCTGACTACAGCAGATATTTACATCAAATAAACCAATAGAAGTAAACATACTTTTACAGTACAGTAACCTGTACAAATATTCACTAGTGGTCCAGTGTTTCTATGAAAAATGAATACATTACAGAACTTAAATTTAAAAATGTTAAATGCAACTGTTATAATAATAATAATAATAATAACACATTATATTTACAGTATATAGCACATTTCCCATGCTCAAGGCACTTATTATATATAGAAAGAGTTCCAAATACTAAAGTAAGGAACAATTTTTGGCCCAGAATGAGGCATTAAGTATAGTTCATTAATACTAGGTAAGACCCCCATGGCTGGTAACAGAAGCAAGCAACTATAAAGGGTTTTGAATAGGGGTTACAACACATATCCAGACAAGGACTATGGAGCTGTTTGAAGTGTGACTCAGACTATACCCTGCTTCCCAGAGTATTCCACACACGATTAACTGCAAACAGCTAAGAACATTTCACATAGACTTTACTAGAATTAAACTGTAGATAAATGTAAACAGGCAAGGCCTGTCGTGAACATTTCTGATTTATCCTTGCACAGTCAAATCATCCCCAACAACCAGCAGAGTTGAACGGCTATCCCATATATTTGATCCTCTAGGAGTTTGCAGCTTTAAAATGTATAAATTGAAATGATTGTGGATTTAGTGTTTATTAGACTCTAATGGCTTCACACCAGTTGGGAATGGAAAGATGTCAGTGGCAGACATCATTTAAAACATTGTGAATGACGTACTGTCTCAGCAAATCATTAATAACCAATCCATGGAAAATGGAAGAAATCACTGACAGAGACATGACAGAAAACCTGTCACACCATCTGCCAGTCTTCCCATATTGTTGTGACTCCGCCCCCTGAGATCCTTCGTAATAAGACAAATTCTGCAACCATTATCACTCATACCATCCCACTCTCACATCTGTGCAGTCAACATTTGCAGCAATTAAGTTATGATGATGCCATGTGTGGTGATCAGCTTTTTGTTGCAAGCCCAGTGTTGCCCTCTGGTGGCAAGGGTGAGAGTAATGGTCCTTGAAAAGTAATAACTTGACCTGCTATGCTGATTTTCCAGCAAATAGTCTTCCGTTTTTAGGTGTATCCATTTTTTTCATACATTACATTATAGCAAAATAACAAGAAAACAAACTTCAGAGTACAAAACTGCTTACCTCAAGTATCCTGTATCTTCAAAAGTAAACTGTTCTGTGCAATTCTTATAAGGATGACATATCATCTAGCAAAAGAAAACAGTAAAACAGTGCATTAGTCTAAAGGGCTAACAGGAAATATACTGCTCAAAAAAACTAAAGGAACACTTTTTAATCAGAGTATAGCATAAAGTCAATGAAACTTATGGGATATTAATCTGGTCAGTTAAGTAGCAGAGGGAGTTGTTAATCAGTTTCAGCTGCTTTGGTGTTAATGAAATTAACAACAGGTGCACTAGAGGGACAACAATGAGACGACCCCCCAATATTCTTTATGCTGCCTCCTCAGCACACCACCGCGTAGAAGAGGGCGCTCGCCACAACCGTCTGATAGAACATCTGCAGCATCTTATTGCAGATGTTGAAGGACGCTAGTCTTCTAAGGAAGTATAGTCGGCTCTGTCCTCTCTTGCACAGAGCATCGGTATTGGCAGTCCAGTCCAATTTATCATCCAGCTGCACTCCCAGGTATTTATATATCTGCACCCTCTGCACACAGTCGCCTCTGATAATCATGGGGTCCAGGAGGGGCCTGGGCCTCCTTAAATCCACCTCCAGCTCCTTGGTTTTGCTGGTGTTCAGATATAGGTGGTCTGAGTCGCACCATTTAACAAAGTCCTTGATTAGGTTCCTATACTCCTCCTCCTGCCCACTCCTGATGCGCCCACGATAGCAGTGTCGTTAGCAAACTTTTGCACGTGGCAGGAGTCCGAGTTGTATTGGAAGTCTGATGTATAGAGGCTGAACAGGACCGGATAAAGTATAGTCCCCTGCGGTGCTCCTGTGTTGCTGACCACAATCAAATCTTGTACTTTTGTACTTTGTTTTGTTACCCTTTTATTTCACATTTTTTTCTTGGGAGTTTGATGTCTTAATTTTATCTGAATACAGATGTGGTATAGCGGGTGCACAGCTTATGTTGAAAGGGTCACTTTTAAAATAAATAATCGCTGCACTCCCGGCTCAGCGAGGGGGCATGGTGGTGTGTGGCCGAAGCAGTATCTGAGGAGTTCGTGGTGTGGACATTTTTCACCTAAGTGCACAGGTGAGAAACCATCCACATCCATAATTATTCCCAGGAGCTGCTGATGGCTAAAGCTGCCACGTTCTCTTCATAAATAGAAGCGCGAGGTGGCTAAAAAAGGGAGTAAAAGAAAAGAAAGATGGAGGTTGCGGAGTGAGGAAGAAAACAGGAAGCAGTGTGGAGAGAGCCGGGGCGAGCGAGTGAGCGAGTGAAGGCTCGCAGGCAGGCAGCTGGAAGTTGAGCCCCGAGAGGGGTGTTTGGCCGAGAATTGGTGGGGCAGAAGGAAGCGGTCGCTCCAGCTGAGCAATCAAGGAGTTGGAGTGACCAGAAGTAGGACGGCTGGCCGTGTAAGGCCGAGAAGGCAGCGGGAGTCGGGAGTCTTGGGCGGTGAATTCCCTGACGTGGGTGTCCTGGTCAGCAGGGAAGCCAAGTCTCGGTCTGGAGAGTGTGCGACCGAAGCCAGGATTCGGGAGGCCTCCAGACCAGTGGAGCGGAAAGAAGGTCAGCTGCTGGTAGGGTGACTCTCCTGTAGCGGGGCCAAGGTAAAGAATCACCAGGCTTTGTGTTGTTTTTAAGAGACTGCTTCCAGCATTGTTTTAACCTTGTTTTAAAGGATTGTTGTGTTTTCTATTTATTGGTTTTTACCTCCGTGTTTCAATTTTATGGGATTTTTTATTTATTGAAGAATTCTGAAAGCACTGCACTTTATTTGGACACTTTGTTGATGTTTTTAATAAAAGCACTTGGCATATTTTTACACCATCCCCTTGTTCCATTTGTTGTGCCTCACAGCTGAGCTCATCATTGACATTACCGACTGTGTCGGGTTCATGGCTCCTGGACAGATGATGGGAGCATGCAGCAAACCCACATCGTCACAACAGACAGCTAATGACAAGTAGAGCAGACACCAGCACAAAAAACTCTGAAAGATGCAGCTTCTTAAGTGTTGCACACTTGTGTGCTTATTAGTAAATAACTGTCAAAATAACCAGAACAGTAAAGCATACAAAAATATTTAAAAGGAAAAAGAATTCTTACCCATCTAATACATAAAAATGCCTGATTCATTCAGTAAAAATATATCCAAACCAGTTTGTGAATTTCCGGATGTTTATAAAAAACAGAAACTGGGAAAAAATTAAGGAAGGAGACCAATTAAGAGAAGACATGGGTTGGGACAAAGACCTGCATCCACAGTGGGCCCCAGGGCTGAACCTGAGAACCATTAACCAGTTCGACTGTGTTACACACCAAGTATTCAGAATTGAATCATTCTTTTCATGATTAGTAGCAAAGATCTAATGTTTTGTTCACATTAGTAGGGTAAACTAATTTATTATTTAAATTAGTATATTGATTATACACTGTCTGTCTCCTTTAATGCTGTACTCTTTTTGATCTATTAATGATGAGAGTGATTGTGAACACTTTAGAGTTATCTGTATTAATGATTTAAAATGTGATTTAGCTTTTATTTATGTCTTAATAACAGATAATGTTTATACATTTATATAGTTGAACATTTACATTTATTTGCTTGGCAGATGATGTTATTCAAAGCGACTTACAAAAGAGGTAAACATAATTGAGTAACATTAGGCTAAGGCCTGTTTGTTCAGCAAGTGTAATAGGACAGGTAACAGAAAATTGATTGACACAAGTGAAATGAATGTAATAACTAATAAATTTACAATCATAGGTCAACAATCAATAAAGCAAGTAAACCTTAATGTAACAACAAATCATCCAAAGAAGATTTTTTCCTATCAATTCAACAGACATTCACAAAACAGATGAATTTTTCAGTTGCTACTTAAATACATTGAGGGAGTCAGCAGTACGGATGGACGTGGGCAGCTTGTTCCACCAACTAGAAACTACACAGGAAAGGAGTCTGGACTGAGACTTGATACCATGCAGAAGTGGCATCACCAGATGCTGTTCACTGGCAGACCTTGGTGGGCAAGAAGGAGTATAGGACAACACCAGTGTCTCCATATACACAAGTGCTGACCCATTGACTGCTTTTTAGGTAATAAGCATCAGGGATTTTAACTTAATGCACGCTGCTACAGGGAGCCAAAGTAGAGACCTAGAAGAGCAGAGTGACATGTGTCTGTTTTGGCTAAATAAAAGTTAATGGTTAAATGGCTAATGGTTAAAGAAAAGATGGACCACTGCATTCTGGATGATCTGCAGCAGCTTTATAGCACATGCAGATACTCCAGCCAGAAGTGAGTTGCAGTAGTCCAGACGTGACAAGACTGAAGCCTGGACCAGAAGTTGTGCTGCATATTCTGTTAGATAAGGTCTGATCTTGTGGATGTACAGCATGCACCTGCATGAACACAATCCAACATTAACTTTCTTTTCAAGTTAACATTTCATGTACCTATTTCGTAATGCTAAATCATCCTAGAATACCTGTGGAAATTATAAAAAAAAAGATCTCACATTCTTACACAAACTCAAACTATTAACAAAGGATTTTCCTCAGTTTGGAAATAAGCTCTATTTTGTTGTTTTTTTTTCTTTGTAAGCTCAAATAAGCATGGTTGTGATCATTCTATGGCAACGTAATCAGCACCTGAAAACACTTGATTCTGGATCAAGGCAGATTTTGCTAGTTACTGGTGAGAACAAGAAACACAAAACACAATCATAAACAATATTTATAAAATAATATTTAAAAAAAAAAACAGCATAAAGATAAAATAAAAAGAAAATACACATAAGCCAAAGATGGGACACCAGCTTGAACCCCACAACAGTCAGTTGTATACAGTGCATCCAGAAAGTATTCACAGCGCATCACTTTTTGCATATTTTGTTATGTTACATCCTTATTCTTCAATGGATTAAATTCCTTTTTTTCCTCAGAATTCTACACACAACAGCCCATAATGACAACATGAAAAAAGTTTACTTGAGGTTTTTGCAAATTTATTAAAAATAAAAAAATTGAGAAATCACATGTACATAAGTATTCACAGCCTTTGCCATGAAGCTCCAAATTGAGCTCAGGTGCATCCTGTTTCCCCTGATCATCCTTGAGATGTTTCTGCAACTTAATTGGAGTCCACCTGTGCACACACCTGTCTATAGAAGGTCCCACAGCTGACAGTTCATGTCAGAGCACAAATCAAGCATGAAGTCAAAGGAATTGTCTGTAGACCTCCAAGACAGGATTGTCTCGAGGCACATATCTGGGGAAGGTTACAGAAAAATTTCTGCTGCTTTGAAGGTCCCAATGAGCACAGTGGCCTCCATCATCCGTAAGTAGAAGAAGTTCAAAACCACCAGGACTATTCCTAGAGCTGGCCGGCCATCTAAACTGAGCGATCGGGGGAGAAGGGCCTTAGTCAGGGAGGTGACCAAGAACCCAATGGTCACTCTGTCAGAGCTCCAGAGGTCCTCTGTGGAGAGAGGAGATCATTCCAGAAGGACAACCATCTCTGCAGCAATCCACCAATCAGGCATGTATGGTAGAGTGGCCAGACGGAAGCCACTCCTTAGTAAAAGGCACATGGCAGCCCGCCTGGAGTTTGCCAAAAGGCACCTGAAGGACTCTCATACCATGAGAAACAAAATTCTCTGGTCTGATTAGACAAAGATTGAACTCTTTGGTGTGAATGCCAGACGTCACATTTGGGGGAAACCTGGCACAATCCCTACAGTGAAACATGGTGGTGGCAGCATCATGCTGTGGGGGTGTTTTTCAGCGGCAGGAACTGGGAGACTAGTCAGGATAAAGTGAAAGCTGACTGCAGCAATGTACAGAGACATCCTGGATGAAAACCTGCTCCAGAGCACTCTTGACTTCAGACTGGGGCAACGTTTCATCTTTCAGCAGGACAACGACCCTAAGCCCACAGCCAAGATATCAAAGAAGTGGCTTCAGGAGAACTCTGTGAATGTCCTTGAGTGGCCCAGACTTGAATCCGATTGAACATCTCTGGAGAGATCTTAAAATGGCCGTGCACCGACGCTTCCCATACAACCTGATGGAGCTTGAGAGGTGC
Organism: Polypterus senegalus; assembly: GCF_016835505.1. Classification (NCBI taxonomy): domain Eukaryota; kingdom Metazoa; phylum Chordata; class Cladistia; order Polypteriformes; family Polypteridae; genus Polypterus; species Polypterus senegalus. The sequence goes on along the minus strand of NC_053169.1, from coordinate 75,367,824 downwards.
TGCAAAGAGGAATGGGCGAAACTGGCCAAGGATAGGTGTGCTAAGCTTGTGGCATCATATTCAAAAAGACTTGAGGCTGTAATTGCTGCCAAAGGTGCATCGACAAAGTATTGAGCAAAGGCTGTGAATACTTATGTACATGTGATTTCTCAGTTTTTTTATTTTTAATAAATTTGCAAAAATCTCAAGTAAACCTTTTTCGCGTTGTCATTATGGGGTGTTGTGTGTAGAATTCTGAGGAAAAAAATGAATTTAATCAATTTTGGAATAAGGCTGTAACATAACAAAATGTGGAAAAAGTGATGCGCTGTGAATACTTTCCGGATGCACTGTATCTGCGTGGAAAATGTAGGGCAATAAAAAACATTATTTCTAGAGATGAATTTTACAGAGGATTTTTAAAAAAGAGGATGCATGAGTAAATATGTGCAGGTCAATAGTTATCTGTTTTGTGGTTAGTTTTTGTTTTGCTAAAGTTAAATTGGTTAGATAGCCATTAACTCAAGCAACATTTCAGACCAGCACAAATGATTGAATGCTGCCATTAACTTAAGACCAAATCAAAAATAGCCAGATAATGTAATTCTGTATAGTCCAGTTTATCATTTGTCCTAAATACGTCAGCAACAATAGTTCTCCAATTCAGGTATCTTTTCCACAAACTCTAATTTTAAATAAGCACTTTTGACATGTCACCTAGCCTTTATTATACGCAGAAGACAAGCGACACAATTGAAATCTAAAAGAAGCATACCAAAAAGAAGACAATTACTTTTAGTGTTGAAGTCAGCCTACACAAACTAATCAATCAGATAGTTTATAAGGCCTGAAAAGTGAATGGGTCACCAAATATTCTTTCTGATAGTAGCTTTGAGGATACCATGTGCTGATGCCAAGTTACAAACAGTAAGCTTTGCAAGATTGAAAAACTGTATATCTTTAGACCACACTTTTGTTGAGGGGATCAGTTTAGGTCCTTCATTATACTGGAGTAAAGTGATGAAATGAAGAGACCACCATAGGGGAGCAGCAGTTTGGTTTTATGCCAGGAAGAGGAATAACTGATGCAGTCTTTGCATTGAGACAGCACACAGAGAAGCATCAAGAAAAAAAGAAAGGGTTGCATATAGTGTTTATTGATTTGGAAAAGGTGTACGACAGATTGCCATGTCAAGAGGTCTGGAGGTGCATAAGGGAGAAAGGAGAACCAGAGAAATATGTGAGGATTGTCCAGGATATGTAGAGAGTGAGGACTCAGGTTAAAAGCAGTGTTGGGGTAACAAACAAGATCCCAGTTACAGGAGGTCTGCACCAGGGGTGTTTTTTAAGTCCTTACGTTTTTTGATTTGGTTATGGACATGTTGAGTTATGGGATAAAAGACCAATGCCCATGGTAAAAGCTTTTTGCTGATGGCATTGTGATATGTAGCACCAGAAAAGAGGAAGTGGAGAGTAAGTTGGAAGAATGAAGAAGGACTTTGTAAGATAGAGGGTTGAAGATAAAAAGAAGACAGAATATATTAGGTTTAATAATGATCAGGATTCAGAAGTTAATCCGGATGGACATCTACTGAAAAGAGTGAATAAATTTAAATATCTAGAATGAGTAGTAGCTCAAGATGGAAAACTAGATGCAGAGATAACCCATAGGATGCGGTATGGATGGAACAACTGGAAGAAGGTATCAGGGGTATTGTTGGGAGCATGCACTGATAACGTGTTGCTGCTCCCACCACACGACAAACCACCTGGATTGGGGCCCGAGTGCATGATTGAAAAATTAAGGCTAAGGTTAACAGTAAGGTTGTTAAGACAGTGATAAGACCAGCAATGATGTATGGAGCTGAGACATGGGCAGTAAAGGGAGTGCAGGAGAAGGACTTAGACGTGGCAGAAATGAGAATATTGAGATGGATTTGTGGAGTTACCAAAAATGACAGAATAAGGCATAAGACAATCAGAAGTTAAAGAAAAGTTGAAGAATATCTAAGGAAGTACAGGAAAGTAGCTTGAAGGATTATGGGCATGTGAGGAGAGATCATTAATATGTGAGCAAAAAAGTGATGGGAATGGAAGTACAGGGGAAGAGAAAGTGAGGGAGACCAATAAAGAAGTGGATGGATAAATTAAAAGAAGATCTGAAGGAAAAGGGTCTGACTGAGGAGGAGATGCAGGACTGAGCTGTATGAATAAGGTCGATCAAGCATATCAACCCCAAATAGAAGTGGTAAAAGATAAAGAAAAAGACTATGCTGGAGTAAAGAATACAGCATTTGTACATAACACAGTTTATACACTGTTCAAATTTTGAATTTTAACATCTACTCAAACCACACAGTTCTTGGTGGATAATAAATTAGATTAATTGTGATATTGTATGAGAAGTAAGATTTGATAAAGTACATTGAACAAATGTAAGCGCTCAGAAAAATGCAACAAAGATCATACAAAGCAGTTTCCATTTTCTAAGGAAATGGAATAGTTCACTAATTACAGAAAATTGGCAAGTACTTCACCTCAACTGAAAACAAAACTACTGTTATCTTTAATTTTCAGGACTGATATTTTATCCAAACAGGAAAATCAGCTGAAAAGATGCAAATGAATAAAGCACATTCCTATTCAATGTTTAAAATCTACGTACAATATACAAAAACATTTGAAAGAAAATAAACTATTTGATCACCTGTATTATATAATTTGCCAAAAATCATCTTTCATAGCATAAGGCATAACTGCCAGCCCATAATCTGAAAATATAAAAGAGGTTGCTGGTACTTTTCTAGTTTCGCTCGGATATAAAGTAGCGTTACGGTTATACAAGAGCAAACAAATAATTATGTAACACTTTTGCTGTTGATTTAAAAACAAAATTGTAATTCAGACATGTATAAACTTATTTTCATTTTCACTACACAAATTACCTTCATACAAATAACATGAAGTATAAAAGGTGTCTAACAACTTTAACTTGCTATTGGATGTCTCGTACTATTATCCAAGTTTGGAATTAATTGCAAAATGTTAAAGGTTCTTTAAAATGCTTTAGACCTTTCCAGCATGATGTGCATTTGCTGTAGGATTAGCATGAATAATATGGAGTGTATTATGAGAAGTCACTATTATAACCTTGTCAACCACATAATTCCGAAGAAATTGTATGCTAATGCTTGAGTTATCTCTAATGCTACTATTGTAATGTTGATGAGCTGTACACCTGAATCGAGTTGCTACTTGTATTATTAATTCGGACGCAGATTCTGTGAAATGGGGCAACATAATAAGAAAAATGGATGAAAAATAAGAAAAAAACGACATGAATGAATCTTGACCTTAATTCATTATTATAATTTTATGTTGCTGGTGACATTTAAATAAAAGACAAACTGGATATTAAAAAATTAATAATAATTTTGCAGACTTAAATAGCAGACATGTTTTAGCATTCTTGTCTGTATAGTTATTCACATTTTGTTTTAACAATTCAGAATGATTTTTACTAAGCAAAACTTATAATTGCATTGGTTACTTTTGGCAATCCAAATTGTTCTCTATTCACCCTGCAATTAATGAAAAATGCAGCAGCTAAGATCAAACCCGAAATACTAAGCATGATCGCATTTTTTCTTTTCACAGTCTCTTCACTCCTTTTCATTGAAGCTGAGAGCCAACTTGGCCAAGCAACCTCTTCTACCTTTGAGCTACAACTAAAACCCTTGAAAAGAGCCTTTATTACTGCTTGCTCCATTGTTTTGAATACTTAATGGGAATGTTTTGTTAATTAGATTGCAAATATAATTATTATCAGGGACTGGGAGATGGAAATATAGACATGGACAAATATGTTGATACCCTCATTGAAAAAGTGCTGTATGCATCCTGAAAAGTGATTAAATGAAAAGTAATTGCACCCTGTATACCTGCAAGCTTTTGATAAGTCATCAAGTAAAACAAAGCAAGTGTGAACAGAGATCACATATTGCTTATTCTACAAAAGTATTCCAAAATTACCTGGATACATTTGTTGCTATCCCTAGAAAAGAACATAAAGAATTAAATTAGAGTGATTTTTCAAACTAGCTGTTTTCTTTAATTATTATCACATATGTTTCCAGTCATGCAATCAGTCATTCAGCAAATTTAAATGGAGAAAAGTAGTCACTCTACTATTTGGTATCATCGTTTGTCCCTCAGTGAATATGGACCAGAGAAAGAAAAGGAGAGGGATGTCTGAGGAGATCAGAAAGAAACTTATAGACAAGCATGTGAAAGGTAAAGGCTAGAGGACCATCTCCAAGCAGTTGCAAATATTATTGAGAGGTTTCAGGTCCATGGGACTGTAGCCAACCTCCCTGAACATGGCTGCAAGAGGATAATCAACCCCAGAATTGGGCAGAAGGAAAGTGAGAATGAAAGACAAAAAGCCAAGGACAACTTTTAAAGAGCTACAAGCTGAACTCCAAAGTTAAGGTCCATCAATGTCTGATCACACAATTTGTCACTTTTTGAGGAGGACTCTACTGTTGAAAGAAAAACATAAAAATGCCAGACTGGAATTTACTAAAATGCATAATGACAGACTGCAATGATTCTGGGAGAATGTCCTTTGGACAGATGAGACAAAACTGGAGCCTTTTGAAAAGTCACATCAGCTCTACGTCCACAGATGAAAAACATGAAGCTTTCAAAGACAAGAACACCATACTTACTGTGAAACATGGAGGAGGCTCGGCTATGTTTTGGGGCTGCTTTGCTACATCTAGCATAGGGTGCCAACAAGACTGTGAGGGGAATAATAAAATCTTAAGACTGTCAAAACATTCTGAAGTAAAATGTACTGATGAGTGTCAGAGAGCTCCGTCTCACTCGCAGGTCATAGGTCCTCCAACAGGATAATGACCCAAACACACAGCTAAAAGCACCGAAAGAATGGCTAAGTACAAATCACTGGACTATTTTTACGTTGTCTTCTATGAGCCCTGATTTAAATCCTATCGAACATCTATGGAAAGAACTGAAACACGCAATCTGGTGAAGACCCCTTTCAAACCTGAAATCTGGACCAGTTTGTGCATGATGAGTAGGTCAAACGACCGGCGGACAGGAGCAGTAGTTTCATGAAGAGCTCCAGGAATCACTTGTGTACAGTGATAGCTTCTTTTTATTCATTTTACTGATTTTATTAAAATCAAATAACATTTCATACAAAAAGCTCAAGTTTTACAAAAAAGGTTCGAAGCAAATCAACCCCCACCCCTGAGAAAGAGAGCTAGGCCAGCAGAGTAAAACTTTAAGCTAATAAAAATAAGTAAATAGATAAATTAATAAATGAATACAGATAAATGGAGTAAAAGAGGGGAGAGAACCTGCTTCCTCAATTTAAATGCTTATTTTAAAATGTTATTGATTAGATCCTGCAAGGTTCTGAAAAAGATTTGCACAGATCGTCTAAGTGTGAGTTAGATTTTGTCCAGTTTCAAATAGTATATAACATCAGTTACCCACTGACTTAGAATCGGTGAGTCAGGATTCTTCAAGTTAACCAGGATAAGTCTATGTGCTAATAGTGAAGTAAAGGCAATCACAGTTTGTTTGTCCTTCTCCACTTTAAGCCCATCTGGAAGAACACCAAACACAGCTATTAATGGATTAGGAGGAATTGTGACTCCAAGGCTGTCTGAAAAGCATTTAAAGATTTTGGTCCAAAATTATGTTAATTTGGTGCAGGCCCAAAACATGTGACCTATTGAGGCCAGAACTTGATTACAGTGTTCGCAGGTTGGATCTTGCCCTGGAAACATTTTGGACAATTTTAAATGAGAGAGATGTGCTCGATATATAATTTTAAGTTGAATAATTCTATGCTTTGCGCATATGGAGCTCGAGTGAATTCTGTGCATTGCTACTTTCCACTCCTTTTCTGACATGTTGAGTGAGAGACTGTACTCTTGGATCTTTGAAAGGGAGGGACTGTAAAATAGTTTAATATATTACGAAAATGCTGTCTGAGTCCTCAACACTGATCAATATTTTTTTCCAGCACAGAGGTAGGTGGGAGGTGAGGAAAATTGGGCAGGAATTGTTTCTGATTTGAAGGTAGTGAAAGAAATGTGTTGCTGGAAAGATACATTTGGAGTGTAATTGTTCATAGGATGCAAAGACATTGTCTATGTACAGATTTCTAAGTGATTTAATCCCGAGTGTTTTCCAGACATTAAAAACTGCACACGTTTGAGAGGGTGGAAAAAGGTGGTTCTCGTGCAGAGGTGCCACAGATAAAAGCTTCTCTATCTTAAAATACCTTCTACATTGGTTCCATATTCTGAGTGAGTGAAGCACAATTGGGTTATTAGTAAATTGGTGATAACTTGTATTTATTGGGGTGCAAAGCAAGGAATATAAAGAAGTACTGCAGGATTTAATTTCTATTGTGGACTAAGCCTGTGTATGTTCATATATTTGTGTTTATGTCCAGGGTTTTATAGCTTGTACTAGACATTAAGCTCGTTAAAATAATGCTGTACTTATCAATAGCACCTGATGACCCCGATTCTATTGATTCACTAACACAATGTCTGACTAGTATCTCAGAATGGATGAATAGTAATTTTCTCAAGTTAAATAAAGAGAAAACTGAAATTTTAGTGATCAGCAATAATGGATACAATGAGGCTATTAGAAATAAACTGGATACATTAGGATTAAAAGTTAAGACGGAGGTAAAAAGCTTAGGGGTGATTGTTGACTGTAATCTGAATTTTAAATCACATATTAATCAGATCATTAGGACAGCATTTTTTCACTTAAGAAACATAAGTTAGACCGCTTATATCACTGAAAGATGCTGAGAAATTAGTTCACGCGTTTGTTTTCAGTCGACTAGATTACTGTAACGCACTCCTCTCAGGACTACCCAAAAAAGACATAAATCGTTTGCAACTAGTGCAGAATGCAGCTGCTAGAATCCTAACTAGGAAAAGAAAATCAGAGCACATCACACCAGTCTTAGCGTCACTACACTGGTTACCTGTGTCATTCAGAATTGACTTTAAAATTCTGCTTATGGTTTATAAAGCCTTAAATAATCTAAGCCCCATCTTATATATCGGAATGTCTGACACCTTATATTCCAAATCGTAACCTCAGATCCTCAAATGAGTGTCTCCTTAGAATTCCAAGAACAAAACTTAAAAGAAGTGGTGAGGCGGCCTTCTGCTGTTATGCACCTAAAATCTGGAATAGCCTGCAAATAGGAATTCGCCAGGCTGATACAGTAGAGCACTTTAAAACACTGCTGAAAACACATTACTTTAACATGGCCTTTTTATAACTTCATTTTAATCGTAATTTAACTTAATCCTGATACTCTGTATGTTCAATTCATCATAACAACTATTCATGGTGGCTCTAAAATCGGTACTGACCCCTACTCTCTTTTCTGTTTCTTTTTCCGGTTTCTTTGTGGTGGTGGCCTGCGCCACCTCCACCTACTCAAAGCTTCATGATGCTCCAACAATGATGGACGGATTAAAAGGAAGAAGTCTACGTGACCATCATCATCATCAAGCCCTTCCGTGAGAATCCTAAATCCAAAGAGGACTGTTTCATTTATGTTAGGTAGAATGCCCAGAGGGACTGGGCGGTCTCATGGTCTGGAATCCCTACAGATTTTATTTTTCTCCAGCCGTCTGGAGTTTTTGTTTTTCTGTCCCCCTGGCCATTAAACCTTACTCTTATTCGATGTTAATGTTGATTTATTTTTTATAATTATGTCTTTCATTTTTCTATTCTTTAATATGTAAAGCACTTTGAGCTACTGTTTGTATGAAAATGTGCTATATAAATAAATGTTGTTGTTAAAATAACGGGCGCTAGAACAGTAGTGCATAAACATTTGTATGAACAGTCTATATTAAATGGCAAGGGACCTTGAATGTGGCTGTAATATGTGTCACTGTATTGTGTGCCTTTAATTTTCTCTCTCAGTAATACTGGTTTGTATTTCAGTAAAATGCCTGTAATTTTGTCTGACAGTAATACAGTGGAACCTCGGTTCACGACCATAATTCGTTCCAAAACTCTGGTCGTAACCCGATTTGGTCGTGAAACGAAGTAATTTCCCCCATAGGATTGTATGTAAATACAATTAATCCGTTCCAGATCATATGAACTGTATGTAAATATATATTTTTTTAAGTTTTTAAGCACAAATACAGTTAATTATACCATAGAAAGCACAGCGTAATAGTAAACTAAATGTAAAAACATTGACTAACACTAAGAAAACCTTGAACAACAGAAAAAACTAACACTGCAAGAATTTGCGCTATAGCCTTATGACCCGCTCGCTAAAAACTCTTTTTTTAATGAGTTTTAAGCACAGGGGAAAAAATGAACATTTGAAAAATCTGTAATTTAATAAACAACCAAGAAAAGTAACATTGCAACAATGCACACGTGTGCCGGTTTGTGTGTGTGTGTGTGTGCGTGCGCCTGTTTGTGTGTGTCTCTTAAGCGCGTGCCTCTGTGTCTGTGTCTGTGTGTGTGTGTGTGTCTGTCTCTCTCTCGCCTGTGTGTGTGTCTATCTGTCGCGCGTGTGTGACTCACGTGTGCATGTGTGTGTATGTGTGTGTGACTCGCGTGTGCGTGTGTGTGTGTGACGCGCGCACGTGTGTGTATGTGTGTGATGCACGGTGCGTGTGTGTGTGACTCGCGCGCGCCTGTTTGTGTGCGTGACTCTTGTGCAACTGTGTGTGTGTGTGTGTGTGTGTGTGTGTGTGTGTGTGTGTGTGTGTGTGTATCTGTCTCTCTCTCTCTGCACAGGGAATGCACAGAAAGAGACTGAACACGTGTTGTGTGGCACGGACACCTGGACGTACACAAGGATTTTATTAAAGAGGATGATGATATTTGCTTCCCAGTAATAAAATTGAAAGTTAGGTAGAGCCATGCCGCCTTCTGCCTTAGGTCTTTGTAGGGTTGCCCTTTGGATATGTGGATGTTTTGAATTCCAAATAAATGAGGTTATGGTTGAATCTAATTTCTTAAAAAATGATCTATTGTATCTATCTATTGTATGTATATTGGAATTTTTTTCAATAAAAAGAGAAGCTTAGGAAGGATATTCATCTTAACAATTGTAATTCTTCCAGTTAAAGTGAGATGAAGGGTTGACCATCTATGCAATTCTTGCTTAATTTTTGCCATACAGACGGAAACATTTTGTTGATTGCTTCTAAAAGTTGTACAACAAAATGTAAGGTTAAGGGTCCCACTAATTTTTGTCATTGCTATTTTCATTTGTGTTATTATTTGAAATGTTTTGTTGATTTAAAACTCTAAAGTCCGATTTTTGTGAAATAAACAATGATGAGTGCCAATTACTTTTATCAATTTCAAGTTTTTTCAGGGATAATTGTGGAATATTCTTTTTGTGGAGGGGTACCAACAAATGTGTCCACATCTGTCCACATTGAGCCCCAGCATGATTGAAGAGTCTGGATGAATGTAACCTCAGTAGAGTGTTTAAAGCTGCCTCGCAGCTAACAGGTGTCAAAGTACAGAGTCTGAGATGAAGAGTCAATGTATGGAAGAAAAGGACTAGAGTAAAGAGAGGGCAAAAAGAAGAAAGAGAGAAAAGTAAGAAAGAAGTGTTGTGGTGTACTTTAAAGTTCTGCAAGTGATGGGGTCATCCTACATGACACACAAGGATGTAATATATTTAAAGGAAGGTTCAGCAAATGTATTTGTTTATTTTGAACTGTGTTTTCTTCCTGTATTCTTCCTTTCCTTCTATTTATTTATAGTATTTGATAAATGCATAATTATGTACCCTTTTGTACCTACATTTTAGTGGGGAGTCTCATGTGCCTCAATGATCCTTAGAGCGATGCTGTCTGGAGAATCAGGCTCTTGAAAGGCTTACTAATTGCAAACTGGCATAAGAGAAGGGCCAAACAAAGAATAATATGTTAATGGCCTTAATGATAGTCTCAAATAGATCAAAGAGAACCTTACCCTGAACAGGGATACTGTGACACACTCGCCTTAAAGTAGAGTTTGCATTCAAGCACTTATGGTAGCCTGATGATCCTTTCCAATGGTTCTAAAAAAGTCACATGGTGCCACCATGTGGTGTCACCACCCACAAGGTGAAAGGATGAAGATTGGATGCAATGCCAGTTAGGAGAAAAACAATAGTCGGGATAAATACAGTCATACCAAACACTGGCAATGGAAACCAGCATATGGGATGCAATTTCCCTGGCAGGTGGAGGAGGCACAGTAGTATGTAGTTATTCGAAAATACCAGCTAGAAATATTGAGATTCACTTTTATTCATAATGTTAGATTTTGACTCAGTCTTCAAGATCAAGGGTGGTCTGTCCCCAACCTGATAAGATCTGTGGAGGGATACTCATAAACAACCAAATGGGCACCATGCACTTTGAGTTTGACCCATCTATTTAGAGAATCTCCCCTAATGAAATTTTCAGCTGCCGAGAAGAAAAGTTTGAATGTTGTCTGTGTCTATGTGCCAAACAGCTACGCAGAATATCTGGCCTTTTTAGAGACATCAGATTTGGTGCTCAAAAGGATATCTACTGACTGTGTAATCCTACTGGAAGACTTCAGCACTCAAGTAGAAATGACGGAGATACTCGGAAAGATGTGATTGAAAGAAACAGATTTCCGGACTTAAAACCCAAATGGTGAACTGTGCTTGTCATTTATTGTCCATAATAAACACCATGGTCATACACAAGGTGTTTGAGCTAATGCTCAGTTCTATAGTTGAGTTATCTAACGCAAAGTTGTATGTTCTAGACCAGGGGTGCCCACACTTTTTCGGCTTGTGAGCTACTTTTAAAATGACCAGGTCGAAATGATCTACCTACATTAAATATTATATACATATACATATACATATATATATATATATATATATATATATATATATATATATATATATATATATATATATATATATATATACTAATAAAAGGCAAAGCCCTCACTCACTCACTCACTGACTCACTGACTCACTCACTGACTCATCACTAATTCTCCAACTTCCCGTGTGGGTGGAAGGCTGAAATTTGGCAGGTTCATTCCTTACAGCTTCCTTACAAAAGTTGGGCAGGTTTTATATCGAAATTCTACACGTAATGGTCATAACTGGAAGCTGTTTTCTCCATTTACTGTAATGGAGATGAGCTTGAACGCCGTGGGGCGGAGTTTCGTGTGACATCATCACGCCTCCCACGTAATCACGCAGTACATAGAAAACCAGGAAGACCTCCAAAAAGCGCTGAAGAAAACATGCATTATATAATTGAGAAGGCAGCGAAACAATAAGAAGCGAGCGAGTGACATATACAACCATATTCATGAGTTCTGCTACTTCGGAAACAAAGCACGATGTAAACCTACACTTTAAATTAAGTTCATAGACAGGCTGCCGCTGGCGTTGTAATTTAGTGCCTGCCCATATAAGACCGTCCGTCAGCGGCAATCCAATAGCAAACTGCCACGGGTAAATATTCACGGGTGAAGGACTGTGTTTATGGAGAGGAAGATGAGATGGTCAGGGTGGTGTTTGACACAAACTCAGCGAAACTGTGAGAGAAAGGACTAAGGTAACATTAAATACAGCCACGGACATAGCACGAGATGGCACCAGCACAGCTGGGAACCTTCGATGCATGTACACCGAGCGGCTCACGTGAACTGACGCAGTGCAGAGATAAAAGGCAACAGTTCCAAAGAGCGCTGAACAAAAACCGAATTACACAATTGAAAAGGCAGCAAAAAATATGAAGCGCCTGATAAGCATATTCATAAATCCAGCTACTGCGGAAACAAAGCACATGGTGGAAAAAGTCAATGTCCCGCTAAAGGAAGACAGTGTAAAAAAAAACCCGTGCATGCAGTGTGTCAGGTCTCAGATAAAGAAGAAGACGAGCTGTTTATTGATGCAGTAAGAAACGAATCGATGAAAGAAACCTGTCATCTTTACAACGATTGACAAACACGGAATGTAACTTGAACACAACACATCCTACAAATACGAACCTGATTGAAAGAAATAATGATAATCAAATCCTTGATGACAGCAACACTCAGTAACACTCACAAAACAAATACTGTATATTGACAGTCATGTTACGCTATTTTTAAAATGTTCCCTTTTCTTTTCTAGCTTTTTAACACACTACTTCTCGCTGACTGGCGGGTATATATATATTAGCGCTGGTATATATATATGTATATATATATACACCGATCTACATACTCTTAGCAAATAATGGATACTTTATTCGCCATCAATGATTGTTTTGGTAAAGCCATACTCAGTGTATTCATTAGATGAACGGTAAAAAGTAAGTCCTTGCCAATGGTGGGCTAGTTTTGGGGACAATCCCGTTTCCGTTCGGGCAAAATACCCACACTTTGTCCCTGGCGATGAACGGTGTCCAGCCGCTCTTTTAGCCGTCTAAAATAATCCATTTCGGGACCCGTGCAAGGATCAGAATTGCCAGTTGAGTGGCCAGGTGCGATTAAATCGGCTGTATCGCTGTGGAGCTCGTGAACTCCAAATCGAGTGAACATTTCATCCACGAGTTTTGGGCAGCTGTGGGGCACTCAACTCTATCTGAATTGCGCGTGTAGCTCTGATCACATTTCGGCGCAAAGCCTGGGGAACCAGTAGTTGTAGCCGGTCAATTCCTCCCGGTGCGTGCCACCGCCTGTAGATTACGCCATCGTGCAACTCCAAGTTGCCCAACTGAGAGTGGAGTATTTTGAGTTCAGGCCCCTGTGGCGACACGGTTTGCCAGTCGGGGCGTTCTTGTGTCTCCAACCAGCCCTTTACCTTTTCTAAAAATATATCTTTTCAAGTTCTATTTAGTCCATATGAGAGCACGGCCCCAATGTCAAACTCATGGTCGCAAAGCTGAATCTTGGTAGTAGGAGGCTAAACCCAAAAGCTCCGCAGTTCAGTGATATTGGCTGGTGGGGGCCAGGGCCACATCCGCCCAATGCATCATCGATGCGAGGCAATGGGTAAGAGTCTTTTCGAGTGACTGCATTTAATTTCGAAAGTCCACACAAGGCGCCAACCCCGTTTTCTTCCGCACCATGACCATGGGTGCGGCCCAGGACTGTCAGAAGGCTCAATGATGTCGTTGGTTACCATCTCGCGAATCAATTCTTGGCAGCGTAATTATATCCGCTAGGTACAGTCCACCTGAAAACCCACAGCCCCACTTTAGGGCAGTCATTGCGGAGGGATGATGATGACCTCCACACCCTCAGGTTGGTCCCTTTCTACCACTCGCTCAACTGCTCTCGTTAGCGGCTTGGGCGTGACGTGCGGAGACCCAAGCTGTAGTACCTCTTCAGCCCGTTCAGCCTCCCGTAGTGCCTCACTCCGAACACTGAGTTCTTCCCTTGCTGCTGTCGCTCCCACACTCTCACCTTCACGCCGATGTCGGTTTGTCAGCTCCTCCCTGTTGTGATCAGGCGGCAGGTCGATGAGTACCTGAAGTGCGGGACCCTCCAAGGCAAGGGCCAAGTGTGTTGCAGCTTCCTCGCAGCTCCAACCATTGTGAAGAGCAGCCAGATCCACTTGTGCAAGGTATTTATATACTGCACCCTCAGGCCAGTTTGTCCTTTTCTCCGTGCAGTTCTGCTGATCAGGCGCTCCAACATAACGCTATTTTCGAGATGGCACGCTCTATTTCTTCAAGACTCTGTTCCATGACGGCGTCTTATTATTGTTATCAACTGCACCCAGCTACATGGCCCGACATACAATAAGGTATATGAAGCGGTAAAAAGTAAGAGCGAGGGAGGATGCAGGCTGTAGCGCTGGTAACACAATAAACTACAGATCCCATAATGGCCGGGTATATGAGCGCTGGTAACACAATAAACTACAGCAGCGCTTCAGCTGCCTTGCCGAACACTTACGCGTTAATCAAGTCTAGCTTATGATGCTGCAAGTTATTGCGAAGCTAGCTCACGATGCTGAAGAGAAAAGTTGATTCTGAAAATAGAGCCTTTAAAACCGATGGGAGGCTGAGTATATGTTTACTGAACCCGTGTGTCTCATTTGTGGAGCTAATGTGGCTGTAATTACAGAATTTAATCTAAGACGGCACTATGAGACAAAACATCAGGGTAACCTGAATGCAATGCAGAAGATACAGAAAGCAGAATAATTAAATAAGAATCTGACACTTCAGCGGACGTTTTTAACCGTGCACAATCACAAAGTGATTTCAAGTGAAGCTGCTTTTATGGGAGACACAAATGCACCAGTGCAACTTTCCCCTCTTTCCCTGTTGCCAAGTAATGTTAAACCAAGTCGTCACTACGGTGTTCCCAAATCGCACTTTGCTGATAAACTGAGCGCACTGAGTTTGCACGGCGCTTTGGTGACTTTGAAGAACAAAAAGTCCGTCTACATGCGGCTCGAACCTTGTGCATGTTTGGTAGCACATATCTGTGTGAGAAGCTCTTCTCAGTGATAAAGACTAACAAAACAGCACACAGGAGTCGCCTCACTGATGAGCACCTGCAATCCATCCTGAGAATCTCCACAACACAGAACCTCACACCAAACATAAACGAACTTGTTGCCAAAAAGATGCCAGGCGTCCAGCTCTAAAATGACATATGAGCAAAGACAACTGAATGATTTGATTTGTTATTGCTGAAAGGAACACATTTTATTTATATTTCCAGGTTTTGTTATGCAGCATGTTCATATTTGAATTTGTATAATTTTGACAGGATATATTTTTATGGAGAGCAAAATCTTTTGGGATATTTAAAATCTAAGTTTATTTTTTATATAAAATTACATAAGAGTAAAGAAATTTGAATGTTTGTTCTTTTAATGTTTACTTTATTTCTAACTTGTATAATTTAGACAGGATATATTTTTATGGAGAGCAAAATATTATAAGTTGTTTAAGGTTTGAGTTGATTTATTCAGGAATAATATTCTTGTCTGTTTTTACCATTCCTACCAAAGATATTTCTGTCGACTAAATAAAAATTCCTTCTATTTAAAATTTAAATAGAACTTGAACAAATACGATAGTTCATAATATCCACGCAGACTTGCACGTAAGAGCGGGAGTCATCCGTTTTAACAAGCAGCGTATTGCACTAATACGAAATAGCTGTGTGTGTATATATGTAGATATGTATGTATATGTATATATATGTTTATATATGTGTGTGTGTGTATGTATATATATATGTATTTGTGTGTATATATGTGTGTGTGTGTGTATGTATGTGTGTATGTATATGTATGTGTATATATGTAGATATATATATGTATGTATATATGTGTATATGTATAGATATGTGTATATATATGTTTATGTGTGTGTGTGTAAATATATATATGACAACAACACTCATCACTCACAACAGTGACAAAACAATTACATTGACAATCATGTTACGTTATTTTCAAAATGTTTCCTTTTCTTTTTCATTGCTTCTTTAACACACTACTTCTCCGCTGCGAAGCGCGGGTATTTTGCTAGTATACTAATAAAAGGCAAAGCCCTTACTGACTGACTCACTGACTCATCACTAATTCTCCCAACTTCCCGTGTAGGTAGAAGGCTGAAATTTGGCAGGCTCATTCCTTACAGCTTACTTACAAAAGTTACGCAGGTTTCATTTCGAAATTCTACGCGTAATGGTCATAACTGGAACCTACTTACGTACATATATACGGCCATAGCCTGCAGCTCGGTCACCGTGTGAGGCGGAGTTGCGTCCCTCATCGTCACTCCTTCCACGTAATTGAGTGCCTGCCCATATAAGTCCAACCGTCAGCAGCAATCCAATAGACACGCTGCTGCTAAATGTTCGCGGGTGAAGGACTGTGCTTATGCAAACGAAGAGGAGATGGTCAGGGATAGACTAGTGTTTGGCACAAACTCAGCGAAAGTGCGAGAGAAATTTTTAAGTGCCGGGTCTTAGCTAACATTAAATAAAGCCATGGACATCGCAAGATCGCATGAGATAGCACAAGCACAGCTGAGAACCTTTGATGCATGTACTCTGAGCAGCTCACGTGAACTGACTGTGAACGCAGTACGCAGAGAACAAGCAAGAGCTCCAAAGAGCACTGAACAAAAACAGCATTACACAATTGAGAAGACAGCAAAAGAATATGAAGCGAGTGACACATACAAGAATATTCATAAGTGCAGCTACTGCGAAAACAAAGCACGGTGTAAACCTTAAGTTTAAATTAAGTTGATAGACACTCTGCTGCTGGCGTTTGTCATGCCTATGACAAATACGATATTCGCGAGATACAAGTTTAATGAGAAGACGCAGGGTATAAACGAGACTTTTGATCACTTTGTAACGGAGTTAAGATTGCTGTAACGGAGTTAAAATTGCTGGTGAAGGACTGTGCTTATGCAAACGAAGATGAGATGGTCAGGGATAGAATAGTGTTTGGCACAAACTCAGCAAAAGTGCGAGAGAAACTTTTAAGTGCCGGGTCTTAGCTAACATTAAATAATTGCTGGTCAAGGACTGTGCTTATGCAAATGAATAGGAAAGCAAGGTGTAAAGGTTAACTTTAAATTAAGTTCATAGACACGCTGCCACTGGCGTTTGTCATGCCTAAGATGAATACGATATTCGCGAGAACCAAGTTTAATGAGAGGACGCAGGGTATAAACGAGACTTTTGATCACTTTGTAATGGAGTTAAAATTGCTGGTGAAGGACTGTGCTTATGCAAATGAAGATGAGATGGTCAGGGATAGACTAGTGTTTGGCACAAACTCAGCAAAAGTGCGAGAGAAACTTTTAAGTGCCGGGTCTGAGCTAACATTAAATAAAGCCATGGACATCGCAAGATCGCACGAGATAGCACAACCACAGCTGAGAACCTTCGATGCATGTACTCCGAGCGGCTCACGTGAACTGACTGTGAACGCAGTATGCCCACAAAAAGCAAGACCTCCAAAGAGCGCTGAACAAAAAACGCATTACACAATTGAGAAGGTAGCAAAAGAATATGAAGCGTGTGACGCATACAAGCATATTCATAAGTGCAGGTACTGTGGAAAAAAAACACACGGTGGAAAAAGTCAATGTCCAGCTAAAGGAAGACAGTGTAAAAAATGTGGTAAATTGAACCACTTCGCTAAAATTTGCAGGACTGGGAAAGGTAAACCCATGCATGCAGTGTGTGATGTCTCAGATAAAGAAGAAGATGAGCTGTTTATATTCCGTGGTTGACAAACACGGAATATAACTTGAACACAACACATCCTCCAAATATGAACCTGATTGAAAGAAATAATGATAATCAAATCCTTGATGACAGCAACACTCATAACAATCACAAAACAATTACATTGACAATTATGTTACGTTATTTTTAAATGTTTCCTTTTCTTTTTCATAACTTCTTTAACACACTACTTCTCCGCTGCGAAGCGTGGGTATTTTGCTAGTATATATATACACTGAGTATACTTTATACATAAAATGTATGTTGTCGTACTTTGCATAACTGAATAACCTTTAAGGCACAATAACAATTCAATACATTTATGGTCACTAAAGTATTTGGAATTAATAATCGGCATGTGGGAAAAGGCTGACTCGCATGCATAAGTAGAGCCGAATAATGCAGTCAAGGAGCTTTTGGAATCAGCCGAGTGAAAAATAACGGCTGTCCGATTAACTGCGATTTTATTTCCCTCTCCTTTCTCTTTCTCAGATCGCTTTTTGGAAGGAAGCCAGTTCCGTAGTTTTTATGAACAGTTCGAAAATGCCTTTCCACATTTTCCTTCTTTGGAATAGCAATGATAGATTGACAGATCAGACAAATGCACTTTGATTATGACATTGTGAGAAAAAAATCCTCTTCCAATTCCACATCCAGCCCATACCCTCGCTAAACAATTTTTTTTTCAATCCCTTCTTTAGTCGATATAAATTGCAAAACTAACTAGATCAAAGCCAGAGTTTTGCAGTAGCTCGCACGTTTGATTGTGCGTGTGGGATGACCAGTATGTTAGAAGAGAAGAAATCTCAGAATGGCCGACCTGTGTGTCAATCAAGTGGCAAATGCCATATGGAGGATATATGATAGACTAACATTTAAAAAAATTTTTTTTTTGAATGCAACATGATCTACCTGCACTACCTTTGCAATCTACCGGTCGACTCGACGCATTGGGCATCCCTGTTCTAGACACTCAGGTAAACACAAGTACAGAGCTGTCGAATTATCACAATTTGGTGTAGTAGTGGGTGGTATACTGGTAGAAATGAGACACCAATAGGAATTTTCGTATATCATTTTTACCGTGCTTGAAGACATCAGGAAGCCGCCTTTGGTACCTTTCAGAAAAAAGACTACTTGTAGTGGAGAGTGGGCATTCTGTTACCTTCCCACACTGTCAGCATTTCTTGCAAAGCACAACCACAATGCTACCCTCTGTCGCTCACCCAAATCACCTTGCTGCCTTTCACTCTCCATTTTTAGATTTGATTCTGACGTTAAACATTCTAGAAAGCCATTCACCCACAATCACAATCATTGAAGAAACTGACAAAAAACTGGTAAAACAGAGTAAAATTATTTGTTCCACTTCAAACACTGATGACAATAATAATAAAGTAGCCTTAGAGAAACCATTAAGCAAAATAAGTGCATCCTTAGGACACCAAAGGTACTGGAGCACCACAGTGTTTTTAAAAAGTAGACAAAAACTTTAAGTATAAATAAAGTAATAAGTAGGGAACAATTAGCATTATTTTTACATCTTTTGATCCATGTATGCTAAAATGTTGTATATTGTCAAGGATTCAAATCTAAATTTGTTTTGGTTTCTCTGTATAATATAACCTTTGGAAATTAATGGCCAGACTGTGTCTGTGGTTTCATCATTTAAATTCCTGGGGACTACTTTCACTAATACATTAAAATGGGACAAGCACATCCCTTCTATCATTAAGAAAGCCAGACAGAGATTGTTCTTCCTTTGGTAGCTTAAGAAGCTTGGCATATCAAGGTGTATATTGTTAAATTTTTACTCAGCCTTCACTGATAGTATTGTGACCGCCTCCATCACCGTTTGCTTTTCTTCTGCCTCCTCTCTTACAACGAGTGATTTGTTGAGCTGAGAAAATCACTAGTTGTTGTCTCCCAACATTAAAAGATCTGTTTATCGCCAGAGCGAAAAAGAGAGCAGGAAATATTGCAGCTGACTCCACCCACCCCAGCAGCCATCTGTTCATTAAATTGCCATCACAGAGGAGGTACAGATCTATTGCAATCCGAACTACATGCCATCTCGGCAGCTTCTTTGCTCAAATTATTCAGATCCTAAATAAATTTACATAGGGTTACTCCTAACTGTTTTTGCAACATATAACTGATAACTGTGCTGTTTGTCTATTTATACTTTGTACTTGCTCAACTTGCACTGTTTGATTTCAATATTATTTTGTGTAGTTTTTCTAGTTATTTGAGTTCACTATTGAAGTTTGTGAATGTTTTGTTCAAGAAATTGCTGTATTTGTATAATGCTTTGCAAGGTGTCAGGTTAATGGTGGTTTGAAATTGTGTTGTCTTGAGTTGGTAATGTCTTATATCCCATTTTTTGCACCTAACCAAAGTCAATTCTGGTATGTTTCACATGCTTGCAATAAAGGGATTCTGATTTTTCTTCATGTTCATAAATATGATTTAAAAGACAGTATTAAAGTCTAGTTACCTTCTTTATTTATTGTTTTATGCCAACCAGGGGGCTTCACCCCCCCCACCAACCACTTCACGTCTCTACTGCACGCGTTGTGAAAAGGGGGGCTGAACGGACTGCAAGGAAATGTGATCGCTCCTCCAACACCCCCTCTTAAACAGTGATACAATGAGAAACACAAACAGTTTTTTTTTCCTCCTCTTTGCACGATCAGCTGCTGGATTGCTGCTGCTGTGCCGCGTGATCTGAATTTTGCACGGTGCACTTCTGTCATATCACCTATGTCCATATATTCGATCTCTTTTCGCTTTTACCTTTTCATCGGTATCGCATTGAATTTTGATTCCGTGTTTGGAATTACATTGTGACAACGCAATGTATAACTGCCCGTGAATGAATATCGTTTCTTTCTCTCTACAAGAAATGTGTCTGACATAACTACGCAGGACTTTTCCAAATCTCTTTGCATAAGCTGTTGGTGTCTTGCGGGATGTGAAAGTGTCTATGAGACAATCACATCTTGTCTCCTTCCAAGATTTTTTTCATAATAGAGAGATGTTATTTTAAACCCAATGTGCATTTGATTTTTTTTTCTTCTCTTTCCATGTTGTTCATTCTGAAATTCTGTGAAGCACTTTGAGCATGGGAAAGGTGCTATCTACTGTAAATGTATTATGATTACTAGCCACAATACCTGTCAAAGACAGGTAATAGAATAATTTAGAAACATTTGCTGTCTCTTGCCCAATGTGCACCTTCAGGGCCTTGCCTCAGTATACAGTATGCTTGTGTCTGAACCTCACTTGATCTACTCTCTTGAGCGCATTCCCATAAAGCCTGCTTCTCATACTCTGTCATTATTTTTGAGGCGCCTTTCTCACCTCTTGTCGATTTTATACTTTCTGTCCTTGAATGCGACTCTTTCAGTGTGTCTCCTATGCCTTTTTCTCCTCGTACAATCATACTTCCTCTTATGATCACATCACTAAAGCCAAGCTGACCAATCAATCACAGACCTTAGTGTTTTATTATATAGATGATTAAAATAGTCCTTATGAAAAGAAACATCACAGTAGAACTACCTGCTATTAACCTATAAAATTGGTACAACAGAAGAACCTAAACAGTATACACTCTGAAAATTATATGCAGATAGATTATACTGTGCTATGAAGTGTCTAGGCACCTGTAATTCCCTAAACGTGCACAGGTGCTGGGATCTGTACAGAGCCATCTACAGGAAAGTCACAGCCAAACCTATGTGAAATATCCAAGCTGTGCAAATTCTTGAACCAGAATGAAAATAATTCTTGTAAATTTAATAGTCTGCCATTGACTTTATTTAACTGGTCAATGGAGCTAGGTTTTTATGGCTACAGAAAAAATGAAGGAAGAACTTGACAAGATGAACAGGACACCCACCCTTTATGCAAGTCTCTCTGGTAAAACAAAAAAACTAAAATGACAGCACTGCTGTGCACAAGACTCACTTGTAGGTAAGTATAAGGTGTCCTTAATCTGGAGGAGTGTAGGTAACCAGCAAGCCAACACTAATATGAATCTGCCAAAATCCATAAGAAGCTTCGTGCACTGTAGATAAAAGCTAAGTGTTCATTAAATGTACTTTTAAAAGGATGCTACAAAGCCAAACCAATCATTAAGTGAACACTGAATTTAATATCTTTCAATCACAAATACGAAAAGGAAAAAAAAAATGCTCAATTTTCTTGTCACTGCACTCTAATTGTGGAAATTAAATATAACTATCTTGTCTTCATACTCAGCCTTTAATGCCTTGAGGAAAAGGCGATCCCTAAATTTATCATAATTCTCTCAAACAAAAAGAGAAATTTACTTTCATCCAAGCACACTATCAAACTCTGTGAATAAGCCAAATTAAGCTTCTCTTACCTATGATTCAGACTTGTTCAGTGTTAACTATGATTCTGCATGCAGTATTCTCTATTAAAAATGCATGACACAGACAGTAAAAACATTACATTTTACTAAAGAAATAATAACTAATAATAACGCATTTATAGAAATCCACCCTGCCAAAGAATAAAGATTTGTCAAAGTCCAAATATTCCACTGCATATTAGGTAGGATAAAAAAAAACATATTTCAACAAAATCACTGCAAATTTTTACAATTAACATTTCTCATTACACCAACACAAATCTAATATTTTATATTTTAACCCATTCACAAATCCCCTATAAAATCTTTCAGAGTATGAAATAAATCATAATGTCAAAAATTATTTTGGAGCATTTGTTTAATTCCTTCCCTGACAAGAAAGGGCAAGCACATGATGAAAACCAGCTTCAAAATGCCACATCAGCTGTCTGAAACTCAGAATAAGTAAAAGGAGATGGAGAAATCATGCTGTAAGTACTGCAAAAGTAATTTTCATCTTGACTGACTGACAAAAAATAAGTATATCCATCAGGACTAACAGAATACAACTGTTGGAGTTGCAAACATTATTAAAATTCGTGACTGGATTTTACTGGCAAGGGATGCATTGATTGTGAGTATTTGATTTATTTGGCTTTCCAATAAATACTACAGTATATCAACATTTCTGTCAAAATGCAAGCTCTTATGTAGAAGAAAATGGTAATACTGTATGCATTAAAATATGAGAGCTGGTATGTACTTGGTATTCCCAATGGCAAACTGAGGGACTAGTGACATGTAACTGTGTCAGCCATCTAGTGTTTCTAAGTTCTTTCTATGAATTCTTTGTGTGGGTGTCCACCAAAACACAACACTGAGCAGAATGTTACTGTGAAGTAGAGGTCTTATTTTGTCAGTCCCACTCCGGACAGGTTTCACTGTCAGACCTTTAATGCCAAACTGCCCTTCACCCATAGAACTGTCTGGGACCCAAGCCACCTGTTCTGCTGTGGAAAATCTTCCATTTTTCCACAGCAAACTGTTTATATTAAATTTTAATTACTTTGCTCAAACGAACCAGGATGAAGTAAATTTACAGGACTTTAATTACAGGCATTGTAAGTATTATTTTGTATTCTACTAGTAATGTATGCATTTGTTCCAGTCCCTTTCTTTTCAATTACCTTATAACCTTGGAATGGGAAATAATTAGATGCCACAGAACCTGTTTTAGTTAATTTAGATCCTGAGAAGGGAAAGATGCTGTAGGACTAGGAATTACCAAATTAATTTATAGCTTGGGAAAGGAAAGAGTGCAGGGGTACTTCAAAGATCAAACATTTTGATCAGAGTCATTTGCCACCAGGACAACACAGACAATCAGATGTGTGCAATGTCATATGTTTCGAAATCCCACTCATGCATTTTAACATAAATAGGGTTTGTCTGACAGACCAAGAGGAAGAAGAAAAAACAATGATAGAAGGGCAATGCCGAAGATCAAGAGACATGAGATCATCTGATATGAATGTCAGAAAATGTAACAGTGAACAAAACCAATCGCTAAACCAAAAGCTGCACAGAATATTAACCCCTTGACAGTTCTGATTTTCAGTGAGCTTTTCTAAGACTGTTTATATCTATACTTTGCGATCTATTTTATTTTCTATTATATCATCTTCAATTTGGCATTGTTATACATTAATAAATACCATATTGCTTTATGCATTTGTGTTTGAAATAATAAATAGGTACAATGTCTGAATTAGATGGCTAATGTCTCATTTACTGGGTTTATCAAGGCTATTGAGGTCTCTCCTCAATAATTAGAACTGTGGTAAATGTAGGACATTGTTTGGTTAGTAAGTAGCATATAACCAGAAGAGTTGCTTTCTGTTGGTTACAATATTGTGCCCACAAAAATTAATAATCAACGGTTTGAAATCACTTCAGTCTTTTTGTATGGCACCTCCTGACACACTGATATGAAAAAAAGCTCCACACACGATATACCATTCAACTTTCATATGTCTAATTATGCAAGTCATTAAGCACTAATATTGGCCCTCTAAACCCAAAACCCCTAATTTCTAGACCTTTTTAGAAAATATTTTGTGCAGGAAATTATATCCTTATAATAATAATAATAATAAATAATTAATTACATTTATATAGTGCCTTTCTCATTACTCAAAGCACTTTACATAGATAGAGGGGAACCACTTCAACCACCACCAATGTATAGCAACCACCTGGATGATGCAATGGCAGACATTAGTGCATAACAGCAGAAGGCCGCCTCACCACTTCTTTTAAGTTTAGCTTTTGGAATTATAAGGAGACACTCACGATTTGGAATATAAGTATGCTCATTCTAGCAGCTGCATTCTGCACTCGTTGCACACATTAGCTGTTAGGTGGTGAAGCCTTGTGGAACACCATATCGGATATCATGTGTCTTTGAGATTTGATTACCACAACTCACAAAGAATTTTCTCACTGCAAGGTAGGATTCAAACCAATTTAAGACACTGCCAGAGAGGCCCACCCATTGACTAAGGCGATTTCTAAGAATATTATGATCAATGGTGTCAAATGCAGCACTCAGATCTAAGAGGATGAGAACAGATAAATGGCCTCTGTCTGCATTTACCATAAGTCATTTACTACTTTAACAAGTGCAGTTTCTGTACTGTGATTTGTTCTGAAGCCTGACTGAAAAGTATCAAGAATAGCATGTTTATTTAGGTGGTCATTTAACTGCATAATGACTGCCTTCTCTAAATTTTACTTAAGAAGGGCAGGTAAGAAATGGGTCTAAAATTTTCAAAGGCAGAGGGGTCAAGATTATGTTTCTTAAGAAGGGGTTTAACTACAGCAGTCTTAAGACAGGTGAAAGAGATCAACAGCAGTTCTTACTTTAGAATTAAAGTTTTCCACTTTACTATTTACATTATCCTCGCTATTATAGCTGGCATTATAAACGGACTGATTGCTTAGAATAGTTGTAAGCTTTAAAGCTGCTGATGAGTCAAAGAAGCGTTTTTAACAAAATGCTTCTCATGAGCGTTTTCTATCTTTATTTCTATATTAAATAGTAGAAGAAAAAGGTCTGATAGACCGATATCAGTGACCTGCTTTATATCAAATTTAAGTCCTTTAGTAATCAAGAGACAGGCGATGAATAAGGGTCCAGAATGGATGAGGCCATGAATGGCAATTTAGCCAGGACATCAGTATAAACCCTATTCATTTGGAACAATGCCCATGGATCACAAACGACTGCATAAAGTACCTCAATTTTACGTCTCATTCAAAGGACAGCACCATATTTACAGCATTGTGTCCCCATTGCTTCACTGGGGTATTGGGTTTCACACACAGACCACAGGGTAAGCGCCTCCTGCTGGCCTCACCAACACTTCTTCCAGCAGCAACCCAAACCTTTCCTAGATGGTCTCCCATCCAAGAACTGGCCAGGCTTGAACATGCTTAGCTTCAGGGTTAAACTAACTGTTTTTCATAAAAAATGGGGATTGCTAATATAGATAGATAGATAGATAGATAGATAGATAGATAGATAGATAGATAGATAGATAGATAGATAGATAGATAGATAGATAGATAGATAGATAGATAGATAGATAGATAGATAGATAGAACGATCTCCTCAGTCTGTCAGTGGAGCAGGACAGTGACAAAAGTCTGTCACTTAAGCTACTCCTCTGCCTGGAGATGACACTGTTAAGTGGATGCAGTGGATTATTCATGATTGACAGGAGTTTTCTTAATGCCCGTCGCTCTGCCACAGATGTTAAACTGTCCAACTTTACTCCTACAATACAGCCTGCCTTCTTAACAAGTTTGTCCAGGCGTGAGGCGTCTTTCATTTTTATTCTGCCACCCCAGCACACCACTGCATAGAAGAGGGCACTCGCCACAACCGTCTGGTAGAACATCTGCAGCATCTTATTGCAGATGTTGAAGGATGCCAACCTTCTCAGAAAGTATAGTCTGCTCTGACCTTTCTTACATAGAGCATCAGTATTGGCAGTCCAGTCCAATTTGTCATCCAGCTGCACTCCCAGATATTTATAGGTCTGCACCCTCTGCACACAGTCACCTCTGATGATCACAGGGTCCATGAGGGGCCTGGGCCTCCTAAAATCCACCACCAGCTCCTTGGTCTTGCTGGTGTTAAGGTGTAAGTGGTTTGAGTCGCACCATTTAACAAAGTCTTTGATTAACTTTCTGTACTCCTCCTCCTGCCCACACCTGATGCAGCCCACAATAGCAGTGTCATCAGCGAACTTTTGCACGTGGCAGGACTCGGAGTCATATTGGAAGTCTGATGTATATAGATTGAACAGGACCGGAGAAAGTACAGTCCCTGCGGCGCCCCTGTATTGCTGAACACAATGTCAGACCTGCAGTTCCCAAGACGCACATATTGAGGTCTGTCTGTAAGATAGTCCACAATCCATGCCACCAGGTGTGAGTCTACTCCCATCTCAGTCAGCTTCTCTAAGGAGCAGAGGTTGGATGGTGTTATGAAGTGTCATTTTATGGTACTTCAAGGTTTCTGACAACAAATTTGATGGTATTTGTCACATTAGATTATTTACCAGTGGCCCAAGCCTTCTAAGAACCACTCCCAGGAGGCTAAAAAATGACACATTTCAAAAGTAAGAAAGTTGGGGTATCATTTTTCACTATAACAAGGTCAGTAACTACAAATATGATGTGATTTTTCATATTTGATCATTTACTAGGGATCTAGCACTCTATAGATCTCCATCAGAGGGTGAAAAAAGACAAATTTCTATTACAGCTGAGAAAATTTAAATATTTAAATTGAAGCACACATTTTATTATTTTAAAAATCTGATGCAGCTATTCTTGTTTATTATGTACTTCTACCTCATGAAGTAAATCATGACATTTCATATGAACACCCTTTATTTCGGAAGCTTATGCTAATTCATTTTTATCAGTTTATTTTTTCTAAGTGTAGGTTGACAGCTGAATTAGCTAATCTTTTATTCTTCTATATGCTTATTAGTTTACTAGACTGCTAACATTGTTTATCTTCTTTATGTATAATTGGTACCATAATGACAAACAAATCCAAGAAGGATTTTTGTAACACAGTGAGAAGAAATCTTTTCTCCAAAACATGGTTATAGACTCTGAAATCTCAGTTTGTTGTGTAGAGAACATAGAGGTAGACATGACATGTGACATATGACAGTTACAGCATTCTGAATGATTTTATTACACAGACCCGCTCATCAACAGGTATGAGGTTATTATCAGTTATTCTGTATTTTGTTATGCTATAAAACAGTTGTTAACATTTTAACTACATTTCTTCAGTTCTGTGCCTTCCTGTAACCTGTCCTCTGACTGCTGTGCGTCGTCCCAGACCACTGCCTTTCCCACATTGTTAGTTCATTATTCATAAAAATGGGAGCTCAGCTTGCCTGGTATAATGTGCATATTTTTTGGTTTGATGATTGTGCTGAGTGTACTCTGCTGTAGTCTGTCCCTTCTTGAGCTGAGTGAAAGTGTAAACTCCAAAGCCTGTCAATAGAAAAACCGCAGACCATTCCGAATCAGAAAAACCATGCTGCCCACAAATATTTTGAAGATATACTAGACTGTAAAATTAATCCTAGCTCTTCTCAGCCATCATTGAAAAGCAAAAGGTTTTGACAATAAATAAAAACAGTAAATACATTTACACAAAAAAAAATCAGAGGCCCTTCTTTTTCCTTTCTGAAATGGATGTTTAGGTGGACAGAAAATAGAAGAAATGCCTCAGTTTCATCAAGTTAAAAACACTTTAAAAAAAAGTTTTGTCATTTTCAGTAAATGTTAAAGCCATAATAAAGCAGAACTATATTCATAGCTACAGTTAATTTAGCAGAGTGGCTCTCATGTTTATGTGGATTTTTTCTGGGTGCCTTGGGCTTCCTCAAATGGCCTAAAGGCCAGTAATTAAGTTAACAGACAAAATAAATGAGTCCAGTTTGAATATAGGTGAGTGAATGAGACCTGCCATTAAATTGGAAGCACACCCAAGAGCATTCACAGCAGTGTTCTGTCATGAACGAACAAAGGAGACTCATAAAAAATGAACTGAAGAAGGATGTACTGCATGCTCAATCATTCATAGTAATAAACGTATTAGGATGCTGAGAATCACCTTTGCCAAACTGGACAGCATAGGTAGAGGTGAATTGTTCAGTTTATTAGTAGCTGATCAGATTGCTGCTATGAGTTTGTGCAGAGATAAGCATGTTATTTATCATGATACAAGTTCAGTATGCTTCATCAGCAAGAACCAGGTATCTTACAGTGTGAAGGCTCTAAAGCATTGCATGAAAATGATAGTTCTGCTATTATGCACACTGTTGAATCCAACTCTTTTACTCCACCAGAAACTCATGTCTGTCAGGATGATCACTTCGTTGTGAACACTGCAGAAGTTTGCGAGAAACTGAGGAAGTGTATCTTGATCAATTTTCGATATGACTTTTTTTTACCAATCATTGCCAGGATTCTGGTGCACAGATAAACCCCTCTGATATAAACTCTGTGAAGCACTGCAGTAGTAATATTATTTAAGTTGTTCTGAAATCCTGATGTGCTACTTTCTGAACAAACGTTCAGCTTTGTGGTTTCCAATCCATGAACCTCTGTCCCTTTATGCTGAGGCTTCTTTGATCTCAAGATTCACATTGTCAGGAAGCCCAAGGGTCACGACAAGCAAAGACTCAGAAGGCAGCTTCATGCAAACAATTACACACACATGCAGTTCCACAATCACTTTTAACATTTTCTCAAGAAATACGTCGTGGGGAGGCTATAGATAATGTTTAGTAAAGTGTGTTTTAACACTAATGATGTAAAATATTTGACATTGTTTACTCCCATTAAATTACTATTTACATTACTCTTCAGTTGAGCAAATGAATGCAAAGATAAAGGTCGGGTCACACTGCAGCAGATGCCTGTAACAAAGAGCCCTGACCTGACAGAGGCTCAGCTTTAAATTGCAATGTACTCAGAAAGAAATAACTGGACAGAAAGAAAAAGACAAAAGTTTCCAACAGACCAGATGGCTTCTTTTTCACAAATGCTACCACTGAACACCAATCAGAGCTATATTTAATTATGAATGGAATTCATAGGTTAATGTTAGCTATTACTTCAAAACAAAAAAAAAAATCTTGTACAGGGATGTGGGAAACATTTACAGGCGGCTGGAGTACATTTTGCACTAATGTTAGAAAATCTATTATTGAGAGACCATATAGACATGGGACAACTAAAGTGATGTATCAATACCATTCGCCTCTAAACTTGATATTATTTAAGAAAATATTAGGTGAATATTAATTGATAAGATGTCTCATACTGAATTGTCTGTTTATTTCAAAACTCCTTCTGCAGTCTTACGAGAGTTCTTGAACTGGATAATTGCCTTATAAATTACTTTGACAAAGTGTTGAGGATGGCATCCACATCATACTTTACTGCCAACATACTTTACCAGATCTAACATGAACATTTTTTGTCTAACCAACATTTATTAGGGATGCTCTGATCAGGTTTTTATAGAGCCAATACTAATCACCAGTATTCATGTTATTAGAGAAGGCTGATTTCCGATTTGTTTCCTTACATTTCACTTTTTTTTTTTTCACATGTTCCTGCATAACCAGCCATTTTGAAGCTTTATGTTCCAAATTAAAGTGATATTTTTATAATTACACAACAGACAACAGGTGCTAACTGTTCATTTTTTATTAAAAAAATGAAATAATTAAATTCTGTTGGCTTATTGTCAGAGACCATAACAAATACTAAAGTAAATAAAATCCTCTAAAAGCATACTTATTTTTTAAAACTAATAAAACATGTACAAAAATATTTACCCATAATACACAAGTCATAAAAGAAAATAAAAATCTCATCATAATTGCAAGAAACTAATCTAATCTAACCTAATAAAATGTTCATGTTTATCAAGAAGATACAACACTAAAATGTTTACCAAGTTTACACTTAAAACTCACACATTTCACTCTAAAGTTAACAAGCCTATTGTTTTCTAAGCAATGAGCGGAAATACTTCTTTACCTGTTCTTTTTCTAATTAAAAGTGTAAATACAAACTTGCTTACTATTCACATTAATTCAAGGAGTATCTGTTTTAATTACAGAACAAACTAAAAGAGTCTGAACTCATTCTCCTTTAATTTCTTCCTTAGATGCAACCTCTCTTTTCTTACACTCTGCCATTCCACTCCATGCATGGGATAACTCCACGGATTCCTTTTTCTCAATTTATCACTCCACTTTCTTTAATATAAAAGCCAATATTTGTGAATCCGGTTCATCTGCAGCCAGGAGCCTCCACCTTGGAGTTGTGGAATTGACTTAATGGACAGTCATCGTTATCTCAGTCAGATAACATTCCCACAACCCTAATCTTACCCAAAGTGTAAGCAGGAGGAGCGTTGGAGCTTACAGCTGGATTCTACTGGCACCCATTGGACTCAGTACCATCTTCTTGGAGATCCAGGGTGGAGTCTCCAGGCTGCAGAGATATATATTGAACATTCCTGCCTTCACAAACCCGCTGCACTCGGGTCCCAATCCAGGTGCTTAGGAATATGATGGATGCGGCAACGTGCTAGCAGTGCTAGCTCCCAACCAACTCTGTCCTAAAGTCTGCCTGTCCAGTCTCTGTTTACAGGACATTCGGCAGCAAAATGACACATGGGATTCTTCAAGTACTGTAATACTTTACTAAGTAAAGGAGCACTACATTAAATTACCATAAAGCCTAATTCTAAAAAAAAACATGTTCTCGGGATTGAGTCATTTGGGGTGAAAAATCAGTTGATATGGATCAGCATCACTACATGCAATATGCATATACTAGCCAACGTCCACCGTAGCATATGGTGGTGTAAGAATAGGAACGGAAAACAGTGAGAAAGGAATTCAGAAATCAAGAAGAAAGAAATACTTCTTGAAAGACGCAGTTGTGAATAGGTGTTTTGCTGGAGACAACAGATAATGAGAAGAAAGATCTAATCTCGGAAAGAGCTTGAATTTCAGCTTCACCACCATAATCTCTAGATGTTGCCATGTCTTGAAAGTACTCATGACTTGCTGTGATAAATCGACTTGCATTGGAAAGAACAACAGGAAGAACGTCTCCAAATCTGTCCCAATGTGATGCAACGAAATCTACTGCCCTATGTCATAGTGAGAGTGCATTGCCTTCATCAACCGTTTGTGTCAAGAAATAACCCACTGATAGGAACAGGCAGTTGCCGGATCCCGGAATACAGATGACGTTGTACAAAAACCCATCGACAGAGAAGATACTGTCGTTCATTTTATAACAAAGGCTTAGGAAACAACTGTCGCAGTATAACGAAAATAGCAAGGAGCGAAACCGATGCCAATGGTCGAGAGAGTACCAAACTGTAGCAGGCTACGGAAAAGAATCCCAGGCGCAGACATGGCCGAAGTGAAAGGTCACGCGGTCAGGCTAGATATCCATAGACATATATAGATAGACACCGCATTCACTGTGTTGCCCAGTTGACACGATATGTCAGCGCATCCGCCCTATTGCGAGTGACAAAAGTGCCATTTAAACTAATACAGGTAGATGTGGAAACCAGGTTTTCTGATGAAACAACAATAATGTTTAAAACAGTATCGTTTACATACAACAGATTTTGGCGAATCGTTTACATGCAATTATTTATATCCATTTGTGGCAATTATTAAATAATAATAATTATTATTATTATTAAATAATTCCTCCCATATAAGTAACATTTCTCAACAATAACAACAACAACATTTATTTATATAGCACATTTTCATACAAAAAGTAGCTCAAAGTGCTTTACATAATGAAGAATAGAAAAATAAAAGACACAGTAAGAAAATAGAATAAGTCAACATTAGTTAACATAGAATAAGATTAAGGTCCAATGGCCAGGGTGGACAGAATGAACAAAAAAAAACTCCAGACGGCTGGAGAAAACAATAAAATCTGTAGGGATTCCAGACCATTAGACCGCCCAGTCCCCTCTGGGTATTCTACCTAACATAAATAAAACAGTCCTCTTTGGATTTAGGGTTCTCACGGAAGGACTTGATGATGATGGTCACGTAGACTTCTGGCTTTTAATCCATCCATCATTGTAGGAGCATCATGATGCTTTAAGTAGGTGGTGGCGCCACCACCACAAAGAAACCGGAAAAAGAAACAGAAGAGAGAGTAGAGGTCAGTACGGATTTTAGAGCCACCATGAATAGTTATTATGATGAACTGAACATACAGAGTATCAGGATTAAGTTAAAGTAAAGTTATGAAAAGGCCATGTTAAAGTAATGTGTTTTCAGCAGTGTTTTAAAGTGCTCTACTGTATTAGCCTGGCAAATTCCTATTGGCAGGCTATTCCAGATTTTAGGTGCATAGCAGCAGAAGGCCGTCTAACCACTTCTTTTAAGTTTTGTTCTTGGAATTCTCATTCAAGGATCTGAGATTACGATTTGGAATATAAGGTGTCAGACACTCCGATATATAAGATGGGGCGAGATTATTTAAGGCTTTATAAACCATAAGCAGAATTTTAAAGTCAATCCTGAATGACACAGGTAACCAGTGTAGTGACATCAAAACTGGAGAAATGTGCTCGGATTTTCTTTTCGTAGTTAGGATTCTAGCAGCTGCATTCTGCATTAGTTGCAAACGATTTATGTCTTTTTTGGTGTAGTCCTGAGAGGAGTGCGTTACAGTAATCTAGCCAACTAAAAACAAACGCGTGAACTAATTTCTCAGCATCTTTCAATGATATAAGAGGTCTAACTTTAGCTATGTTTCTTACGTGAAAAAATGCTGTCCTAGTGATCTGATTAATATGCGATTTAAAATTCAGATTACAGTCAACACTTACCCCTAAGCTTTTTACCTCCGTCTTGACTTTTAATTCTAATGTATCCAGTTTATTTCTAACAGCCACATTGTATCCATTATTGCCATTCTCGGACTGCCTTCTTCCATCTCTGAAACATTTCTAGACGTCCTGTTCTTATGCAGTACAGTACTGATGTATTGGTTAATGCCCTAGTCACCTCACATATTACTGTAATGCTATCTTACAACTTCTTCAAAATTCTGCTGCCAGGTTAATAACCTGCTGTTCTAAATCCACTGAACATATTACACCGATTCTCTCTCAACGTCACTGGCTCCCTGTTAACTACAGAATAGAATGCAAAATACTGCTCTTAACATTTAAAGCTTTCCACAACCTCACTGATCTCCTCCAGACTGACACTGCCTCTCGTTCACTCAGATCCTCATCTGCAGCTCTACTTTGTGTACCACACATCAGACTCTGTTCAATGGGAGCTTGAGCATCTCTCATAGTGCTCCTCAACTCGGGAATCCTCTTCCCTCTCATATACGCCAGCTCAATTCAACAACACAATTTAAAATTGCCCTCAAAACTTATCTTTTCAAACTGGCATACCAATTGTGAATTTTGCACTTTTACTGCCAGTTATCTTTGTTTGTTTGCTAATTTTTGCTTTTTGATTTATCATTCTCTTGTTTTAATTTTACTAATGTCGTTTAATTTTATTATAAGGTGACCTTGAGTGCTAAGATTATAAAACGGGATTTTCTAATGGCCATATATAACCAAAATAATTTTTAGGCCTTACCTATGAAATGTAATCCCCCAGGATCTGGTTTGGAGCGTACAGTGGTTTGTACAATTCTAAGCAGCACATTATTCATTACTTCACTCCGTAGCAGTGCCACTCGCAATATGGCGGCGACATTGACGTACAATGCTGCTGATCATGTGGCGCCTAGTAATTCTATGTCTATGTAGATATCGGGCGATGACGTCACACCAATGGGGTCATGAGAGAGGACTCGAGAAAAGCGGCGTGGGGGCGTATGGAAGGTCGCAGGCAGCGTGGGGAAGGGTTTCGAAGAGGATGAATAGGAATTCGAGAAATGCTGTGTGGGCTGCTTTTGGGTGGGACCAGGTTTGAAGAGGAAGCAGGACGAACCAGAAGAGAAATATATATAAGAAATGATGCAAACCTCAGTAGTCCAGGCCAACACTGAATTTGAGCTGATGTGAGCTGATGCACCACCCTCTGACTATATATTCTTGGCTGAAGATTGAATGATTCAGGTCAGGATTGTGATTTGTAGAGAAAAATATCTATGTGAGTATTCGGATCTTCTGGTTATTGCTTTTTTAGCTATGTTTTTAGAATAAGTACTTGGATTTGGACTGGCTCTAGTTGCTTTTCTTGTCTATTTTAAGAATACAGTCATGCACCGATATCTGGGACTGGCCAGTTGGCCATATGTTGGTCACAAAGTGTACAGGTCATTGCAAATAAGACTCTGTGGGTTTGGTGCGAGCACCCAGTGCGAATACTTTAACTGTCATTCTGATATTTAAATTTTCTGTGTCCTTTTTTCATACTTCACAGGTGAGCTCTAGTTTTTGGTACTACGTATAATTTTCATTACATTATAGGAAAAACCCCTCATTCATTTGTTGCTGCTGTGTGGTGATAAATCAATACTTCATTGGAAAAAAGCTCATGTAATGCAGTGAGAATGAAGAAATCTTTTGTAAAAGTAAAAAACCAGCCCATCTATTATTCGCCAAAAAAAAACAATGGCTGTAAGTACTGTGACTATCAAGGGGGAGGGATGGGCATTCCGGCCAGGATAGTGGTTGGCTTCCACCCAGAAAAGGAAGCCACGACAGAAGGACAAGAGGCGTCTGCTTCCCAAAGTTATATTCTTCCGGACAAAGTGGCAGCATCCCACTGGTGGGACACTAATACAAATAGCTGTAGGGCATGCTGGGAATTGTAGTCCTATGGGATAGCCCTGTTGGAGTTCTTGGGTGCCGTCCAGGAGAGCTATAAAGGATCAATATGACCTTGTTAATAGATTTTCATCTGACCCAGAAGTGTTTACAGTGTGCAATGCTGTGGTACCAGAAGCACTCTCGGGTCTGGCATAAAAGAAGCCAAGTTTCTTGTAAGAGTAATCAAAGTTGGAAGGAATGACGACGAGGCTTCAAGGGATTATTGTTGTGTTGTACTATTGTGGAAGAGAAATGGAAGAATGGTGGAGGTAAAAAATCTTGCAATTGAACACAGTACTGAGTTGTGTAGGTGTGTCTGAGCGGTTTGGGATGTTGTTATGCCCCTTGCTGATCACAGTATGAATGGTCTTAACTCAGTCAGCTGTAAATTGGTGCATGACCGTATACATATTTCTGTCAAAAAAGTCTAACATTTTTCGAAGAAAGCTTGTTTGATTCTTTTAGGACTAGAGATTTTTACGTTTCTTCCTTTCTTTTCTGAGTCTTATTTGAAGTTCAATTTGTATTACTCTGAATTAAGGCTTTCCTTAAGACTGTCATATTAAGGCTGTGTTGTTCCATAGGGGCCAGTGCTAGGGCCGCTACTACTTTTAATGTATATATATATAAATGATTTGGATAGGAATATAAGTAACAAACTGGTTAAATTTGCAGATGATACAAAGACAGGTGGATTAGAAGATAATCTGGATTCTGTTAAATCATTACAGAGGGACTTGGACAGCATACAGGCTTGGGTGTATTTGTGGCAGATGAAATTTAATGTCAGTAAATGTAAAGTATTACACATAGGAAGTAAATGTAAGGTTTGAATACACAATGCAAGGTCTGAAAGTTGAAAGCACACCTTATGAGAAGGATTTAGGAGTCACAGGGACTGCAGACTATCAACTTCCAGACAGTGTTCAGAACCGATTAAGATTGCTAACAGAATGTTAGGTTATATAGCACTCTTATGTGTAGAGTACAAGTCCAAGGAGGTTATGCCAATGCAATGGTGAGACTTCATCTGGATTACTGTGCAATTCTTTGTTCTCCAGGCTACAAAAAGGAAATAGCAGAGCTAGAAAAAGTCCAGAGATGAGCAACCAGACTGATTCCAGGAATCCAGGGTATGAATTATGAAGAAAGATTAAAAGAGCTAAGACTTTGAGTTTAAGCATAAGAAGAGTAAGTGGAGAGATAATTAAAGTGATTAAAATTATTAGGGGAATTAGTACAGTGGATAGAGACTGAGATTTTTAAATGAGTTCATCAAGAATATGGGTATACAGTTGGAAACTTCTTAAGGGTAAATTTTGCACAAACATTAGGAAGGTTTTCATTACACAGAGAACGACAGACACTTAAAATAAGCTACCACCAAGTAGTGTAGTAGACAGTAAGACTTCAGGGACTTTCAAAACTAGACGTGATGTTTTTAAAGCAGAATTAAATAGACAGGACTGGTGAGCTTTGTTGGGCCGAATGGCCTGTTCTCATCAAGACTGTTCTAATGTTCTAAATTTGAATACTAGGCCTCAGAGTAGCCAGAGCCTAGGTTTGGTACAGTATGTGTTTTGGGGCCTGCAGGTAAGAAAGCCTGAGACTCAGTTTCAGAGAAATAGTATAGGCATCATTTTAATATGTTTTCCTCTCATTTACTGTTTTTTTTGTTTTTGGAAAGCCAGAAATGTAACATCAACTCAATGAGAAAAGGAGCTGACAGCAAGGAAAAATTAACACTAACTCAATGCCTCAGCTTGAGGCAAGGAAAAAGTCTTTGTAATGTCCATCCATCCATCCATTATCCAACCCGCTACATCCTAACTACAGGGTCACAGGGGTCTGCTGGAGCCAATCCCAGCAAACACAGGGCGCAAGGCAGGAAACAAACCCCAGGAAGGGTGCCAGCCCACCACAGGTCCTTATAATGTATAACTGTAAAATCAGCTGCACACTTCAATAACTTGTAGTGACTGGAGACCCCACGCTTTTGGCTCTGTTCTAGAGGAAAAAAGGGAAAAGCAATTAAGAATATCACAGACTTTGAATTTCAGTAAGATTTTAAAAATAAAAACACTTGGCTGTGGAATTTTTTTTTGGAAATGAGTCATACTAATTGACTGAATGCCTTCCTGGTAGCTGCATTTGGAATTATTTTGAACTATGAGGGGGGACCCAAAAATAAAGAGAATTATTTTTCTGGAGGTTGGTGGGGCGTTAGGTTCGATTTTTGCCGCTAGGTGTGTATACTAGACTGCTCACTGCATCATTTGGCCAATGTCAATTTTGTGATGGCAGAGTTGAAAGAATAATGTGTTTGCATCACGTTCTGTTTCCTTTTGGGGAAAACAGCAGCAGAAGCCGTCACAATGCTTCGAGAGGCTTTCAAAGAAGAAGCTTTGAGCCAGGCAAGGGTTTTTACCTTGAAGTGCTCAAATGATTGCGTAATGCTGTGTGGAGAAAATGACCCAAATTGTGGCGATCAGGCGAGTTGCTTCTGCATCACAACAACGCTCCCTGTCCATATACCATTGAGTATGTGGCAATTTCTCACAAAAAACAGGATGACAACTATTTCCCACCCCCAATACTCCCCAGACCTTGCACCCTGAAATTTTTTCTTATTTCCAAAATGAAGAGGGACCTTAAAGGAAAGCATTTTCAGGCTGTAGAGGAGATCATGAAGCAAATGACACTTTGCAAGAGTATCAGAACAGTTTTGAACAATGGAAAAAGTGGTGGAACAAGTGTATTGTGTCTCAGGGAGAGTATTTTGAAGGTGATTAGATTTTGGAAGTGTTCAGAGAAATATATAATTTAAAAAAAAAAAATATTCGCTATTTTTGGGTCCCCCCCAGTATTTGGAAACCCCCAACAAACATAGCTACAAATAATGGTCTGTCGATTTCATGAAGACCTTTATAATTTTACTTTATTTTTTTTTAGCAGTTGAGTCTTTTAGTGTGTCATGATGGTGCAGAGGTTCATAAAAGTAAATATATTTAAATTTGCACAGTTAACTATAATTGTAGTATTGTCAAGTAATGGAAGTTTGTTAGTGGTAAAAAGTAAATTATATGAACACAAATATTACATTATATAAAGCAACCTATACACATTGAATAACTGTGACAAAAAGTGTGCTCCTTTTTCTTTGTTCACTTCACTTGCACATGTTTAGTACAAAGATCCTATGTTCCACTCACTGAGCTGCCCATATAACACGGCCATTGTGATCAAGTAAGTTTGCAAGCAGCACTCCGACAATGCCCTCCCACTCATGCAGAGTTGGAACTGTTTGAAAGGGCTGCTCTGCCAGAAGGACACACAGTGCTGACTGCTTCATTGGGCAGCTTTTCATCCCACAAATGTAAGCTAACAAAAACAGTCTGAATCACAAGGTGCTACCACCTGCGTTTTGCTGTTAAACAGACTGGACACCGCTACATAACACAAATGACCTTTAGGACCTAATTTTGATTACTCTTTTGATAAGTGCTTTCAAAAAGGAGACCCATGCAAAACACCAAAGACATACACTTTTTTAAATGAAAATAACACAGTATTTTCGAGAGTACGTTTGTTGATAGAACCCTTTTATTTGATCCTTTACACCATAAATGTATTGCTCAACAACATTTTCCTTATATTTTAAAAACAATCCACATATTTACTTCATGCAGATTACTTTTAAGTATTCCTGATGCACATAAAAGCATTCTTTCTGTTGCTCTTCTTTAACATCATCTTATACTTTAATTTCCAGCTATATGAGTATACATTTACATTTTATTGTTGCTGTTCCTTTAGCCAACTCTCCTCTCAGTCCTAAAACCCATCAGCTCTTTTAAATGTCATTCTTGCAGGCATATATCAACTATAAAAACTCACTATATAAAATTAACAATATATTTTGAGTAGGGCGGCACGGTGGCGCAGTGGTAGCGCTGCTGCCTCGCAGTTAGGAGATCCGGGTTCGCTTCCTGGGTCCTCCCTGCGTGGAGTTTGCATGTTCTCCCCGTGTCTGCGTGGGTTTCCTCCCACAGTCCAAAGACATGCAGGTTAGGTGGATTGGCGATTCTCAATTGGCCCTAGTGTGTGTTTGGTGTTTGTGTGTGTCCTGCGGTGGGTTGGCACCCTGCCCAGGATTGGTTCCTGCCTTGTGCCCTGTGTTGGCTGGGATTGGCTCCGGCAGACCCCCGTGACCCTGTATTCGGATTCAGCGAGTTAGAAAATGGATGGATATTTTGAGTTCAAATGGTTTTGTGACTCCGTATTTCATTATAAAGTGAATGCTCAAAAATGTACTCTAGATGCTAGTGGCATCCAAATTATTTTTTATTTTTGACACTAAAAAAATAAAATATGTTATCTGAGTTTTGAAAAAAACAAATACTATACTGTAACTTGTGATGGTTTGTACATTAGCAAATATTAGAAGAATGTCATAATCTGAGATGGAACTATGATGACAAATAGCATGCAAAAAGTATTTTAACAGGATAAATTGATTGCAATAGCTTATTTGGCACTACTAGCATGCAGACCTACTCAACTGGATGAATCTCAACACACCTTCTATAATTCATTGAGTAACTGATATTGTATATTATCTCAAATTAGTATAAAAAAAATCTAATTGTCTCTTAGATGTGCCCAAAATTATTTAAAGCATGGTAAGTATTTATTAAAATCATTTTAAAATAAACTTGCTGGGTCTGTGATCCAATCTTACATTATTTATTGTTTTATCATATTTATAAAATTAAGATTTTTTTTTTGTTTAAGTCTCTCTTCTTTTTCTCTTTCTTTTGGATTGGGTTTGAATCATATTTTAGTTTGATTGCTTTGGTTTTCCTCCTTTGTATTTCTATTTGTCTTTTGTTTCCTTTGTATTCATTTTGATATATAGTGCATCCGGAAAGTATTCACAGCGCATCACTTTTTCCACATTTTGTTATTTTACAGCCTTATTCCAAAATGGATTAAATTCATTTTTTTTCCTCAGAATTCTACACACAACACCCCATAATGACAACGTGAAAAAAGTTTACTTGAGGTTTTTGCAAATTTATTAAAAATAAAAAAACTGAGAAAGCACATGTACGTAAGTATTCACAGCCTTTGCCATGAAGCTCAAAATTGAGCTCAGGTGCAGCCTATTTCACCTGATCATCCTTGAGTTGTTTCCGCAGCTTAATTGGAGTCCACCTATGGTAAATTCAGTTGATTGGACATGATTTGGAAAGGCACACACCTGTCTATATAAGGTCCCACAGTTGACAGTTCATGTCAGAGCACAAACCAAGCATGAAGTCAAAGGAATTGTCTGTAGACCTCCGAGACAGGATTATCTCGAGGCACAAATCTGGGGAAGGTTACGGAAAACTTTCTGCTGCTTTGAAAATCCCAATGAGCACAGTGGCCTCAGTCATCTTTAAGTGAAAGAAGTTCGAAACCACCAGGACTCTTCCTAGAGCTGGTAGGCCATCTAAACTGAGCGATCTGGGGAGAAGGGCCTTAGTCAGTGAGGTGACCAAGAACCCGATAGTCACTCTGTCAGAGCTCCAGAGGTCCTCTGTGGAGAGAGGAGAACCTTCCAGAAGGACAACCATCTCTGCAGCAATCCACCAATCAGGCCTGTATGGTAGAGTGGCCAGACAGAATCCACTCCTTAGTAAAAGGCACATGACAGCCCGCTTGGAGCTTGCCAAAAGGCACCTGAAGGACTCTCAGACCATGAGAAACAAAATTCTCTGGTCTGATGAGACAAACATTGAACTCTCTGGTGTGAATGCCAGGCGTCACGTTTGGAGGAAACCAGGCACCGCTCATCACCAGGCCAATACCATCCCTACAGTGAAGCATGGTGGTGGCGGCATCATGCTGTCGGGATGTTTTTCAGCGGCAGGAACTGGGATACTAGTCAGGATAAAGGGAAAGATGGCTGCAGCAATGTACAGAGACATCCTGGATGAAAACCTGCTCCAGAGCACTCAACCTCAGACTGGGGCGACGGATCATCTTTCAGCAGGACAACGACCCTCAGCACACAGCCAAGATATCAAAGGAGTGGCTTCAGGACAACTCTGTGAATGTCCCTGAGTGGCCCAGCCAGAGCCCAGACTTGAATCTGATTGAACGTCTCTGGAGAGATCTTAAAATGGCTGTGCACCGACGCTTCCCAACCATCCTGATGGAGCTTGAGAGGTGCTGCAAAAAGGAATGGGCAAAACTGGCCAAGGATAGGTGTGTCAAGCTTGTGGCATCATATTCAAAAAGACTTGAGGCTGTAATTGCTGCCAAAGGTGAATCGACAAAGTATTGAGCAAAGGCTGTGAATAATTATGTACATGTGAATTCTCAGTTTTTTTATTTTTAATAAATTTGCAAAAACCACAAGTAAACTTTGTTCATGTAGAATTCTGAGGACAAAAATGAATTTAATCCATTTTGGAATAAGGCTGTAACATAACAAAATGTGGAAAAAGTGATGCGCTGTGAATACTTTCCAGATGCACGGTATGTTTGATTGAGTAGCCTGTGTGGTAAACATCTGAGGCTGTTGCCCAGCCGGGACACCTGGAGGATGAGAAGATGGGGAGAGAGACAATACCTCCCCCAGGACGCGAGAGGGTGCTTGGATGATTCTGGAGCCTGGTGTGGAGGAAGTGCTGCAGGAAGATCATCAAGGAGCACTTGGAGCACATCCGGGGACAATATAAAAGAGACCGCATCACTCTATTTTGAGAGCCAGAGTCAGGAGATGGAGGACAGAGCTTGTGAAGGGAGGAGTAGAGGTGGCAGAAGAGAAAAAGAGAAAGAAAATAGAGAAGAAGAAAAGGACTGAGTTATTATTGGTGATTTAAGAACTGTGTAAGGTGCTGTGTGCTGAATTGGAGAATAAGAAATAAAAGCGTGAGTTTCGTAAGTGTGTATCTTGTGTCTGTCTGTGTCGGGTTGAGTGGTTGGCATGCCCCCTACAGGTGTCACACCTGTCACTGTAATGTTTTGGTTTCCAAAAATAAGATAGGAAAAAAGTGACATACCAATCTTAAATGACTCAGTGACTTACTTTCATTTATGTGTTGTCAGTTTCTCCCTATGTTCAAAAATGTCATCTACTGAAGTAAGAACTGTCATGGACTTAAAGCTCAAAGAAAGAGTTCAATTGAAAAATAAAAATCACACATTTTGATTCAAACTTTGTAGGAAGTGAATCTGAATATAACAGGTGTAGCGGATTCAGAGAAAGTTCCATACTCTACCAATATCCTTCTTGTAAGTGTTCATGTAAATACATATATGCAGCTTTCAATATTATACGTTGAAAAGAGAAGTTGGAAAAATGGAGAAAGGCTCTGGAAGATAAATATGAAGAAGACAGAATATTTGAAGTTCAATGATGATCAGGATTCAGAAGTTAGCCTGCAGTGAGAGCTATTGAAAACAGTAGGATAAGTATAATTATCTAGAATCAGTGGTAGCCCAAGATGGAAAGCTAGATGCAGAGATAACTCACAGAGCGCAGTGTGGACAACACAATTGGAAGAAGATATCAGGAGTGCTGTGTGATTGAAGAATTAAAGCGAAGGTTAAAGGTAAGGTTTTTAAGACCAGCAATGATGTATGGAGCCGAGACATTGGCAGTAAAGGGAGTGCAGGAGAAGAAGTTAGATGTGACAGAAATCAGAATGTTGAGACGGATGTGTGGAGCTACAAAAAAAAACAGAATAAGAAATGAGACAATCAGAGGTACAACAAAAGTGGGAGACATATCTAAGAAAGTATAGGAAAGGAGGTTGAATTCGTCTGGATGTGTGATGAGGAGAGACTATGAATATGTGGGCAAAAAAGTCATGGGAATGGAAGTATGGGGAAGAGAAAACGAGGAAGGACAAAGTGGAGGTGGATGGATAAAATAAAAGAAGATCTGAAGGACAAGTTCATGATGGAGAGGAGATGCAGGACCGAGCTGTTTGGAGAACGTTAATAAAGCACATCAACCCTACATATAAGTGGGAAAAGATGAAGAAAAAAGATATAATCCTGTGATGGACCAGCACCCTGTCCAGCATTTGTTCCTGCCAAGTACCTTTTGCTTCTAGAATTAGTGAAAAATTAAAATCCATTGATCTGTGAGCCCTACTGCAAAAAATACAGTTTGAGCACTATTGCCAAGATAAAAGTAAATGTAAAAGAATGGTAAATGTGATTGCTTTCTCCCACCTCACAGGATCAAGG
Source organism: Polypterus senegalus (assembly GCF_016835505.1). Lineage (NCBI taxonomy): Eukaryota > Metazoa > Chordata > Cladistia > Polypteriformes > Polypteridae > Polypterus > Polypterus senegalus. The sequence goes on along the minus strand of NC_053169.1, from coordinate 75,324,952 downwards.
ATAGACAGTCAGTCTTTCACATAGAATATTAAATCAATGTTTATTTATTTGGAACACCTTGCTATTTTGCTGCTTCTGGACACAGACAATTACATTATTGAATTATTGATTTGCAAAGCAAAATAAGATCCTACACTGCCCCAAATTAGGTCAAGTTAAAATATTTAATCCCAAGTGGTACCTAGACAAGTCCGTCCTTTCCTCTTTATTTTTTTGCTTTTGAAACAAAGCCACTTGTCATTTGAGTAACTGAAGGAATATTCAGGAAGTTCTGAAGAATGAATTTTAGGAAAAAGTCACTCTCTCTAAATTGAGAATATTCTGCTTTATGGATCTTATCAACAGATGCCACTACAACATGTATATAATACATGTAAAGGTAACACTTCATGAGATTTCTGAGTTCAAGTTTAACTTGGACAAGAGTATTTAAAGAAAAGTCTAAACTTTCCTTTTAACTTCCCAGAATCTGTTCATCTATATATTATTAAGAAATTGCTTAAAGACTTAATTACACTCAACATTATGTGATGCTTGGGTTGCGCAATTCTTGAACCTGGACATCAATAGTAATGACCGTGATGAACTAATGCAGCGAGTACACACAGTAACAAAATCAGTGCAAGTGCTTCATGATTTTCATTCCGTATCAAATTAAAGTGCTTAATAAATAAATAATCCACATATGTAAGTCCATAAAATCTAATCTGAGGGAGTTGAAATCAATCCACAAATAAATAAATAAATCTTCCAAGTTTTAAAACCAAGTATAAAATCCCAGAAGTAAAATCAGTACATTCACTCAATCCTTTTGAGAGCCCCAGTGCTTCTCTTTCTCTCTCTCTCTCTCATTGCCCCTGCTCACCCATTGGGTCTCTGGAGCAGGGATGAGGCACCTGCAAGAGCAGTCCCCACTTTGGCTTGTATCATAGCTGTCTCATTCAGCCACCACTGGGATGCTCAGTGCCAAACCTCCATCATCCTGTCTTCATCTTTTGGTCCAGCAGGACCCCTGGGGCAGTCGATTGTTTTTCTTAAACACCACTGGGCTGCCTGACTGCTCTACACACACCCACATGCACAGAGCCACAACGTCACTGTTTTTATTTAAAAACTGAAGCACCACCATGGATCCCTAATGCGCTTTACCGCACTCTTCCCCCCATAACTCACCAGTTGCACAGGATTGAAATACAGCCAGTCCAACCAGAGTCAAATGGTGGCCAAGGTCTGTGGCATGGCCCATGCATATCTGCACTTAAAAGCATTATTAAAATTGCACACTCAAAGAAACCTAAGCCAACTATTAAAACAGGACATTAAAAAAATAAGAACTTTTAAAACTCAGTTAAAATTACCAAATCAATAATTAGTACTGGTCCTCCCTGCGTGGAGTTTGCATGTTCTCCCCGTGTCTGCGTGGGTTTCCTCCCACAATCCAAAGACATGCAAGTTAGGTGGACTGGGCATTCTAAATTTGCCATTGTGTGTGCTTGGTGCGTGGGTGTGTTTGTGTGTGTCCTGCGGTGGGTTGGCACCCTGCCCAGGATTGGTTCCTGCCTTGTGCCCTGTGTTGGCTAGGATTGGCTCCAGCAGACCCCCGTGACCCTGTGTTCGGATTCAGCGGGTTAGAAAATGGATGGATGGATAATTAGTACTTCAAAAGTCCTTTATTCACAGAGTCCTTTCTGGCTTGAGTACGCACAAACACCAAATCTTCTTGCTGTTATTCATCTTAAGTCTTTGTTTATCACTGCCACTAGTCCATCACACCTCTACCACCATACATGAAGCCCAAATTGCTTGCTGCCTTGCACCTTCTCAAACCCAGACATCGATAGTCATGTGGACTGGTGCAGGGGTCCCCAACTCCGGTCCTGGAGGGCACAATGGCTGTAGATTTTTATTCTAACCCTTTTCTTAATTAATGACCTGTTTTTGCTCCTAATTAATTTCTTTGGAATTCATTTCATTTTACTTGCTCTTGAAGACTCAGACCTCTTAATTGTTTCTTTTTCCTTAATTAGCAGCAAAACAATAATGAGATATGAAATGAACCAAAACATGACCAGCAAAACATGACTAACATTGTTGATCATACAATATCTGAAAATAAAGAAAGTTGAAGGTCTCAGGAATGCTGATCCGCTCAGGTCCCCAAAACATTTTAACAGTGCTCTTAGAAAAGAGAAAATCAGCAATTTCGGAAATGTCTGCTATTGCACACGGACAGCAGCAACAAGCCGTGGAATTAAAGAATGGGTTTAATTAATAACAAGTATCAAAGCCTAACTAAGCAACTGGTTGGAGTGAAATCGGTTGGAGTTTGAGGCCCTGACTTAGTTGGTTTTCTGTTGGCTCACTCACTTCACATTTCATTTCTGCTTGGATGCCATTTAGTGAAAGAAATAAAGCAATTCAGAGGAACAATTAAGAAATTCAGGAGAACAAATATTAAAAAGCAAGTCAATTAAAATTAATACAAAATAAGTTAATAGCAGCAGAAACAGTGCACTAATTAAGAGAAGGGTTAGAATGGAGACCTGCAGCCACTGGGGCCCTCCAGGACCAGAGTTGGGGACCCCTAGACTAGTGCAATGAGCACACATAACAAGCAAAGTTAGTGCATCAGTGCATCTGGGAGTGCAGCTGGATGACAAATTGGACTGGACTGCCAATACTGATGCTCTGTGTAAGAAAGGTCAGAGCCGACTATACTTTCTGAGAAGGTTGGCATCCTTCAACATCTGCAATAAGATGCTGCAGATGTTCTACCAGACGGTTGTGGCAAGTGCCCTCTTCTACGTGGTGGTGTGCTGGGGAGGCAGCATAAAAATGAAAGACGCCTCACGCCTGGACAAACTGGTGAGGAAGGCAGGCTCTATTGTAGGAGTAAAGTTGGACAGTTTAACATCTGTGGCAGAGAGACGGGCACTAAGCAAACTCCTGTCAATCATGAAGAATCCACTGCATCCACTGAACAGTGTCATTTCCAGGCAGAGGAGTAGCTTCAGTGGCAGACTTTTGTCACTGTCTTGCTCCACTGACAGACTGAGGAGATCGTTCCTCCCCCACACTATGCGACTCTTCATTTCCACCCGGGGGAGTAAATGCTAACATTACTCAAAGTTATTGTCTGCTTTTTTTTTTTGTATCAGTATACTGCTGCTGGATTATGTGAATTTCCCCTTGGGATTAATCTATCTATCTATTTATCTATCTATCTATCTATCTATCTATCATTGTGCCATTTTTTTCAACAAAACAGTGTCCAAAGACAAATGTCCAGTACAGAGTTCTTCAACAATAAATAAACAAAAAAGTCAATGATGAAAACATGTGCTCAGAGTGGGAGATAAAATTAATCCAAAAATAAGTAACTAAATCAACCAAGGGTTAAAATCAAGCATAAAATCATAGAGTTAAAGTTAGTACATTTTCTCATTCATTCTGTGAGCTCCAGTGCTTCTCTGTCTTTTTCTATTTCCAAACCTCCCTGCTCACTCTCTTAGGGTCTCCATAGTGGGGAAGGGGACCACTCCGGTTTTTGTCCCAGCTACCTCAGTCAATCACCACTGGCATGCCACCTGACTGCCTTGCCACCTGTCCACTCTCCGCTCTTTCCCACATTTTTTTCTTCCATCTTATTCTTTCATTCTCCATCCCCTGATTCTCTAACCTAGTTAGGCTCTTTGTATACTGTTTGTGCAGCTGCCTTAACTACAACCTGTAAAGGTTCAATGAGGAAACCGGCTGAACTGACCACGTCCGCAAATGAATATACAGATAGCCAATTTCGCCATTAAACACCCTAAGGCTGCCCAGCTGTACTACCGCACACATACACACAACCTGAACCACACCGTTTCATTTAAAATATTATATGCAACAAGGTTGTCATGTTAGCAAATGATATTAAGCTAGAAGGAAGGGCAGATGATGGAGAATCAACTGAATTGCTACAGGGGGACCTGATTAATGTAATATATTGCACATAGGAAGTAGAAATATTAGCTATGAATTAATACACAATGGCAGGTATGAAACCTGAAAGTGCACTTTATGAGGAGGGCCTAGGAGCTATAGCACATTGATTTACCTATATACAGTATCTGCAATCCTTGGCACTCAGCCACTCTCTCAGATTCATGCAAATAAATCGGTACCGAAAGTGAACTATGATAATAAGAGAAATTGCTAGGAACTTGGGGGCTCTGCCACGCCGGCCCTACGCGCTAGTCATTTCCCAGATCTGCTGCTTGCAACGAATTGTGCTGTGCTTTTGGATAAATACGAATATCAACTCTGTCTTTGATATCTCCGTCATTCGAAACTATTATCACTGACAATTCGTCACATGTTGGTTTATTATGTATGCGAGTGTGATCTTTCGGATTCATATAGAAATCCAAGAAAACTTCTTTGTCCGTGTTTCTCAGATAAATTTCGATACTTTTGGATGTATGGATTTGTATCCATTATTGGCTGTAGAATTTCTAATACGTCCGATCATTTAACTCTTTCGATTCTATGTTGCATCGCTTGTGGTTTCTTTGAAATTAAACTTATAATAGATTTAATTGTTGCAGGACCAGAGATTTCATAGCATATGGTCCTGAATTGTGTAAATCTGCATTTTGACCATTGAATAATGTGAACGCGAACAGATTATTGTAGATTCTGATATTTTACCCATAGTGTTTGTGGATTTCACTTTCACAAAAATAACAAATCTTTTATTTCTCACGGATACGCCTCTTCATTGGGAAGAAACACTACTTTTCCCTGATGGCAACACGAATTAGATGATCTACAAGTCTCCGACTTAAACTTTAAAGCCAAACAATATCTACATATACATATAATACTTCTGTCATATCACCTATGTCCATATATTCAATCTCTATTTCGCTGTTCCGATATTTCACCAAGTAATAGTTTTCGTTTGTTAGTGCTAATGCGATCTTTACTATCAGTTTTTTGAGACTTTCGAATTTTAGTACATTCATAATCTCTAACCTGCTCTGCACGTGTATCGCACCAATGTTTTTGAACCTCTTTACGATGTTCTACTTTGTCTTCTACTCTTTGTCTTTTATTTCTGCCCATATTTGGACCTGTTAGGTTTTCAATTCCACTTGGTCTGGGCTAATTATAACTTTCCTTATTTTCTGAATTTGCACTTAGATTATTATTGTTCTTTTTTGAATTCTTTTCTCTCCAACGCTTTTGGGCCTTGTTTTAATGTGCTTCCCCTTCTTTTTTGCTTAGTTGTTGACGTTTCCTCTAGAATGTATAAAATTATTGTCCAGGAAAGGACTACATCGAAGGAAACAAATAGATTGTATGTTGTGGTGGACGGCCGGGACCCATGCTCGGCCAGGACACACCTTCTGTATATGATCCGGTGGAACAGATATGGGCTGCACAATTCCTCCCCCGGGTCACTGAATGGCAGCCCCCCTGGGTTGCGTCGATGCCTCAGACTCCCGCAGGGCTTCACAGGAGCTGCAGTTGGTTACAGCCCTGTTGGGATCCGAGGGTGCTGCCAGGGAGAGCTGCAACAACTGCTGAGCCCTCTAGAGCGGGTTTTCTGCCACACCTGGAAGTGCTGCCGGAAGTAGGTCAACGAGCACCTGGAGCACTTCCGGGGGTGTTATAAAATGAGCCATCAGTCTTTACTCCGAGAGCCAGAGTCGGGAGGAGGGAGACAACGCTTGCTGATGCGAAGGAGGAGTGGTGATGAACAGGAGATTATTTTTGCTTGTGCTTTATGGTCTTTGTGGGACTGCGTTGTGCCTGCGGCACACGGGGAAGACATGCCCCACAGGTGAAGAAAATAAAAGTTTATTTCTTTTACACGTGTGCCTCCCATGTCTGTCTGTGTTGGGTCGGTGCTGGTGAAGTGCTTTTGTCACAATGACTTGTATTAAAATAAGGAAAATGTAGAACTTTATAAGAGCTGAGAGCACAGGAACTGTGTCTGACAATGGCATTCACATGAATGAGAGGTGAGTGGACCGTGTACGTAGTTAAATCTCTTGGCACAAAGACTTGTCTAGCGGGACTTGAAATTATCTTTTTGAAAAAGTCTCATCTCATCCCAGGATTTATATATTATATATATATATATATATATATATATATATATATATATATATATATATAGAGTATATAGAGTAATGTGGACTGAGGAAATATATATCATATATACAGAACATTGCTTCAACCTGTCTATTAAATTTCATTATTCTATGGGAAATTTTATGAAAATGATAAAAAAAAAGTCAAGATGATGGTGATTTCTTTGAAATTATTAATACATTTTGTGGAATATAACCACAAAATAGGTCATCATTTACAACACTGCACAGTCTGCACACAAGCACACTGCTGCCACCGATTTTGATCAGCATGAAGCCGACACTTGTAACCAAAGTTTAGGACTTTGTCCTCTTAAAATGGTTGAGAGGCATGGTGGCCATTTTGAAAACAGAGAATATACAAGTCCACAATGTCCAAGAAAATACCATACCATACCATACCATATTTATTTGTTGAGCGCTTAAAAACACAGCATTACAACTGACCAAAGTGCTGTACAGTTACAACAAGCAGGACTAAAAGCAAAATATTAAAAATAAACATTAAGAGAGAATTAAAACAGAGATACTAAAAACATTTCAGGGGACCAAATAAAATAGAGAAAATAGCAAAAGGCAAGTGGAAAATGAAACAGGTTAAGAATTAAAAGCCAATGTGAAGAAGTGCGTTTTTAGGCGAGATTTGAATGTGGCGACTGAAGCGGCTTGCCTAACCACTAAGGGCATGGAGTTCCAGAGCCTGGGTGCACAGACGGAGAAAGCCCTTTCACCACGAGCTTTAAAACGTGCCTTGGGAACGGTTAGGAGCAGCTGATCTGCGGATCTAAGAACACGAGGGGGATTGTGACATTGGAGCAAGACACTCAAATAGGCGGGGGCCCGTTTAATGCCTTATAGGTTAGGAGGAGAATCTTAAAATCGATTCTGAATCTAACCGGCAGCCAGTGTAGGGTTTTCAAAATCGGTGAAATATGTTAGATTCTGCTACTTCCAGTTAGAAGCCTTGCAGCCGCATTTTGAGCCAGTTGGAGTCTAGAAAGCGTGGCTTTGCTGATACCAAAAAGGCAGGAATTAGAGTAGTCAAGCCGGGACGTAATGAATGACGTAATGAACTTGGCCAATTTTGTTTGTGAAAGCCATTATGAAATTCTTTTAATTACTGGAAATGCTGTGTACAGGAATGACTGGTTCAAGATTAAACAGTCTGTTGCACCCATTAGTTTTGTCTGGGAGACAATTATTTATGGATTAGGACCATATGATGACAAATACATTTTAAATAGAAGGATTTAGTCTCTGATACCTAAAACACAGTGGATTTCAAAATCATTACATCACTACAAAATTTTAAAATTATTTTTTCTGTGCAACTGTGCATTTTGTTTTTTAACTTAAACTTAAACTTTAACAGTTAGACAATCAAAAGGTCAACTGAGCCTTAGGTTGCTTTCAATCTTTACATTAACAGAAGCTGCAATTTCAATAAAATTGCATGGATTTTTGACATCTACTATAAGCACATTTTAAGACAAGGATATGTTTTATATTGTATAATAGATACTCGAAACAAAATGGATCATCAGGGTTACAATAGTAAATGTAAAATTAGCCATTTTAAAAAAATAATAAATGCTTTAGTTAAATAGCAATTTTAAGTTTACCTACTATATATGTTGAGGTTATTAAAGCACAGAGAACATGCTGTTTTTTATCAAGTTCCTTAAAGCATACACTTTGAGACATTAACACCAGGAAATATCTATGTCAGGCTCCAAACTTGCTGAGAAACCAGGCATATACCATACTGATAAAAAGGGCTCTGACTTTGCTTTTTGACCTTCTACCTGACACCTGAAATTGTCACTAATGGTTTCCTTTCCATAATCCCAGTATCAGAGAGTCAACACATCGCATAGCACAGCAGGAGTAATTTAATTTCTCCCACCAGTAGGCTTATCCTTTACTTTTCCACACTACCAGAAAAAATTGTTGCCATCAAAAAACACAAAACCTGAGAGGACAAATAGGTTTGTCAGAAATGGCCAATAATGTATGTTAACCAGTTATAAAAAGTCTTTTGAAACGTCTGTTGGATACATCATAACACTTGCCAGTGTATCATTTTATAATTTTCTATCAAGTAAGACTAATATTTCCTAGTGGTGTTCAAAGGAAATGTTTCACTTTCATACTTCTGATAGTACATTTTCAACACAAATTACTGACATACCACTGTAAGTAAAGAGAAAACTTTTAGCTAAATCGGGTGCAGTAGTAGTGATTAGAATTGCAGTTTACAGCTTTAAGGCCATATCTGAAAAAGAATACAGTGATCTGAACATCCTGACAGGAAAGTGTGACTGAAGCTTATCTCTTTATACAAATGAATGAACAAACTAGGTTTTCTGTATTTTACATATTAAGACATGGAAGTATTAAAAGTTATCACAGTTGAAGTTAACTTTCATTGTATGGGTTAAATATTTGAACAGGTTAATGTCATGCAAATAATGCTCTAATTTTGTTTTCTCATTAATTAATTGCTTTTGTAACTTCATTTTTTCACCATTTTGGTGTATATTTTCACTCGCACCACAAATTGGTGTTAGTTTTACATGAGTGCCATCATTATGTGTACCTGATTGTATGGTTGCTGGGCATGTGATGCAGCCATGATATATAAATGGGTGCATACGGTATTTAAAGTACTGTTCAAACTTTCTTCCAAAATAAAGGAATAACTCTGTTTAGGAATCACTTCTTGCTCAGAATATTTGCTTACCTCTTTGGTTTTGTTAGAAACTTTAAATTTAGCAGTTTCCCTAAAACTTAAGACAAACAGTCTATTGACATATTGTGTTTTGAACAGCTAACTTGGCATTTGTAACGTTCCCTTCAATCACTTCCACTTAAATTAATAAAGTGTCTTTTTGGGACTTTTATGGAGAAACATGTAAGAAATGTTCAAATAAAGTCTGATTAAGGAAAAAAAACCAAAGCAGTATATTATAAATCCATATTTTCGTCTGTCTCATTTTTGCAGTTACGGGTTGTTGAAAGAAAGTTGATAGTGAGATCTGTAAGCGACTTGACCCTCATTTACAAGACTATTCCTCCAGACCTTGATCTACAGAGTCTGAACTATGGCAAATGGTGTCTTAATCATTTTGCTTTGATTTATCCTAATGCAAAAAGAATCAAAATGTAAATTCAAGAAAAGAAATACATGTAATATTGCAAAAAAAGTACATTAATTAGAAATGCTTCTCTCTTTGAAAGTTTGCAGAATCATAAATATCTTTTTAGTGAATGTCAATAAAAAGAAAGAGTCAAAAGACCCATTAGTCAAAGACAGGATGTCTGAAACAAAATCTGGTTAATCTGGACTTTCCTATTATGGGATATGCAGTCTCCATACAGAACATTCAGCAGCTACTAATGTATAAAGAAGTCAAAAAGCCTTCTCTGAAATGCTTAAACATGCATTCTTCAAGTCAATTTTACAAGCACTAAAGTGGCTGAACCAGATTATATGGTGTTTATAGTATTTTACACTTAAAAACCCAAATACAAACCTCAATAAACTAGGCTGAATTGAAAACACTAGTCAGTTTTAATATATTTGTATAAATCTCAAACAAATGACTATGTGATAAAGGACAGTCACTTTTAAATGTTTTAAACAAGTTTTTTTGCAGCACCATTTAGAGCGATTAAAGATGCGTGAAAAAATGCCTAATTATGCATCATCTGTGCCCCATAGATTATTGGTTTCCCAGATTGTGCTCGGAAGATTCTGAATCTGACTACCACAGTCCAGCCATAATCAGAAGACAGCTGCAGGGCTAATAATGAAGGATGCGAGTCAATCGCCTGAGATAATTTCCAGCCTCCTTCACCTTTCCTTGTGAAAATGGTACATCAGCAGTGATTCTGGTTTTTCCCTCACCCTAGAGTTGCTGATCAAGATTTAACCTCATCTGGGGTGTTTGGGTTCATTATTGTTTTTAAAACTGCTTTAATACAAGAAATGGTATAAGAAATGTACTGTAGAAAGTATAACAAAAAATATATTTCTAACACAATTATCCCTCTGTAATTGTAGATAGTCCAAAGCCAAACGTTCTTCAAGTTTCATACAGCCAGTTAATAGCAGTCATACTCTTTTATATACAATAATGTATACCCTGGTAGGTACTGGGCATATGAAGGGGTGTGGGGTTGGTGCTAAGAGAAGACAGTGTTCTTATGAGGCAGCCCAGCAGCCTGAAGTGAATCATTTTCCAATTAACAAATACTGCAAGCTGAGCCATGAACACTCTTCTTTTCTCAGTGGCCCCATGCATACCTTGCGCAGTGCATGTGCGTCGACCATCGCCCTGATGTTGTAGCACACAGCAACTGGCCACCTGCATGTTCTTGCGCGCACTGAATAAGCTCCTGATCTGACTCTAAGTAACAGCGCCAGCATAAATTCATGCCCGATCTGACGCTGTTTGTTTTCAAATAATATTGCATTAGTGCGATGATATTTTCACATATATTGTCTCTTTCTTTCAGGTATGTAATAGAAACCACACCATAGAGGGAAGTGTGTACATTGTAACAGGTACACACGTTGTAAATCTAGGTAGGATGATCCTTGCGTGTGTGTGAACTGTTCACATTTGAATCTAATAATTGCATATAGCACTGAACTTACTGCTCTGTATTATTCTTTCCTCTGCATGTCCTGGAGTACAAAAGAAACAGCATACAGCAATATGTGGGGACTGGCAAGATCGGGGGGAAAAAAAATGCGGTCACTGATTACAAACCGCAAGATGTTATGTGAATGAATATGAATAATATGAATAATGTTGCATCCGTGCCACAAAGTTTTCCAAAATGTACTATAAAGATAATAAAACAAATAATTCCAAAGATCATATATACCTATGTCTCTGTTTTTTTTTTTTTAACGTCCATAAGATGCATACTAATTCAGCGTGAGCAGAAACACTCAATAAAACTGAATAAAAAAAAATCAAGTGATGGTGAGATATGAAGGAGGCAGCTTTTATCCCTCCAGATGAGAGAATGTCCAGTTCCATTGTCTCAAAACACCACTCACATCTCCAGTTATTCCCAGTTTCAAATAAAAATTAACAGGGTCAGATCCCTGGGTGGGGAGCGGTAGTATGTTTCGTGATCGTGATTTAGAGAGAATAAAAGTGAAAAAAAACGGTAACTTTTACAAGTCCTATAAATGTACACCGTGTTTTACAGACGCAAACCAAGTGTATGTGTGTACTGTATAATATTAACAATAAGAGTAGTTCACTACTGAAAACGGCAAATATAGGAGGCAGTGGGGATCGAACTGGGGACTCTTGATTACAAGTCAGCCAATCTTACCACTACACCACGGAAGCTGTTGTCTTTTCCTTGAACCTTTTGTGAAAGTGTTTACTTGATCTTTGGACTTCAGGCTTCATACACTATATAGTTTATGCCTACATTTTGTCATTTACTACTAAAATATGAAAAACATTTCTGTTTTAAAAATGTCTTTACAAAGATTACTGTAGAAACGTAACACACATGAAATGTGTGTGTCCCACATAACGATCTATTATTTCCACTCTAAAACTCCACTTAACTCCCAGATAATCAATCAAGGCATGAGCTGGGAGAAGTTTGTGAACATTCTGTGACGGTGGGGGGATGGAATAGCCGGCTGCTTGCAGCTTGTCTTTATCGGCACATTTAGAGGACAAAAGATGCTGGCGGAGAGGTGCAAACGGTTTTAAGGTGGGCCGGATCTACGAGTTTTTTCGTAGACTCTGGTAATTCTAGTGTTAAAAGACCCGCGAGACGCAAACAATATCAAATAAGAGAGCACAGCCAGCAAACACTCAGTCATGTAAAGCCACATAGCACACATAGATTCTGTACTCTCAGCACATATAAATCGTAAAAGGACAATACGTTCTAAATGAAACGTCAATGACTAAGCAAAGAAGAAAGAGCAGCACGGAGAAAAGAGACCCAAAAGGGTTGGAGAGAAAAAAAGGCAGATAAGAGATTATGAAAACATTGGAATTCGAAAGGCTGAAACAAACGATAGCGCAATACACATGCAGAGAAAGGTAAAGAATATGAAAGCAGTAAAATTCGAAAGTATTGAAGCGACCCAGCCAGGTTGACGCCTTTTTGTTTTAAGTGACTGTTAGGTCCGATTGAGGGAGGGCGGAGTACAGCACGGAAGACTGATAGTGGGGTATTGATTGATGCAGTAAACTGGGCGAGACCCGGGAGATGAGGGGTTGGACAGGGTGCTAGAAAGTTGTGTTTGGAGTTACGAAGTCGACGATTGTTCAAGTAAAACTTTTGTGACACTTTATTACGTCAGTTGCTACAGTATCAAAAAAAAGATGGTAAAGATCGCATTAGCGCAAACAAAAGGAAATTAATCATCAGGACCAGGTGTAATTGAAAAAATAGCAGGACAAAGCAAGGTCAGAAATAAAAGGCAAAGAGCAGAAAACAAAGTCTTTTCCCCTTCGCATCATTCAATGCACAAAATGTAGATTTACAGAATAATGGACCATACGCTATGAGAATCTGTGGTCCAACAACATTTAAAGCAACAACAAGTTTCATTTCAAAGAAAACACAAGTTGGTCAGGTGTATATTTATGATCACGGAGAAGCGATCACAAAGTTGAGCAGCAGAGACATGAAGTGGCAAAAAGGACAGCGGCTGTACAGGCTTTAAAATGATCGACACTGCCCCCCCTTAACAACGCGAGCAGCGTTATACGTCCTGCAAGAAAGAGATTTAACCACGCCCGGGGCCAGAAATAAAGGACAAGTATTGTTTTTACAACGTCACGCCAGACAAGGCAGTGAGCCATCATTTAAAACAAGTCCACAGACATCTAACCTAGCAGTTGTTGGATTGCATTTGGCAGACAATTCCCATGAAAATAACAATCTCTTTAAATTATATATCCAGTAACGGCGCACTGCACAAATACACTTGACTTTCTTTCTCTGTATGTTTAGCATTCGTTTGCTCAGAGGTTGATGCACTTCCTGCTTCCTGAGCAGCTCTTCTTTTCTCCACCCTAGCGGCCCATTTCTGCTCTTCTTTCCTCTGCTTATTTTCGCATTAAAACTGATTAAGTCAGTTTTTGTGTTGTGACTACTTAGTATGTATTCCTTAATTTTTCACTTAAGCTGGCACTTAAGTCTTGAATCTGCCTCAAGAATGATGTAAGATATGAAGAGATAGGGGAAGTGATGGCGACCTTAGTAGGGATGAGAATGGCGCCTGTACGCATGTGCCTCATGGCCACCCTGCTGCCTGCTGCCTAGAGTTGATTCTACAATAAAATAAAATAAAAATAAAAACAGTAATAATTCCAAAACTCTTCGCTTTCAATATAAAGCTGTAGTGCAAAGTTTCAGCATTGTAAATGTGTACCAAATTTCAGGCTACAGGTTATTTGATGTTTGACCTTGACCTTCTTGGGTTGAACTTTGACCTTGGAGGTCAATCATCACCCCAAAAGCAGATAGTAGACATTACGTTACAGGTGATTTAAAATCCTGGACAGACAAACAGACAGCCACGGTAGCGTATTATATAAGAAGATTATAAACATTTATACATACAAATACACTACTAATCAAGGGTCTGGAATCACCCAGAAACATTTTTTGACAGAAATTGATATTTTATTATCAAAGTACCATTACATTGATTTGCAAATATAGCCAAGACATTAGTAATGTTGCAAATGGCTATTACTTTTTTAATGGAGCATCACGAAAAGCAGAAAAATGGCGTAAGGCCTCTAAAAACCCACAAAACCAGGTCAAGGTCAACCTTAGCCCGCGTAGAATAGGCTTCCCCTTAGACAGTCAGACCTCCTAATTGCAAAAGCAATTTGGCATGTGGGTCAGAAAACAGGGAACTGGCTTTTAAAGTTCAAATTTCCCAAAATATATCAAAATGCCTCTCAGGAAAATAGAAAACAACGAAAAACCTTTGGCTTAAGAAACAAGTTCACAAAGAATCTTTCTACAAGAATCTATTTATATAAACAAAAGAAGAGCAAATAAAGGCTAAAATGGTTTGCCTAAAAAGGCAACCCACATCAACAAACCTTAATCTGTAATCCAGTAATTGAAATCCAACTAGCCAGCAAATCAATATTTACAAACAATAGCAATCTGCAGACTTTAGACTCTGAGGCTAGGGATCTGCACTGGCAATCGGAAGGTTGCCGGTTCGAATCCCATAAATGCCAATAGGGACTCTGCTCTGTTGGGCCCTTGAGCAAGGCCCTTAACCTGCAATTGCTGAGCGCTTTGAGTAGTGAGAAAAGCACTATATAAATGCAAAGAATTATTATTATTATTATTATTATTATTATTTATCAATGAACCACTGCTCAATCCTTCCTTCCTGCTTTACTTTGAAGGTAGAGGAATTACCCAGCAGCAGCAACGTCAGGGCAACCCCACCACCTTTTGTACCATGCACAAGAGACAAAAATTGCTGCACATTTAAATGTAAAGAAGTACAAAAATATATGATAAACACAACAGAAAGGTACAGAAAAGGTAATAACTCAAAAATAACCAAAGAAATAAATGAACAGAGAATACATATAGGTCAGTGTGAAATATAACTACTACTGCTTAAAATGGCTGCTTTACAATTCATTAATCAATTTCACTACAAAGCCACATTTTGAAATGATCAGAGTTTCCAATCCATTGCATCAGGGATCCATAATGTTCTCTGGGGCTAAGCCCAGCAAGTTTGTGGTCTCTTCATAATGAGTCATTAGCTCCCATTCCTTTAATTCAGACTGAATCAGACAGTCACTAATGACACAAAGAAAATTAATAAACAGTTTTTAAACTACTACACCAAAGTGTTTTCCTAAGCCCCATTTCAACCTCCCTCCAGATTTTTCATCTTTCCTAGACTCACTGAATCTGACCTGGCTCTCTGAGGAGAAAGGTTTTTGCTTAGACAAACCGATTACAATAGAAGAGTTGAAGATAACTCTATGCTCCATAAAGGAAGGAAAGTTCCATGGTTTAATGACTTTCCAACAGAACTCATATCAAGCTTTTGGAAACAACTGATCTCTTTTAAATCCTAAAAACAATCCAAATTCTTCTCAATAGGTAAATCCCAGAGTTAAAAACCGTGATTTACAAACCACAGCCCTTAATGAGTTTGGATGTGAAACAAGTTCCAGCTCAACAACTTAAATCTATTATTCATAAATCCTGACCAAGCCATTTTTATCCACTTTTTTAGCCTCAATTTTTCTGTATAGACCACTTAATTTCATTGATGTGATATTCTCTTTTGCATTGTTGTAAGAGAGGTTCCTGGTACTGCAGATTTGAATAAATAAATGAATATTCCGGAGCATGCCAGCTCCAGGCAGGCGCAGGTGCACGTGAAAATATGCATTAGCTGCTCCAAGGTTAATTGAGGTGATTGGCAGATCCTGCATCCACGTGCAGACGCGAGTGGGTCAGTCAGGTGCTTCACTTGTGAATCAAAGCTGGTGATTGCGGCACCTGGGCCCAGATACAGCTTAACAGGGAGCATGGAAAGAAAGAAGGGAGGATAGAGTAAGGAAGGAACAGAGGTTAAGAGACAGGATGAGAGAGAGGCAAGATCAGGAATGCCGGCATTATTTAGTATGAAGACAGGTGCTCGGTAAAGAGACCCAGAGGGAGGAGTATTCAGCCAGTGCTCGTGATGGGGCTGAAGAGGGTTGCTCCTGCCGAGTATCTCAAGAGACAGGAATAGGCTTGGAATAGGCTTCCGCAGATGACAGGGAATGTCAGCAGGAGTAGAAGCAGGGATCATGGGATCCCCTGTGTAAGGCTGAGGATTGGCAGCATGGGACACAAGCCAGGTTAAGGGGTTGACTGCACTTGTCTGTAGACGTCTCCTCCAGCTTCAAGGTCCTAATGGGATGAGCACAAGAAGCATCAGTTTTAGAGTGCTGTACTGTGGCTCATAATTGTTTTAAAAGAAGGTCTGCCAGTGAGTTTAACCTTGTTTCTATGGATGATTTATTTGGATTTTTAGCCTCCACTGGACACTTGCTTTATTTAGGAATTATTTATTGACTTTATTTGGAGCACTGCACTTTATTGTTGTGGAAGTAAATAACTAGCATCTTTTGTACCTACTCTTGTACCTTGTGTGTCCTCATTTACCTGGCTCATCTTTGGACCTGGACTGCCACATTCATACAATGCACCAATCCTCTCACTGGTGGATTTGTACAGGGTGGGCAGGTTTTGTGGGCAAGATTAAAAAAAATGTATACTGTATTCCATTCCCTCAGCAGCACCCAATTTGTGCATTACTGCATTTAGTTTCACCTTCATTTTGGTTGTTCTTTTGTGCTTTGGACTTGCCATTATTCTTTTTTACAGTTTATGTGCTGGGTTGGTTGATTGGTCATTTCAAATTGGCCCTGTGAGAATTTAAGCGTGGGTATGTGCATGAGTATGCCCCCGATGGACTATTCTCTAGTAATAGGATGTGTCCCGTCTTGTATCCAGTGATTCTAAAATAGACTTCAGCCTCCTTACCAACCCTGAGTCATGTTAAGTGGATCTGAAAGTGTTACATTTGTAATTTACTATTGCACTCTAAGCTTATATGCTGTATCAGAGTAAGCCATATTGAATGTTAGTTGTCTGTAAGAAAAAGAAAAGGGCAAGTTTAAAATGCGTTCAATTTTCCATTAAACCAATTTCTTGGGGCTCTAGACATCTGATAAATACTGAAAACTAATTTCCTAAATACTGTAGTGTTTGCTTATTTGTGTGCAACTTGTTATACACATCTAGTTCACATTACACACCCTCCTTGCCTCTCAATACAAAGTTCAAAAGCCAGTGTTATCATTAGGTCACAGATGACAATGGATAAAAGTATATTATCGTTTCAAGGCTTGACTTGTCAAATAACCTATTATTTTCTCACAGCTATAGCCTATAGGCAACAGTTAGTTACGGAACATATACATCACTAGATGCAGTTAAAAAAAAAAAAAAACGTTTCAGGTTGCAGTATTTTGGCAAAAAATATTTTTTCATTTAAAATTAGGATTTTCATTAAAAGAATCATTTTTGCTTGTCATAAACAGAACTATAAAATACCTTAAGTAATATGTTATTATATGTAGAGTATTGCTATGTAGTCCGATTACTGTATATAGTAAGTCCTCAAATTCTTTTTCTTACAACTTGCAACTTGAACTAAATATTGCAAAAAAAACTGAAATGTTTGTTTTACAAATATTTTTTACTTTAAGAATCTGTACACTCATAGTATTTCTCTTTGTGGCCTAATCAAGTTACAAACTCCAACATGTAGAATATAATCTTACATCTAATTGCTTCAAACCCTTAGGCATTTTAGTACTAACAAAAGTGGCACAGTATGGAAACTCAGCAAAGACAGGAACCTCAAATACTGTGTGATCCTGAGAATATGACCCCAGATGATACCCTAGCTGTGCACATATAAAACTACAGTTGTACCTGTAAATTGCTGCAATTTTCCAAGAATGTTGCTAATACAAAGGACATCTATGACTCAACAAATTAGTGTGTTCAGATTTTACAGTCCTATCTTTTGCTGTTTGACATGTTAAAGGTCACTGATGCTGCCAGCAACATGTATGGCACATATATGGCCATTATTATATGGTAATTATTGTAATGCATGTAGCATGTGATCTGCATCTGTTTTTCGGAGCGTTTTGTTTTTGATCTGATCTCTGTTTCTGGAAATACACATCCTAAAGATTATTCTAACTGTAAACTGCAATTAAAACAGCAAGCCAAATCAGTGGGTTTGAACGAATATGTATGGAATGGCTAAATACAGGAATCCTAAAAAAAAAAAAAAAACTTGCACAATTCCTTAAACATCGCAGAGTAAATATAACATGTATCAAGAGATTATTTGTCCTCGTCCTCATTGTTTTAATGACTTTACAGACGTCACTGATGGTTTTATTGTTGCTTGTCAGCCTCATAATGGCTTCTGTGACGTTCATCGGCACAGCTCTTGTCCTCATGTTGCACAACAGCAACTCCAGACTCCAAAGGGTAGAAGGAAGCTGAGGTTTCTTATGAAGCCACGAGAGCCACCTGAGGAATCACAGCCACCCGTGACGCACATTATGGTGCCCTGAAATGGGGGGACCGTGGAGAAAAAGTGTGGTCCTGTCTACAGGCTGTGAGCGAAATGTCTGCAAAGGCCCTCCTGTTTATCGTCTCCTTCTGATTTCGCAGCACGTATTTGTTCTTTACACCCCACAGACAATAATCGACCCCCTGCACTTTTGTATCTTTAGCATCTGGGCTGGATTATGATAAACAGTAGCTTAATAAGGGCTATGATGCATTTTCTGTTTAAGTGAAAATATTTAACTTTTTATTTAGCTCTACAATTTCTCTTTCTCTTATATATTTTTATTGTTACAATGTATAATGCCCATGATCGTCTGAACATCCTACTCAGGGGGTTGACCAAAAATGACCAGAAAATTAACTAAATTTAGAATGCAACCGAAACATAGTCAGAGAAGGGCTTTCTAAAAAATATTGTTAATGAACAGGCTAAGGTCAGAAGCAATATAAATATGAGTAAAATGATTGTTAAATCCATCCATCCATCCATTATCCAACCCACTATATCCTAACTACAGGGTCACGGGGGTCTGCTGGAGCCAATCCCAGCCAACACAAGGCACAAGGCAGGAAACAAACCACAGGCGGTGTGCTAGCCCACCGCAGGATTGTTAAATCCAAAACATTAAATAACACTAGAATTCAAAAATCAAGGTGGTCCCTAATCTACAGATTAAGCTCCTTAATAGTATGGAAATGTAAATGTGGTTTGTTTATAGTTTAATTCAGCTTTAATCCAAAGTCTAGATACAGAGAAACAAAATCCACCAACTTTTATGGTCTAGGTGTATTCATGTCACATACAATGTTTGTGATCATGTGACTAGCAATGGGCATTACTGCCATAAAGAACATGACAGTGACTCCCATTGTGTGTTTCTTCACCACCATGATGATAAAATTCAAATTAGTTCATTTTTGTATAGCACTCTTAACAGAGTATATACAGTCTCAAAGCACTGTAAGAAGTTTTTGAGGTAAAATACAAACTACAAAATATACAAAATGCATAATGTACTCAAAAAAAAAAAAAAACAACACAGATTTAGTCCACATAGTAAAACAAAATTAATTCCAAACTCTTTAACATAAATGGATCCTAACAACATATATCCATTAATATTGTCATTGAGATATGGACAGTTGACAACAGAGGAGAGGAATACAAAAACTCCAGTCAGCAAAATCCATAGAGATAAATAAATCTCTGTGGAGTTTATGCTTTTGCATAAAAAATAAAACAATCATAAGAAACAAAATATTAATTTACATCAAATTAGAAAAGAACAATTTTAGAAGTCCAAACACTCACAACAGATGGATAATAAAATTTATGTTGATGTTTAAATTAATAAATGTGGAAGCAAGTAAAGCAATTAGCATTTTTTCATTTACATATATAAAAACCTAAATATTTTTTTTTTTATCATTTTTGCTGTTTATAACCTGAAAGACAACTATTTTTAATGAATGTCACTACCTTTAAGTGATATTCCAATCTTGTACCGTACCAAGGTTAGATATTAATGTAGCAACAGCGCCGAGTGCCACAATGGATCCTTTGCTCTTTACATGGCTCTTTTAGGTGGCTCACCATCTTTAAAAAGGACTGCTCACCATTTCCACAATATCTTCTTGCCTGCATAAAACTCAAATGAGATTTCACTTATATGGTTGTTGTATGTGGATAGAAAACATATTTTAATTAATTCTTGTGTTAAATGTGGCAGCTATCCAATTCTGATCACCTCCAAAAGTAGTCTGGGAGATCTGGTTACTGTTGTGATCCTGCCTGCTATCAAGCTTATACAGGGAGAAAACCTCAAAAAGCACAAGCCATACACTTCACACAGGTCCAGCACAAAAAAGTGGGCTCCACCACCTCAGGTAGCTGGTCCCCTCATTCAAGGGGCAGGGTTATGATCTGGCAGGGGCATAAAAGTCACAAATATCAAAGGGAGAAAGTGAAAAAAACTCTGGCCTAGGAAAACCAAACAAAATTCCTTTTTGAAAAGAAAAGAAATGCAAGGACAAAAACCGGAAACCGATTAGGTTTACCTCCAACAAACAAATCCAAAAACAGTAACCAGATATTGTGCCTTAATTGAAGAGCAAGGGGTTAATGCAGGAAATCAATGTCATGACCAGGCTTTTATGAGTTTTATTGTTTTCCTTGGCCTTTAAAAATTATTCACATATAGTTCTTGGGGTTTTGAAAGGGCAATGAATCTATTGGTAATATTTATTTTTTGTTTCAGTGTGTTTTAACATTGCTATATGCAGTTCATATTCTCCCGCAGTGTTATTTTATTTTTCTTATTGGTGCTGCCATACTTGGAAACTTTTGTTGATGATTGCTATGCCATTGCTTGTCTTGATGACCGTAAGTGTGTAACATGTGACTTCATTACAGCGAAGGCATAAAGGGAAGTGTTTTACACTTCCTGGTCATTTCAGACTGGATTTCCAAATTAATAACCTTTAGCTCCATTCTCTTTGTTAATTTCCAAGTTACTGCTTACACCTACTTTTTATGCCCTCTGGCCACATGTTTCATGTTTATTTTTTTGGCTCTTAATTATGTTTTCCTTTTCTGGGCTTTTGACTTCAACTCTGTTTTTTCACTACAATTCTAGCTAAACTTTCTGATGTTTGTTTGTTTAAATTTACCTTTCCCGGTTATGACCCCTGCTTGAATTTTAATTTGTCTGTGACCCTTCTTTGATTCCATTATCTATCTCAAAACAGTTGTCACTAAGTGAAATCAGTACAATCCAAAACTCAAACCACAGCACACTGAAACACATCTACATGTCAAAGCAGCCAAGTTAACAGCTGCTTCTCCTGAAATACAGCTGCGGGTGGTTCCCCAGTTACAGTGCTAGGTAGCCCCACTCCTTGAGCCATCAAATAAGAGGACAGGGCAGGAAACACAAAAACTAACACATATATTAACGCAAAAGACAGACATGTAAAATAATTAATAAACAAAATAATATTCAATAAATAGAAAACAAAAATTATGAAAATAAAAATAATTAATAAAGAATATTTAAAAGATAAAAGATTAAATACAAGGAAAATAAACTTATGTGAGGATAACAAGCACAAATATATTTACATAACATAGTTGTCAAGTGCTATTGAATGGTCATCAGATCACAAGAAATGCATGCTAATACTTTGTGTAGAGGAAGCCAATATTAGAGTTATCCTGTCTGTTTTAATATTTAAAGATAAGCTGAAAAACTACGTCAGCATAGCATAGTATAGCCTAGCTGAAAGTGCTGGTAAGGCTGTTCCTAAATTCATGATAAGTACCATCAGATAAAAAAAAGATTGTGAAGAAGTGATGTTGTTGGGAATAGGAGTCACAAACATGACTGAATGGGTGTTAGGCCTTCTAAAGGGACAACAAAGGCAGGGTAACCAGCCTGACCAAGGAGACTCACGCAAAATACCAGTCTAACAACAGCTAGCTGCAGGCTTCTGGCCTAGCAGCCACC
Source organism: Polypterus senegalus (assembly GCF_016835505.1). NCBI lineage: Eukaryota > Metazoa > Chordata > Cladistia > Polypteriformes > Polypteridae > Polypterus > Polypterus senegalus. The sequence continues at coordinate 75,303,099 of NC_053169.1, read as the reverse complement.
TCCCAACTACTGGCCCCAGAACTTGAGGAGCTGGCAAAATAACAGGAAAGGGAGAGGGAGGATAACCATAACTAGCCAGCTTATACAGACAATTGCAAAGAAAGAATTTTTATAAATTTGGATTTTATTAATAAAAACTAAAAAAATACAAGGAAATGTTCAAAAGATCTAAAAATAGGAAAGAAGAATTGCCTAAAAGATCCCAAGTCCCAATACGCTATCCCAGTAAACAAAATCCTAAAGACAAAAGCAAGAAGTCAGCAAAATTAAGAGAATCTAAAGAAAACAGCAATACTCATAATGAACTCCAAACAAAGACAATAATGCACTGGCTGGGCCCCTCACTCTGGCCTTCAGAAAAAGGTAGAGAGATTATCCAGCAGACACAAAATACATGAAATGGAGGCAAATTTAAAAAGACAGTATACAATTATAAAAATAGCATAAAAATGCATAAAAATATGAAAAATTACAACAAAACATAAAATACACATAAACTGCAGACCATTCAATAACTTGCAATAAATGTAAGAATATTTTTTATTTTCTTCAACTCACAATTTTCCTTCCCTTTACCTAAAGTTACCTTTGGCAAGAGCAACAATCTTGAAAAAAAATATAATATAAATGCTATATCTTCATCTTCATGATAATTATAAATCATGTGTAAAACGTGTGCAGAAGCATTTTAGAACACATTCATTTACACTCTGAGTTAATTTAGCCAGTTCACAGACATATTCAGCCTTCTCGTCAAGCCTCTTGCACACATAGAACCTCAGGGATTTCCAGGTTAGCCACCCAAGAGTTTAGTTGACTTCTCCTTGTTGACAAATATCAGTATGACCTGGGAAATTCCTGGGTGTATGGCATTCACACTTGCTTGGATCTTGAAAGGTGTACAAAAGATATGCAATCATAGTTGCAACTAATGGTTCTGTGTGAAAGAAAATGGGATAGCAGTGGTCAAAGAGCAGTATTTGTACTATTATTGCTGTTTTCCAGGCAATGAGTGCACCGCTCGTCTTCTAGTGTAAAATAGCTGAGCTGTGAAGTACATGACTGATAGTTATCAGTTTCTGGAGTTAACAGTTTAACCCTTGGCTAAACTGACAACAGCTTGGTTATTTGTTTTTTTTTTATTTAGCTTATTCTTTATTTAGCTTAATTTGTTTTATTTGCATTTCTGCAGTGTTTAGACACTTTTCAAACAGCTCACATTAAAATGCCTTCCATTAGGTGTTTCTGAAAACTACTGAGAGATTCAATAACTTCTACTACATTGTCTAAATCTCGTATGTCTGGTCTATTTTAGTGTATCTTGCACAAGTCTGTTATGATGCATTACTTACATACACGAAGAGGTAATTATTTTCATAATTTAGTTAGAGAATACTAGCATTAGTACTAATAAGGATAATATTTATGATGTTTACTCCATACAGGACACCATACACTATATTGCAGTATCCTATTAACCTTTTAAATAACTACACTGTCTCATTGAGTATAGTGAACAAGCCAGTAGGAATGCAAAATTGTTCTGGTTCTAAGTTCCTGATCTTGTTACAGTATATATTCAATATTTTTTTTTTTTTACAGCTTTTTAAAAACTATATTTGCATCTAGTCCCTCTTGCTGCATATACTTCAATATCCAAATTCATTAAGGATGTGTAGTTTATCTAGTATTATCTGAAAAGTTGACCAATTTATTTGTGACATTTTAATTAAAATCTTTTACTCTGCCAGCATTGGTGTCAGCAGGACCACACTTCTGATATCAAATTATTCAGAAATAGATCCTTTCTCTATAACCTGTTGTTTCTCTTTTGTGCTTCAGGCAATCCTGCACCCATCTGCACACCATACCCTACTCCCTGTTGCTGCTGCCCGATGATTGGTCTCTCGCAGAGTGTTGCATCAAAAGCTTTTAAAAGTCCTGCTAGATAATACTGGATACTCTGCTGCTGTTGAATTTTTGTGTTGCTTCTTCATAAAAATCTAGAATATGACAAAAATGAGAGTTTGTCCGTCTAAACTCAGGCTAGATATCAATTAAGACACATGTACCGGAGAGCTACTTGCCTCCTAAATACACTTTATTAATTTGTATTAGCTGCAAATTAAACTAACTGGTCTATAATTACCAGGGTCCAGGCATTCTATTTTTGATGACATTTATAATATTGGCTTACTTCCCAGTTTTAAGACTATCTTCTTGAAGGTATGTGTTAAAAGAATGTGTATAAATTAACTAATGTGTTTGAAGGTCATTTAATAAAAGCTTTATGGTGTTGCTTATTTATTTGTTTTAGCTCTTTTGATCTTTGTACCACTTAGCTCACTAAAATCTCCAAACTGTTTCATATGATCTGAATTTTGCCTGAGGTCCCTGTTACGTACTCATCTCTACAGTTGAGAAAACATCAGTAAATTCAGAATCCACTGTATTAGCTATTTCCTTTTTCCTGTATATTTTATTTTATTTCGGAGTTCTTGATGTACTGCACCTTTTCTTTGAAGCTCTCTTACTGCTACAATGACATAAGAAACTTAAATTGTTGACCTTTGGCATTTACTATTAGCAGTAATACCCAGATACACTTTTCTAGTGCCTACAGTGCAATTTTATTCTCTCATTATTTGCTTTGCAAAGCATATTGTGAAAGTCTTTTTTTTGTTAAAGCTGTTCTATAAAATAAACACTGACTGATAATGAACCTCAAAACTTTAAAAGCAAAATGTAAAGGAATTATGGAATTGGACTAAGCAGGTATTGACAATGTATGGATGAATGTTCAGATTGCACTGCATCCTTCTGCTTTGTATCTACCATCAATTAAATATTGACTTTTCACCATTCACATGTATTCCTCATAAACTTAAATGCACATAAATATAATTATTACAAAATATTGTATGTCTTTATATATTATATATATAGTACAACAACAAAAAATGTTTTCTCAATTTTCTATGTTAATAAATACAACCTCAGTAGAAATAATACTATCTGGAGAAATATTTATTTAAAGAAATTATTTTTCACTGCGGGGCCAGACACAGTGCAGTCTGCCCTTTTTGTTGAGTAATTGCTGTTCATGCCAAACCAAATACATTTCCAGTTTAAGAGATTTGAATTAATGAAACATTGTAAAGGTCTAAGGATTTAAAGGAAAGCCCATGGACATTTGTTTTTATTGGTGTGGTTGTCCGGCAGTCCTCCAATTCTTGTTCCAGTCCGATCCTCAATAGGATTTCTATTTAAGCCTTTAGATAAAAAATGATTCATCACAACATCAAAGGGTAAGTCTAAACATTGCTCAATATCACCCCTTATTGGTGAAGCAAGGAAATGCAGGTTAAGAATCTTTAAAAGAATAATATACAGGTATAAATAATGTAAAGAAAAGCCAAGCAAAATGACACATTTTATTGGCTAACTAAAAAGCTTAGAATATTAAAAGATTAGTTAGCCAATAAAAGGTGTCATTTTGCTTGGCTTTTCTTTACATTCATAATGGCTAACATGGTACAACACCCTAGTACTACAGGTATAAATAATGAAAAAAAAAGATTTGATTAATAGATTTGCACTTTTATCATTTTGAACTGTTTAATCAATTAATAATTATAGTATTTTAGACAAATAGGGAAGTATATTTCATCTGTGTGCTTTTTCTTTAATCTTTAATTTTTATTTTACAATTATTATTGTTACATGCTGCAAAACATGTTACAAATACAGTAGGAACAGTTTTTGAGTAAAATGTATGAATAATTGAGCACAGTTTTCAGACTGTGTTTAAACAGCCTTTCTTCATTTCTTTATCACACTGCTACAATTACAGTATATAGAAATCATCTCCTTCTATTTAACATGCATTCCTACATTTTTTCCCTCTACAGATAAAGACCACAGTATTTATGAAATATGAGACCTAAAGAGGAAACATAATAAGCTCAAACAAATACCCTAGGCTGGAACATGGAAAGTCATAATGGAAATTCACTTTAATGCTGATCAAAGTGGTTAAGTGGGACCAAGAATTGTACAAGACACAAAATTTGCTGATTCAAGTTGGGTATACATGTAGGCAGCAATGGGAGTCCTGCTGGTCATCCCATTGGCGCCTGATCCTTGAAATAAGTTGAGGCAAGTGAGATCCAGGCAGGACAAAGTCATTACTGCCAACTTCTCCAGTTTGACAGAGGGTTTCTGAATATTTCTGAAAATCTGTGAGCTCTAAAAGTTTAAGCAATGTAATATATATAAATATATATACAGTATATTATATATATATATTTATATTATATATATAATGTCTCAATGTACATATCATTATATATTACATTTACACTAGGGGTTATTTTACCCATATAAATTACATATGGCTACACAGTGTTTACGATTTTGCAGCAATCCCTTTCAAAACCTGCTCCCACCACCCCCTTCTCCTTTATGCAGTGTAAATGTTTAGTTAGTTAACTCTCTTGGTAATGCATATCTAATATTAAAAATGTGCAAATTAATGTTTACATTGCAAGTAATATTTGATTAAATTGTTTCTAATTATAGACATTCCAAGACATACATATTCTATAAAATTACTTCTGCCACAAAATATTACTCATTACTCTAAATCAGCATGCTTTTGTTCACTATGGAATGATTAGAAATAAAATGTCGCCTCCTAGTGTTGCCATTTTGCTATTACAATGCAAAAAAAAAATCTATCATGAACTCATCAAAATAATCAATCTATGATGTTATTTGCAATAATACTGATATGTTTATATTTATTGCCACTATTATATATAGCTAAAAATGGTCTTAAAAAAAACTTTAATACTAAAAATACTCAATTAATAAGAAATAAATCATACAAGCAATTTATGTTGTGTTCCTTGAACACCATATTAAAATCTCCGAAAATAAATAAGCATGCAATTATGTAGTAATTACATATTCAATTATCCCAAGTCATCATTTGCCATATTTCACTGCACAAAACGTACTGGATCATTTCAATAAACCCACAAAGAAAAATAAAGTTTACTCTTAACTTCCAGTTCTGCCAACTTTGAAAAGATTTGTTCAGATTCCAAAACGTGTAAGGGTGTTAAATAACATTACACATTTCAAATGATAATGGTACAAAGAGAGATGTCTTAATCTATGGACAATGACACACGTAACTTAAACTTTCAGCTATATACCACAATCTGAAAAGCAATTGTCAATTTCATAATTAAGTGGCTAAATATTCTCTCTGTTTTCTAATCCATTTATCCTGACAAGGGTTGTGGCAGCAACATGCAGGACTTACCCTTGAAAGAGCTTACAGCTCCTGCTAGAGGATTGATAGGGGATTCACATAAATTTATATCTGAAGTGAAGTACATTCCTTGTGTTATCCTGGTTCAGTCCCAGGGTCTCTAAGAGTGGGCTACACCTAATAAAACCCCAGAAGGGGCTTCTAGTAAACATCCTTAAATGATGACAACATCAAATTGCTGCTAGATGAAGCAGCACAAAGTTCCTTTCCAGGCTGTTGTGCAGGGGTGATAAAGCTATTAATTTTGAAGATCCATTTCATTTCCGCCTTTTTTACTATCTGATTCTTTTGATAGTTCTCAAGAGTTAGGAATAATGGATTAGGATGGGAAGAATCATGTCTAGGAGTTTTGTTCCTTTTTACACAAATCAGTTTTCTGATTGAAAAGATAAAAAATAAGAATAGGCTTTGGGGTGTAGAGGTTTGCAATTTTGCCTCAAAGGTTAAACCTGGTCACTGTCTAGGTTGAGATTGCAGAGGTTCAATGTTAATGGACTATTCTCTGGATAAAATGGTTTTGCACCCACTTCCCATAGACATGCATTTTATATTAACTGGTAACTCTAAATTGCCTCTTTATCACTGAATATGGGAGTATGCAGAAGAAAGCCCTGAAATGGACTCTCACACCCTCCAAAGTTGGTTTCTGCCTTGCATTCCATAAGGCCTCTTGCAATCCTGAACTGCACTAAGCAATTATGAAAATGGATGTATGAAAGTACAAACAATATATTTATTCATATTTTAGTAATTTAGTTTAGTTATTCAGTATTATTTTAGTTTGCATTACATATTATGTTTTAAAAACAATCTTCAATGACTTCTCAAAACATTTACAAGTAACACTAGTCACATCAAACCCAAAAAGAAACCTCTCCAAGGAAAATACTGCCATGCACAAACACAATAAACTGAATATTATTATTATTTTTAGAAAGGGTAAATTAAATTTTGCTTCTTATGCTGAAACTATAGCACTGAGCCTCTAAAGATGCATAGTTAGATCACTTACAGTATAGTCTGAGAAATAGTCTTGAACATTTTTCCAAATGTAATTATTCATTTCTTTTTTTTCCCTGATTCAAGGTGGCTGGGAACTTGAGCTTATTCTAGCAGGAACCGTCAATGGCCCTAGCTTTGAGTATCACTGGTCATGTTGGTCTGATTTTGAGTTACCCAGAAAAGGACGAAGACATCATACGAATGTCACACAAAATGTACTTCAAAACAGAATCAAACCAGATTCCAAGTACAGTACTTTAAAGCAGAAACGCCGCCCACAGAGCCAAAATTATGCCATTCTTTCTTCATGTTAACATGTGGCAATACTGATTTAGTATTTCTGATGACAAAAAGGAACTTTGGCGAGTTAAGATTACATCACTGAAAAAAATCTAATCTGGCCCAGAAAGATTTTGCTGCGAAAATTGTAAAAATTAAAATAACCTGAGAAAACAAGTCTATAATTTGTGCCACTTCTGAATGGACTGTGCATTTCATATCTGTAACATCTGCCTTCACATTCACTTAGACATTTCTGCCAACAGTGCTAAGTAATACAATATGAGTGTATGGCTTAAAAGGAATGTGATAGCAACACGTATTGTAAATAGGTTTAAAAATGTGCAAATGGAATAAAGCAGACAAGTATTCTGTCAGATAAAAAACCTTTGGGTCCTTCCAGTCCATTATATTGTCTTTTTGTTGAGGCACTTAAACTGTTGCTATTGTGTTTCTGCCGTGAGTGTTTTTAAAACATTCTTTACAGGTTTTATTCTTTCTCTTTCCTGCTCCCTCTCCCAAAGGGTACCTATATGATGGAGTCGGCACCATTTATTTTCCTGGCTACCAGACCCCCTTGTTTCTGAGTGTCTCTAAGACTGAGCTCCCAGCCACTCAAATAAGAGCTGGTTGACAGGTTTACTTTATTGTGGTATTTCACCATATCTGAGTCTTGTGGTTGTGGGGTTCTCAAGTGTCATGGTGTGGTAATACTTTTTATAACTTGAAGATAACACTGACTTGGTGCAATAAACCAATCAGCCTTAAAACTAGGAGTCCGAAGTTTGCTAGAAATCTCTTGAAGCAAAGAACTTTCTCAACATTTCTTCTGGCAGAGCCTGAGAAACATGTCTCACAGATGGATATATAATAATAATGAAGACAAAAAGCATAAATGTATAATAAAAAGGAAAAGTAACCAATGTAAAATAATAATAATACGCAAAGATAAAATATATTGTATATGAAAGAATAATATTTCTTAAGTAGGTTACATGTATAAGTGGAAAACTTAAATACATAAACCACAGAGTTGTATTAAATATTGATTCTTCTAGTGCTATTCTATTGATTCTTCTGTACTATTTTAAGTGCATTTTATAAAGTAAGAGAAAACAATCATCTTCTAATATTTAATTCAATGTTTCAGGCTACTGTTCTGTGATATTTCTTATAAAATCTCTTTAGCTTTACTCTGCACACCATGAGCCACTAAATACCATCAACTAAGCAGATATCTGGTGGTTGACCATTAGTGATGAGTGAGTCCCACTAAATTCACTTTACCTCACGATTGGAAAAAAATCACAGAAATGTTTGTGACCTTTGCCAAAATCCTTGAAATGTATTTAAGTCAATGGGAAAAGAAAAATAACATTAGTTTTGAGTGAATTATAATGGTGCAATGGTCTTTTTGAAGTACAGTAATCTCGCTATATCGCGCTTCGACTTTCGCGGTTTCATTCTATCGCGGATTTTAAATGTAAGCACATCTAAATATATACCACAGATTTTTCGCTGGTTCGCGGATTTCTGCAGACAGTGGGTCTTTTAATTTATGCTACACGCTTCCTCAGTTTGTTTGCCCTGTTGATTTCATACAAGGGACGCTATTGGCCCTTAGAAGCTACCCAATCAGAGCATGTATTACATATTAACTAAAACTCCTCAATGCTATAAGATATGCATCCCACACGGAGCTTGATTGTTTGCTTGTCTCTGCCTCTCTCTCACCCTCTCTGACATTCTCTGCGCCTGACGGAGGGGCTGTTTGCACAGAGGCTGTTTGCTTAAAAGATACTGACGCTCCTCTAAAAAAATGCCGCTTTATTGCGGTGCTTGGCATATTTAAAGCACACGTATTGATTTTTTGATTGTTGCTTTAATCTCGCTCTCTCTCTCTGACGTTCTCTGCGCCTGACGGAGGAGATGTGAGCAGAGGGGCTGTTTGCACAGAGGCTGTTTGCTTAGAAGATACTGACGCTCCTCTAAAAAATGCCGGCAAACTTAAAAGCACACGTATTGATTTTTTGATTGTTTGCTTTTCTTTGCGAGCGCTCTCTCTCTCTCTCTCCCTCTGAAATTCTCTGCTCCTGAATCTGCTCCTGAAGAGAAGAAGATCTATTTGAATTCTTTTAATTGTGAGAAAGAACTGTCATCTTTGTCTTGTCATGGAGGACAGTTTAAACTTTTGACTAAAGGGTGTTATTTCATGTCTAGAGGGCTCTAATAAAGTTAACAGTGTGGGAGAGTTTATAAGAGCTTAAAATATATAAAAATAACTACACAAACATATGGTTTCTACTTCGCGGATTTTCGTCTATCACGGGGGGTTCTGGAACGCAACCCCCGCGATCGAGGAGGGATTACTGTATCCCTAAGGGCTAGAAAGTCTGCCAATTATGCTGGACTGATTACTTAGGCCAAATATGTGATCTCAACAGTGAGGCAGCAGTGCTAACCACTGCACCTCTGTGCCTCAAATAACAAAACACATAGACAGAAATAACACCGCAAAGTATGGCAAACAGTTACAAACTAGCAATAAGTAAAAAAAAAAAATATATATATATAGATCATTGCGTTCACCTGTGTAATCTGATGAAGGGAGGGAGAGGGAAAGGACTCCTTTAAAGCTTATTTTGAAATCAATGCTGGACATATGACTAACTTGCATGCATAATTAGCCATGCAGTGCTGCAAGTGCACAAGAATCAGTATTGACAGCAGTACTCGTAATACTGCAAGTTTTTTGTCTATTTATTTTTTTAACACATACAGGACAGAAATCTAGCAGTGTTTCTGAACCTTTGTAGCTTAAGAACCCGTTTTTTACTTATTTAAGATCACTGACAATCCACTTACAGCAACCAAAGAACCCTGGGGGTTGAAACAACTGCGATTTCAAGAAACAAGTAAGTTAGTGATGGGAAAAAAATTTTGCACAGGATTGTCAAGTGATTTGATGGACAGTTTCAGAACATCTTAGTAGATGAAACAGGCAGTCACATTGTCGACTATTTTTAAGAGTAGGTATTTGTGAAAGTTGTGTGCAGGGCTGCTACAGATCTGTGATGTCACGCTCGCCTTGCAAAGCATCAAGGGATGCTTTGGAAAAAAATTATTAGATTAGCCCAATCAACCGCACAATGAATTTCCAGGAAAATATTCAGCAGATGAGGTCTCTGGTAAGCACAGCATATTTCCTACAAAAAACACTTTGGTAAATTTGACCGATCAACACTATTGACCATTCATTCAGAATGTGGTACCAATGTAGGAGAAACTTTCAGGCTGAGTAACTAGTGTCCTTATAAGACAATAATAAATTCCTTATGTACTTAAACCACATAATTTATGACACATGGAAGATGCTTGGGATTGGAAATTTTAAAGAGGTTTATACTGAAAATATATTTGCATCTTTGAATGACTGGGCTTTAAATGTAACCTTTCCTCAACACTAATTTTAATATGTGCAAGTTAAAGATTTTGCTTAAAGAACTGGAACATTTTTAACCTTCCTTCAGAATTTGCTGTAGAAACAGTACTATTTAGCAGTGATGAAGACACTGGTAGTATCTGCAAACTTCACAAATTTCTTCAAAACAGTGTAAATAATCTGTGACAGCATTGGGAATAGAACCTTACATTTACAGTTGCAACAATTAATAGAAATTAGCTATGAATAAAATGCTTGCTTTCTCTGGCTACATTCTTAATAAAGCAAGTGGCTTTCCTAGTAGAAAAAGTGCCAACTACCAGCTTGTTGAGCTTCTGTTCTTATGGGCACAAGTAATATCTTGAGACCACAAGATATATATTGTCCAAAAAAACATTTGTATGTTGTATGCACAAGATATCGCAATGAATTTTTACAAGCCTAAATGCTTAAAAGCTAGAGAAGAGAGGGAGAGGGCAAACGTTAGACTTCTTAATTAAAAACATTTGGAACCCCTTCTCCCAATGCTTTAACATTAAATTAACCATCTACACACACATTACTAGTAGAAAATGAGCGAGACGCAAGGTGAACAATCCTCAGACAATGAGTGCGGGAGGAGAGACAGAGGATCTGGTAAATGCTGGGAGGCTACTGCCTGGGAATGTCATTGCCTAGACATCACTTTATTCATTTTCGATCCAAAGTTGATTGAATAAGCCAATATGGAGGTCCGACTGTACATGACATTTTAGATGTAGTTTAAAAGTATTCAGTATTAAATTTCATAAAGTAACTGTATTTCTGAATACATCTTTAGAAATGTATAGTGAGATGAATCCTAAATATTTACATTTGTATTCTGGATATGTATCACTGGTACAGCCAAACCCCTATAAATGAATATATATTATCAGACAAATGGTATACATCTGGTTATGCTGGAGAATTAATAATATGCCTTGAGTTTAATTGTTAATTTCACAGTTTAAATGATTGCTTAAGCAGATAACTTAAAGATAAAATTGGGTACAAAATTGACCAAAGGAAACCACAGATTTCTTAAGGGAGTTCTTGTTAAAGATAAACCACATTTCTGAAATTGTTGTATTATTATTTAACGTAATAATTGAACTTCTAAATTCCATCTTCCATCTAGTATACCCAATCGGTGGTGATCATCATTCAGTTATTTTATACTGTGTATCTATTCAAGTGATGAGATTGCGAGCTGTTTACTTCATTTTTTATTATTACTTTTACATTTTACTTTATTATTCTTATCTCTGGTGTAGGGGTGCGTCATCCACCTCTGCCAGATATCTCAATAGGGGAGGCACAGTGTACGTTATATCCATACTCACTAGTACCACACTTTAGAAAACCATCCATGACCCGGATTGCAATTATGTACTGATCAAAAATACGATTGTAAAAAAAACAAAAAAAAACAGAACCACTGAGATGGTTAAAGGATCAACAAAGTACCCCTCCGAAAAATACTTGCAAACTCAATCAGGTGGAATTAATCACCTTCTCTGTTGCACACCAAGCTAACTGACTTCTGTCTGTGATCAACTGTAATCTTTCTGATTAGTTCAGCATAAAGACAGCTATTCCTAGAGCAATCCAGTGCCTGGAAGTGCAACTGAAAGGTCTAAGGGATAAAGCTGTGGACAGGCATAAGGCAGGAGATGGATACAAAAAAATCTCAAAGGCTTTATCAATCTTTTGTAGCACAGTAAAGTCCATAATCAAGAAGTGGAAAGTGTTTGTTTCAAACCTAGTTTTGTAAAATTTGACTTGCTTATATGGAATGTTACTTGATTTTAATAAATTAAATAAAATGCTTTAAAAAAAAAAACTGAAAAACTACTAGGACCCTTCCTAGATCAGGCTACCCCTCCAAACTGGATGGAAGAGCGAAGAGAAATCTAGTCAGAGAAGCTACCAAGAGGCCTATGGCAACTGAAGCAGTTACAGGAATTTTTGGCAGAGTAGTCATTGTGTGCATGTGACAATATCACAAATGCTCCATAAATGTGGCTTGTATGGGTGGGTTGCAAGAAAAAAGCCACTTCTCAAGAAAGGAGTCTTGATTGAGCTTTCCCAAAATGCACCTTGAAGATTCTGAAGCAAAATGGAAAAAGGTGTTATGGTCAAATGAGACCAACATCAAACTATTTGTCCTCAACGCTAAACGGTATATCTGGTGGAAAGTCAATACAACTTACCATCCACAGAACACCAAACCTACAGTAAAGCATGAAGGTGGTAGCATCCTGCTATGGGGCTGTTTCTCTGCAGGAGGGACTGACGCACTTGTTAAGATAGAAGATAAAATGGATGGGAAAAAATACCATCAAATTCTTGAGGAAAACCTGCCCTCTACCAGAAGTTGTCAATGGAAATCAGGTTCACCTTCCAACATGACAACGACCGGAATAACACAGTAAAGTTGACCACACACTGATTAAAGGAGAAAAAGGCCATACGTGGCCTAGTCAGAGCTTAGACCTAAACCAATGTTTTCAAGATTGCAGTCCAAAAATGATCATCATCCAATCTGACTGAGCTTGAACAGTTCTGTAAATAATAGTGGGCAAATATTGCACAGTCTGGATGTGCAAAGATGGTAGAGAAGTATCCCAACAGACATATCAGACCACACATTAAAACCACATTGTTACAGTTTGAGTGATATAATTAATCTGTTCACAGCACTTTCTAAACACACTCCATTAATGTGAGTATTATAGAAAAAAAGCATGGTCTTATACCTAGTAGTTATAATAACCACAATGAGTAGGAGATCTGGTCCAGAGCTACTAGAAGGACTCAGCTGGCACACATTGGTTAACTGCTGCTGTCAAAGGAACGGGATAAAGTTGTATCAGAACAGAAGACTGTATCAAGAGAAAATGAGGATGTGATTGGATCAGGAAAGTCTGACATACAAACAGTTAAACAGAGACTGAAGGTGAATTTGTAAATGACTTAAGTCAAGGTAAGCAGCAAAATTGTTGTGCATTAGGAATTCTTACTACCAAGGGTAATGCTACCAGGGGACTCAAAATTCAAAACTAAGCAAAGACTAAACCTCATTGTATTTCATCAAATCCATCACTCCATTAGGTAACCAGACGATGTCAGGAAATTGGCCATTTCTGTGCAGCTCCAGCTTTTATGTACAGGTAAACATACTGTATGTTATGAATGATCACTTTAAAAAAGACCATTAAAGCCAAATAAGAACATTGTGTATTTCAAAATATTTGTAACAAGGACCATAAATGAAAATTATGCTACATAAAGACTTTTAAAATTTTTATTTACATAAGACTTAATCCAAGGTTATTTTAGGTTTAAAGACATAAAATAAGTAAGAATTTCATGTGCGCAATAAAGCTGCGTGTTTTTAAATATCGGTCCTGAAAACAGCTCTATAGACTATGTAATTGATATTTGTGCAAAATATTCTTGGTATCCCAACCATTTAAATATACCACAGATTAATCAATTTGGACTTCAAGATAGAGTAAATCAATCTGCTTGTTACAAGGTGAGACACTGAAGGGGTAGTAAATGTAAGCCTACCGTGAACAGTAGATGAATTAGGTAGTGAGCACAGCAAATTAAAAATTCCTTGCTATTCACTAATCTGTTTGCATGGCATTTTCTTAAGAAGTAAAAATCTCATTAGGATGACACTGCAGATGGCATTTCACTCCTTGTGTTAAATTACTTAACTTGATGCTCTGAAGAATTCACCAATGTGGTGCACTCAAAGTTGCTTCTCAAACAAACACACTTCTTACATGTAGCACAGGTCACAAAATCTGACCGTAAGATAAATATAATCACTTAAGTTGAGTATTGATGGGTGCTCTTTGCTCAACTATTGTACATAATGTCAGGATAAGCAATCGGCATTCTGCGCACAGTTAAAGTAAGTTAAGCCACTGTGCAGACAATTATGGTAAGACATGGAGACAGTTAAGTAAATCACGCAAAAACTTTAAAATGTCACAAAAATGTTTTCTTACTTGCTTTATACTAAAATTATATTTCTTTTTTAAAAAGGTTAGCATTGAGGATTTTTACATTACTAACTTCTGTAAGATGATTGTTTTATGGACCAAAACTACACAGTTATCTTATTAGAATATTCTAATAATATTTGTGTTAAATGTAGGCAAAAATTTCAACCAAACATTAATATGTGTGTTTTTAAAACAAATCTCTGCTTTTCTTTATCTCTGTATATACAAATATATTATCATGGTGTGTCTGTTCCGGTAAGAGAGACTCTGAACTAAAGGATCCTATCCACACAAAAGCCTTAGGAAGTTTATGGATTCAGAAATATCATCCCAGAAAACAAGTTCCAATGTATCAGAATTAAGAAACTCTGAGCTATTAGACACTCATTACATTCAAGTTATAGTTTGGAACTCAGAAATGGAATCATGGAGATGTCTGAGTTCCAACAAAAATCTATAAGATCAGCCCGACCTTTACAGCATGGCCACCTAAATTCATACATTGAAAAGTTTTATTTACAATTGGAATATCCCTCAGCAGCCTGGAACAACATTATACGTGACTACAGGTGACCATACAAGCTGAAAGTGTTGGTGTTCTGCTAGTCGTGTGGTGGAACTGACTACTCAGGAAGGTGTTTTTGAGGCAAAGTTCATGACAAGTAACTCACAGTAAACTATTTGGAAACCGTTCATTCTGCAATGAGCTGACAAAATACTTGTGTAACATGAAAGAGGCTAGTGTATTCTGCCTTGACACACAATCCATGAAAAATAAGTTATTTTGTCCTCCAGGCTTGTCTAACTGCTATATAATTGTATGCTCACCCCGCAAAAGAGTCAATAGAAGGACAAAACACTCCAACATTGGAGAAAAATAACACTTCATTTTTATCACTTTTAAACCGAAACTGTGGTTAAAGGCAACGAGGGCAGCATATCATCTTAATCAGAGTAAAAACATCTAATTCAACATTGACAGCATGAACATAGGCAAATGTGTTGGGTTCTTGGATCGATTGCTCTATTCATGGAGCAAATCTTCCAAAAGCAAGATTCCAACAAGGCAGATCTCTGAGGTTAAACCATTTTGATAGGCAGACAGCAGCCAGTGTGTGATATTTTCTCTGTTATTACTTTATGGGGCTGTTTTGACAAAAATGAGTCCAATTAAAGATCCGGCTTCTCTTAACCCTCCATTTTCCATCTGTTTCTGTCTATAACTAGAAAATTATATAACGTTCTAGGTTACATAAAATAATCATTCAGTCTTACCTTCATCTCAGTCTTATTTAGTACTTTGGATATTTATAAAGGTTGTTCTGCCTCAGTCTCCATGGGCTTTCCTCCCACATCTCAAAGATGTGTGGATTGTATTAACTGGTGAACCAATATTGGCCCTATTATTAGTGTGGGTTTGGGTGTTAACATGAATGAGCCACTGGACTGCAAACTGTCCAGAGCTGTTTTCTGCCTTGTGTCCTGTGCTGCCAGGATAGGGTCTGGCACCCACTACCCTGAAATGGATTAAGTGGGTTTATGACTATTTATTACTGATTACTGTAGCCAGTCAGCCCCTTTCAGGAGATTTCTCACATCAAGGCATGCAGTAATGCCTAATGTCACCAGGAGGCAGCAGTGATCCCTAGTTTTGTAAGTCTAATTACATTTAGGAACAATCTCACAATAATGCAGCTGAAGGGTATAAAAATCACTTGTGTTTTGGAGGTGAGATGGAGAAAGAGATATTTGTAAAAATTGACCAAGAGGGGTGTAAATCCTGAGATAGATGGTTACTACTTTGGTGTCTTTATTATTGTGTTATTGTCTATCTCCACCTACATAAATTATATACCTGTAGGGAATTTAATTAAAAGTTTCAAGTAGTAAGATCAAAAAATAATTTAACAAACAGACAACATCCTTTACCCTAAAATAGAGCAACAAAAACGTTAAACCTTTATCAGGGGTTCAGGGGAAAAAATTTAGAAAACAGGGAGGCTAAAGATTAAAATATTTAATCAATATTCATATTCTATCCCTAAATGAATATGGTCATTTTAAAGTATCAATGAAAAGCTCGGTGTTTTGTCATAGTTGAAAAGACATATGCAAATTAACATAATTAGTGTCAGAGGGCAATGGGAAAACTGTTGAGAACTGCATTAGACACTTGGAGTAAGCTACCAAGTAGAGAACTGCATTTCTGAAACATTTGTATAAATCAGACATTATACAACACAAAATATGCCGTATTATACATAGCAATTTAAAAGAAATGAAATCCATGTACTGTATTCAAATAAGAAACCCAGAGATTTTTTTCCAACATTCTCTTATAGAAGAATCCAAAGAATCTATCCATCCATTATCCAACCCGTTATATCCTAACTACAGGGTCATGGGGGTCTCCTGGAACCAGTCCCAGCCAACACAGGGTGCAAGACAGGAACAAACCAGGGCACCAGCCCACCGCAGGGCAAACACACACACACTAGGGACAATTTAGGATCGCCAATGCACCTAACCTGCATGTCTTTGGACTGTCAGGGGAAACCGGAGCACCCGGAGGAAACCCACGCAGACACGGGGAGAACATGCAAACTCCACGCAGGGAGGACCCGGGAAGCGAACCTGAGTCTCCTAACTGTGAGGCTGCAGCGCTATTCACTGCGCCACCATGCCGCCCCCAAAGCATCTAGATAAAGTCAAATCAATATTAAAACATTACTTGAAGCTGTTATATCCATCCATCCATTATCCAACCCACTATATCCTAACTGCAAGGTCACAAGGGTCTGCTGGAGCCACTCCCAGCCAACACAGGGCGCAAGGCAGGAAACAAACCCTGGGCAGGGCGCCAGCCCACCACAGGACACTGTTACATTTATCTGCAAAACACTTTACAAACACATAACTCATTTAGTAAAACATGAAGACCACTATAGCACCACTTTGAAATAGTCTGTGATTAACCCTTGTCACACATCTTCTGGGCTCTGACAAGGTAAGCAATACTACCCCAGGATGAGAGGGGGCACTGACACTAACCTTAAATTCTCCTCCCTCCTCTGCAGCCAAGAAAAAAACACCCAAGAGAGACAATTAACCCCGTTCACCACCCAAGAAACATTAGCCCCTTCTGCTCTATGGAATATAAAACCAGCTACTTCTCAGAAAGTTGCATCAGATGTCAAACTGGAAATTTCAGCGGACAGAACTCCTACTGTGAATAACTGCCAGAGAAATTAACCCTTGCATGTTTTTTGGTCTGCGGTGGGCTAGCACCTTGCCCGGGGTTTGTTTCCTGCCTTGCGCCCTGTGTTGGCTGGGATTGGCTCCAGCTGACCCCCGTGACCCTGTAGTTAGGATATAGCGGGTTGGATAATGGATAGATGGATGGATAATTACAGTCTATGTGTCTTAGTGGCTACAGAGCTAAACTCTGTCTCACAAGGATGTCAGTTCAGGACCCAACTCTGGCCCTCTGAGAAAGTCACTTAATCTTCCTGTGCTGCAACTGAACAAAGACAAACAAATATATTCTGGGTCTGTAATTTGTCCTCAAGTCACTAGAGAAAGGTGTCATTTAAAATAAAAGTGATACATAGACTTTAGTTTTAACAACCTTCTATAATTTCACAATACATCATGTGACCTACAGCTTCTGACGTCTTTTTGTTCCATGACTGTCCATGTCATAACCAAGGTAGAACATAACAGCAGGTTCTGTTGAAAATAATGGGCTGTGCAAACAATACAACATGACACATTTTAGTACTAATAAAGTGCTTGGAAAACAAATGGCAACAACATTTACTAAGAAGCAGTGGAAAGGAAAAAGAAATTGCTTAATAAGATATTTATACTCTGCGGTGGGCTGGCACCCTGCCCAGGGTTTATTTCCTGCCTTGCACCCTCCTGTGTTGACTGGGATTGGCTCCAGCAGACCCCCATGACCCTGTAGTTAGGATATAGCTGGTTGGATAATGGATGGATAGTTGGATATTTATACTATACACATTTTCAGGGACTGAAATGAATTGTGTTCAGTTTATTCTTAAATAGTGCTATTCACTTGAAACAAGCTTAAAGAAATATGGAAAGCAATAATACAATTTTTAAAACTGTTCTAGAATTAGATAAAATCATTGATACAATGGACAGCCTAATAGATGTTAAAAATGTGTCAGAAATATTTAACATTTAGAAAGATAAATGAAAGAAACTGTGCATTATATTGCAGTCAGGGTTTATTCCCTAGCTTGTATTTAGTTTCTGATCAAATTATAATATGGACGAAGTTAAATAATGTGAAATTAAAGTATAAGATTCAGTAAAATAAAATTATAAGATTTAAATAGTCTACTCAATCAAAACTACAAGCAACTCCAAGTATCACTAAAACAATTCAAACATGTAATCATAAACTACCCTAAAAACTCCCATCATCTGCCAAAGCCAAAATTAAATCTATATATATATATATATATATATATATATATATATATATATATATATATATATATATATATATATATATATATATATATATATATATATATAAGTCAATGCACGTGTGTATGTACGTATGTTCCAGCATCACTTCCAAACGGCTGGAGCAATTTTTATGACACTTACTACACATGTTTCTCAATGGTCGACTAAAATACTGTAGGGTGAAATCAACCCTAACCCACCCCCTTCTGGGTAGGGTGGGGGGTGATCTTGCAGTCTTGTATGCTTGTTGTCATCCAGTTGGCACTCAGAACGACCACCAGAGGGCGAACTGCAGGTGACTCCCAGCATTCTTTATGTTTGAGCACCACCGCGCCCCTTTTGCTTTTGAAATTAAATAGAGTTGGCCGATTCCAAGTGTCAACTGGATGATAACATACATACAAGATCACAAGGCAAGCACATTAGTGAGTCTTCATTTTTTTGTTAATTTATTTTTATTTTTAAAGTTGTGTTGGTTTTTTTTAATTATATTTTTCTCAAAAAATTAAAAAACAAAAAACACTTTCTTTTCCTCCCAGGCAACGCTCGGTACTTCAGCTATTTTTTAATAAAATGAGAAAAAACAAAGAGACAAGACAGACACACTGTGTTATACAGCTTCTTATTAATTAAAACAATAGTTTATTAAAGACTCTAGCAAAAGAACAGCAAAGGTAATTTAAAATAACTTTAATACATTCTTGCCAAATTCTTAAGAAGCTCTGCACAATGTAAAGAAAATTTGATTCTAGTTTAAGATAATAGAATAGAAAATAATAGAAAACATCATTTTCCTATTTAGTTATGGGACATTAGGGTTCACCAGACAGTCCAAACTCGTCTGGAATAAACCCAATGACTGCTGATGTCACATTATGCATCCTCCATTCTCTATTCAGAGGTGATGTCAGACCTGGCAACTGCCATTGCTGATCTCACTGCACATCAATTTACATTACTGAAAATCACTGGGCATGTCAAATTACTTAACTGCTTGATGGATTTCCAGCACAATTACACACTTCCTAAGAACTGTGTGTTCCCCCTTTTTTCTGACAGCCAATAATGTGCTATCTGCCTGAGCCAGTGCTGAGTGAAGACTTAGCATGTATGACAAGTTCAGCTGCAGCCCCAACCCTTTTTATCTTTTTTCTATTCTGTGTTGGTATGTAAAGCACAAGACATTAGACAGATGAGCCTCTCTTCTGTTTCTGAGGTCCAAAACACCTGCATTCCTAATTCCTCGTCTCTGCATTACAGTATATGCATTACACTTCTGAATGAGCGTTCATTGGTTATCAGTTTTCATGTACATAGGGCCTGCTCCTACAATCTCTTTAATTTTGTTGGGGTGAGTCGCAGACTAGCTGAACGAGTCACTGGTTATGTCAGACGATGTGGCTGGAAGTTACAGAAGTGCACCGTGACTGCCACCAACTGTGTAAGATTATGTAAATAAATTCTGTGATTGAAAATTGCTGGAAAATTCATCTAATGTGACATGGCCTGAAGATGATTTGCAATTATTATAAATCCTCTGTTACATATGAAAAAAATATTTTTCCTAAAAGGGATTTCATTTTGGACAACCCCAAAATATATGCTTGAGCCAAGTAAGGCTAGACCTACCTGGTGTCATGCATAATTAGGGTTCAATCCCTGATAAAGGTTCTATCCAATAAATTATCTCTTCAGTAGCAACAAGATAAAGGTTCTACTAGTCCTAATTCAAGTAAAAGTAAACTACTGTAAACAAAAAAATAAATATGTACATTTGAAAATTCTTAAATCAGGAAGAGCAGCAGTCTACCCATATGTCTGCCTTAAGGGATTAGTTATGGCATGTGGCCATTTTGCCACCAAAGTCACAAAACCCATGAAAAATTAAATTCATGCACTTCTCACCAGGCCAACACATCTCTAGCTAGCTGTGATGATCAGATAGATTTGTCCATAAAAACATTGTGCCTGGTGTGGCAGGAGGCTGGGGGCCAGATCCAGCCGGGATGTCTGGAAGGATTGGGAGGTGATCTATATGTCCCCCGGGCCACGAAGGGGTAACCGCCCTGGATAGCAAGGGCACCACGGGGAAGTAGCAGGGAGGCTCAAACCCTTGGGGACCCGCAGCTACCACAAGGGGGCGCCCCAGGCCTCATAAAGCCCGGGAGATCTGCACTTTTGCAACACCTGGGAAGGTGGAGGAAGGACCTTACAGAGACGCCCAGAGTGCTTCCAGGTGCTCATTCGGTACTTCTGCCACACCAGGAAGTCCTGCATGAAGCACCTGAAGAACATCCGGGTGACTATAAAGGGGGCGTTTGAAAGGCCCGTGTTTAGGGGTGTTTAGTGTGGGAGCACTGTGTGCTGTGTTCAGACTTGCTGTGAATAAACATGTGTGTTTTTGTACTTATATTGGTGTCTGTCTGATGGTGTTCGGGCGACCTCTCACACTGGTTATAGCAAGGGGTGGAAATTAGTACATATGATATGTGGTCAGAAAACAGGGAGGGAATCAGTAGACTACCTTTAATCAACATTCTCCTTAATAAAAATGGCTACCTAACTTGAAGGCATGGTCTAAAGTCATTTTTTTAAATTCTTTTAAACAAACCAAGCCCGGAAAAAAAAGGGAGGATTATGTCTGGAAGGGCATCCAGTGTAAAATTTTGCCAAATCAATATGCGGACAACAAAGATGATCTGCTGTGGCAACCCCTAATGGGAGCAGCCGAAAGAAGAAGAAGAAGAAGAAGATGAAGATTCTCTAAAACGGTATCTTTCATAACAAATTTTCCTATTTTAAAGAAAGTTCAAACAAGCTCCATAATTGAAACTCAAGTTTTAATTACATGGTAGGCAACAACAGCTACTTGCTAATTACAACCATGATGGCTTATTATATGAAATGCATGAACCAAAATATATATACAGTAAAAGATGAGTAACAATGAAAAATAAAAGTAAAAATTTCAAAACTAAGTCAAGGAGCACCAGAACCTAAAAATAGCTAGCTTGGTAGCTGTACCATTTTTATAATTTGCCTTTTTTGTATCTACATTTTAGTTGAACTCCTAATTAGAATAATACAATTAAAGACTTATCATATTCTTCTGGGACTTGCAATCTTTGTTAATCTCTACTTTTCCATGCTTTCTTTTCCATTTTTCTGTGGTGGCATTTTACACCACCACCACCTGATCGAGGCACTGTGCAGTCACCTGTGATGCTCAAATAAAGTGCTCAAATCCTCTGGGACAAAGCCTGGAACAAATGAGGAATGACTACAGTATGTTACGTAGAATGCCCAGTGGGGACTGGATGGTCTTTTGGTCTTAGAAACCCTGCAGATTTGGCTTTCTTCTCCAACTTATCTGGATTTTCTTTTCTGCCCTCATGGTCCTCTGACCTTTTATTTGTACTCATCTTTAGAGACGCACAGTACAATATTATATATTAGGAGTCTACTTTCTAATAATTATGTATCCAGCATGGTCATCACCATTGGCATGACGAAGGGTTAGCTACCAAACAATCAATTGCTGCACTAATAACCTTGTCCTAGGGCACAAAATAACCTAGCACCGGCACTGTATTTATCTATATTATATAAGCTTCTGTTGATTTTTTTTTTTGCTGTTTATTCATTGTTACCTAATTTAGTTTGTTTTTCTTTTCTTGTAATTATTTCTTTTTAAAGTACTTTGACCTACATCCTGTGTATTGAAATGTGCTATACAAATAAATTTTGCTATTTTTTGTTACTCTCAATCTACAGCTCCTACAGAGCTTTGAAAATGTGATAACAAAATGGAAAAAAAGATGTGTAATATGCAGACACCCAGTAAACTATCAAATATGATTCAATTTACATAGCTCAGGCACACAAACTCCACAAATGTCATATAAGTGACTTTTTTATATATATATATATATATATGTTTTATTAATGAGCCAGTAGTAGTACAGTATATGTTAATGAATGATTCAGACTGAATGACAACAAGTGCCATACACTTGGAAAACTGCACTGGGGTATAATTTGTACCAGATAAGAACTCGTCACTCAATTTAGAGTTGAAAATTAACTTAACATACACATCGTTGGAAAACCAGAGAACAAAACCATTAAAAATATAAAACACAAAATAGTTGATCTTGTAAGTATTCACCTTCTTCAAGCCAAAATGTAGTAGAAGACCCTTTGGCAGTCATGACAACCTTGAGTCTATTTGAATGGGTCGCCATCAGTTTTGCACATCTGGACAATGCACATTTTCCTAATTCTTCTTTGCAAAACTGCTCAAGCTCAGTCAGGTTGCATGGGTATCTTGAGTCAGACACAAATTCTCAATTGGACTGAGAGCTGGGATTGGCCACTCCAGGATATGAATGTTGTTTTTAAGCCCTTCCTGTGTAGCATTCGCTTTATGTTTGGGGTCACTGACTTGTTGGAAAACAGATTTATCTCAGAAGAAGCACATTTCTTACAAGCATCAGGTTTTCCTTCAGGACTTACTAATATTTTGCAGAATTAATTTTGCTCTCAGAAGCCTTCCAGGGCATTCTACAGAGAAGCATCCACACAGCATGGTGCTGCCAAAGCCATGCTTCATAGTGGAGTTGGGGTGTTTTTTATTCCTGTGTTCTGTTTGGCTTATAGCGAATATTGCTTTAAGTCTGATGGACAAATTGATAAATTTTGCTCGCATTACACCAAAGAACCTTCTTCCAGCTGACTTCAGGGTCTACCATGTGCCATCTGATAAAATCTAGCCAACATGTCATGTGCACTTTTTTAACTGTGGCTTTCTCTTTGCCCCCTTCCCAAAAATCTGTGACTGAGGGGCAACAGTGGGTGTCTCCTCAATCTCTCCAATCTCAGCCACTGTAGTTTGTAGCTGTAACTCTCATAGGTTTCTTGGTGGTCTCTGTAACTTGTCTTCTTCTTGCACAATCACTGTTTTTGTGGATGGCCTACTCTAGGCAAACTTAGAGCTGTGTCAGTTTCCATTATTTAATGAGTGACTTAACTGGAGTCCAATAGATATTGTGACAGATAGGGGGCAGTATCACTCCCTTGAACTCCTGTCCAAGACTGCAGACACCAGATAAAAGTCCAAAAGTTGACTTTATTCTTCACCAACAGTGCACAAAGCACCCTACTCTCCACAATACTCATACAATAAACCAATAATTACTACAATAAATTCCCCACCACTCCCAGACGCATTGCCACCCTTCCACCCAGCTCAGCTCGTCGTCTGGGAGCTCCCACAATCCTTTTATAGTCCCTGACCCGGAAGTGTTCCAATCCCCAGTCAATGTGATCTGCCATCACTTCCGGGTCAGATCAAAAGTCCTTTTTTTCACCCCGGAAGTACGTCACTTCTGCCGTTGCTCTGCCTATGACGCACTTCCGGGTTATAGGGCACATATGACTCTTTGTTCCTCCCTGCAGCTCCCTCTTGCGGCCCCTGTGGTATCCAGCAAGGCTATGGATGAAAACTCCATTGTCCATGATTCCCTGCTGGTCTTCGGGGCACCTCCATACTGCAGGGAGGGCTCCATCTGGCGGCCTGGAAGTATTGGTCGGGATGACAAGCCGGCCATAGACCACAATATTTAGTGACATTGATATTTTCTTGCATATCACCTGACTTGTGCTTTTCAAACTCCTTTTCAAGAAGTTGCTTGGAGTGTTCTTTTGTCTTCGCTGTGTAGGTTAGACCATGATGTCAACTCCTCATAACGTGACCATTGCTGGTACAGGTGAATTTAGACTACAACCAAATAAAAACCCCTTGACTACTGACAGGTGACCTTCATTTAACTAAGTATGTGATTTCTAAAACCCAGTGGTTATGCCAATGATGATGTAGTTGTTCCATATTAAAGGGTAAATACTTATGCAATCAATTACATGTGTTTTATATTTGCAACTGGTTTAGATGACTTTGTAGAGAGGTTTTCACTTTTACATTAAAGAGTCTTTTGGTGTTGATTAATGACAAAAGAAACAAATTAAATTTAATGTGATCCAAATGTTATATAATAATAAAATGTGAAAGCTCCTAAGTGGCGAATACTTTTTGTAGCCACTATACATATACAGATCAATTTTGTATCCAGTGATGAGTCTGCACATACTCCCATTGTTCATAAATAATTTTTCAGGGTACTTCAAACCCATCCACATCCTAAAGATGCACATCTCAGATTGATTTACATCTCTAAATTGCCTCAATATGAAAGAAGCTGGATGTGCATAAGATCCTGCTTGGTGATAACCTGTCCTAGGCCAATTCCTTCCTTCTTTAGATTTCAACTTGCCATGATAGGCTCCAGCCACCTACAACCCTGTAATGGAAAAGCGAGATACAGAAATTGGATAAATAATTCTGATAGAACAAATAATGTTAAAGCTATGTAATGTTTTTAATTTGTTTATTTTCTAGTTATTGATTTTTTTTTCAATATAGGCAAAACCGAAATTTGCATAAATACAGAAACTATTAAAACAATTTACACAGTGTCACAGATGGCTGAGATTCTTACCCGGCTGGGACACCTCTTCGCTGTAAGGATCAGGGTGGGAGATGGAGTTGTCTACAGCCCTGTTGGAATCCGGAGGTGCTGCCAAGGAAAGCTGTAGCTGTTCCTGAGCCCGTGTGGGCAGTTCTTCCGCCATACCCGGAAATGCTGCTGGAAGTAGGGCAACGAACACCTGAAGCCCTTCCAGGTGCCGTCTATAAGGGGCCAGGGGACAGTACTCAGTGAGCCAGAGTCGGGTAGAAGGTGGATGAAGCTTACCAAGGAGGAGTGGAGGGGAAAAGAGAGAAAGAGAAGGAAAAGAGTAATATAGTGGTTGTGTTTGTGCTTGGACTGTGTTGTAAGCTCATGGGAACAGGGAAGACGTTCTCCACAAGTGAAGAAAAATAAAAGCACTCGTGTTTTATAAGTGTGCCTCCCATGTCTGTCTGTATCAGGTAGGGTGGCAGGCATGCCCACTAGCGCTTTTGTCACAACAGTCAATGGTGGCATACAATAGCTTTAGGTTTACAGTGCAAAAAATAAGGAAATAGGTCCTGTCTCTGAATTCAACTGTGTTTTTTTACTTAAATGGGATTCTTGTTTCCCTATTTCTGCACTTATCTCTGTAAACTGAAAATGAACCAGTGCTGCAAAATGTATTAAATGTCAGCAGAAATGACTGGTAGGCTTTTCATAAAAGATACTGTTGTGCTTTCAATGAGGTGTTAAATCTCTGTATACTGCAGGTTCTTTTCAGAGCTCACTCAAGCATGCAATGTCGTCAAACAAGAATGGTCAAGGTCCCAGCACCTTTAAGTGACTGGCCTTGTGCATTATTGATGAACATGGCAAAAGAAGGCAAATAAAATAGACTCACTTTAATTCAAACATCACATACCCTACAATAAAAGATGTCACCGGAAAATACTTTATTGCCAATTTCTTATCACAGTAAACCCAATAGTTCTATCTGTATCAAATAGGTGATTATACGAATTATGTTGAGACTAATTTCAAGTTCAAGTTCAAAGTTTATTTTCAAGTGCACAGTAAGGAAACACGTTTCCTGTACAATTCTTTCTTTGCTATCCACACCAAATGCTAAAACCAACATATAAAGATAAACACAAATAATAAGTAGCAGATAGATAATAAGTAACAGAGGCAGCATAAAGTATAAAAACAGAATAGAAATATAAAGTGTAATGTGCAGGTAGGTGTGTGATGGACAAGTCAAATACAGTTGTGTGAGGTGAATAGAATGAGGTGAACCATGGTTATAAACTCCAGTCATAAATGTGTTGCTTTTAGAATTTATATAAAGAGGTACAATAGACAGACACACACTTTCCCAGACATTCACATTTATAAAGGCTAGAGAAGCCAGCTGACAAAAACTAGAACCTTGTTAAGTCAATGGGATGTAACTATACCTGAGGCTGTTTTGTTCAACTGATGTAATGACCCTGTAATTAGCTGATAAAAAATGCATAGGATAGATCATATAGCAGAAAAACCTGAATCTGAATGGAAAGTTGTTTGCCACTAGGACAATAAAAAAGGACATGGCAGTGGTTTGAAACCATTGGATTGATGCGTTGCAATTGTGTGTCAGCAGCAGAGCGTGAAGCCTTTAAATGATTATTCCTTTCATGCAGGAACAAATCCTGAATTGTACTTCATTTTCAAGGTAAAATTCTGCTAGCGTCCTATTCATAGTTAAGTGGTGTCTTCACTAAGATATAAATTCCACCTTTAAAGAGAATTATTTAAAAGTTGAAGGAAACAAAATTATTCTTTAAAAATGAATACAAAGTATTATTTATCATGGGTCTACAAACAGTGGGCAGTTTAGGCTGCCAACAGATCACACGTGCAATGATAAAACCTAGTAACTGCCATTATTTTCAAAACTGAGTTTTGTTACTTTTTGGAGTTACTAGGTCTTTCCTGATGCTATAGCATGATGGAAGAAGCTAGTATGTACACAGAATTGTACATACCGCAAGACAAAAACTTAGCAACTGACCAATGAGGAAAGACCAGATACCAATGAAAAAGGCGGATTACGATCACATGATTTAATTGCTGTGACTGTGTGATTTAAATGGCAGGTGTTGTTGATTTGTAAAAAAAAACAATATTGTGTACGTGAAGCTCATGGAAAATGAAATCTAGAGATTGTTAATTATAGGGGCAACATCATTTCCTTAATTTGCTGAAAACTTGAAAGATGTGACACACTAGATTTTTCCACAATTGGTGACAGATGCAGATTAGGTCTTTAATCAGTAAATATACAGTATAGGAAAAAGTTTTTTTCTTAATTTCACTGAAAGTTAGAACAGCAAAAACATTAAAAATAATACACCTGTGTGTGTATGAAGCAGTTCGTTCTGCTCACACTCAGCCACAGCCACTAAATGGCACATGCATGCACATTAACATTTTTTCAGCACTTGCATGCACCTCACTTCTCACTATGAAAGACCTGTGTGTATCAAATGCCGCCATGCAACACCAATGTTGTGCTAATGACACAGATGAAGAGATACAATGTTGAAACGAAGCAAACACCTCCACTCTACAACGTGCAAATGAAATACCTCAGCAACTTCTCCAATGTATAACAGAGCAAAATACCAGTAACAGCTACCATGCATGTGCATCAGAGGGACACCTTCAGGGCTCATTCAGGGTATGCAGTACTCCGCTAGATAAGAGGGGTGCTGCCTCTAACAGTGTTGTTTTTCTTTTTCCTCTACAACAGCAAGAAGATGACCCTTAAGGGAAACTAACCCTGCCCCTTCCAGCTTGAGAGCTATAAGTGTCTCATTTGGACCCAGACTGCTTTGAGGATGGAGCTTAGATGTTGTGACCCGCACAGATGAGCCACTTTAGAAAGAACCAGAAGGGATATTTATATTGGATTTTGCACACTCAATTAGTTACTTTGTTTGATATTTGCTACTACAATAAAAATGGGGGTCCCAGCTGGCACCCCAGCACTATATAGAGTCATCCTGTGTGCCTTCCCTGCATCCAGAAAGAAAACTAAATCCAGAAAATTACACCATCTGGCAGCTAATAATTGCAAAATTAAATCTAAATGAAAGTGGCATATTAGTGAAACATAAAATTCTACAGTAGCACAGGATAACAATGAACAAGTTAGAAAATGTACAGTTAGGTCCATAAATATTTGGACAGAGACAACTTTTTCTAATTTTGGTTCTGTACATTACACAATGAATTTTAAATGAAACAACTCAGATGCAGTTGAAGTGCAGACTTTCAGCTTTAATTCAGTGGGTTGAACAAAAAGATTGCATAAAATGTGAGGCAACTAAAGCATTTTTTTAACACAATCCCTTCATTTCAGGGGCTCAAAAGTAATTGGACAAATTAAATAACTGGAAATAAAATGTTCATTTCTAATACTTGGTTGAAAACCCTTTGCTGGCAATGACAGCCTGAAGTCTTAAACTCATGGACATCACCAGATGCTGGTTTTCCTCCTTTTTAATGCTCTGCCAGGCCTTTACTGCAGCGGCTTTCAGGTTATGTTTGTTTGTGGACCTTTCTGTCCGAAGTTTAGTCTTCAACAAGTGAAATGCATGCTCAATTGGGTTAAGATCAGGTGATTGACTTGGCCATTTAAGAATTTTCCACTTCTTTGCTTTAATAAACTCCTGGGTTGCTTTGGCTGTATGTTTTGGGTCATTGTCCATCTGTATCATGAAACGCCGCCCAATCAATTTGACTACATTTAGCTGGATTTGAGCAGACAGTATGTCTCTGAACACCTCAGAATTCATTCGGCTGCTTTTGTCCTGTGTCACATCATTAATAAACACTAGTGTCCCAGTGCCACTGGCAGCCATGCACGCCCAAGCCATCATACTGCCTGACTCCACCGTGTTTTACAGATGATGTGGTATGCTTTGGATGATGAGCTGTTCCACGCCTTCTCCATACTTTTTTCTTGCCATCTTTCTGGTAGAGGTTGATCTTGGTTTCATCTGTCCAAAGAATGTTTTTCCAGAACTGTGCTGGCTTCTTTAGATGTTCTTTAGCAAAGTCCAATCTAGCCTTTCTATTATTGAGGCTTATGAGTGGCTTGCACCTTACAGTGCACCCTCTGTATTTACTTTCATGCAGTCTTCTCTTTATGGTAGACTTGGATATCCATACGCCAACCCCCTGGAGAGTGTTGTTCACTTGGTTGGCTGTTGTCAAGGGGTTTCTCTTCCCCATGGAAATGATTCTGCGATCATCCACTACTCTTGTCTTCCGTGGATGTCCAGATCTTTTTGCGTTGCTGAGTTCACCAGTGCTTGCTTTCTTTCTTAGGATGTACCAAACTGTAGATTTTTCTCGGATGTGTTTTTTCTGTTTTCGCAGCTTAAGGATGACTTCTTTCACCTGCATGGAGAGCTCCTTTGACCGCATGTTGTCTGTTCCCAGGAAAATCTTCCACATACAAGCACCACACCTCAGATCAACTCCAGGCCTTTTATCTGCTTAATTGATAATGACAGAACAATGGACTTGCCCACACCTGCCCATGAAATAGCCTTTGAGTCAATTGTCCAATTACTTTTGAGCCCCTGAAATGAAGACTGTGTTAAAAAAATGCTTTAGTTGCCTCACATTTTTATGCAATCTTTTTGTTCAACCCACTGAATTAAAGCTGAAAGTCTGTACTTCAACTGCATCTGAGTTGTTTTTCAAATTCATTGTGGTAATGTACAGAACCAAAATTAGAAAAATGTTGTCTCCGTCCAAATATTTATGAACCTAATTGTATGCATGCAATATCATTCAGGTGTGTTTGAGGACTTTGCAGGCACTGTACCTCTCAATTGACTGAGTTCAGTAAGTAGGTTCTAGAACCTTCTCAGTTCATTTCAGGGTTTCAGGGCCAAAGGCTATGTCACCATAATTGAGCAAAAGGCTGAAAACAGGATTGCACTTTTGCTATTAATTCCAAAGTTAAGCTTTATTTCAGCATGAGACCCTTATGGATATCAGGTGAATATGGCACTCTGATGGTAAATTACATGGTGACCAGATTTTCAAGCCTGGACACTTGCGTAGCATGTATGCCCACGCACACAAACCATCCTCATTTGTTTAATGCTTGCTTCATCTCATCATCATCATCATCAGAGAAGGATCAGGGTAAATCAAATAAATGCTGGTGCTCTGTTTCTTGTCTGCTTCTTATTCCTCGTTGCAATGGTGCTCAAATTTAGTATAAGTACTTAATCAACATTACTCCATCTGGAAGTTGTGACTCTGTTATTACACATACATTACAACAAAGGAAGAGGGTGTCCTACTTAGAGTTTTGTATATTATGAGGATGTTTGTTTTGGCAGATCAATGTTTTATGAAATGGGCAGCCTGTTAAAAGTGAGGTATTTTGATATCCTTCAGTTATTTATTGGAACACATAGCCTGAAATCAGGACTGTCCATGTCACTGCAATGTCTGGTCACCCTAGTATATTATACTTACTATGAAATAGTGAATTACTGTAAAGTTAATACAGAGGAAATATTTATTTATTCTTGTGCATAACGTCACAGGTCAAATTTTTCATAGCAAGACAAAATGTTGTTTTCCTTGCTTGCATTTTATACTTTTATGGTTAGGAAGATCATTTAATTTACCTGTTTAAACTTAAAACATCAGATGACTGAGGTGCTGATGCACTCATTCTCTTTGAATTGCACTCAAGCTGCCAGAAAGATTTTTTAAAGGAGAAACAATTTGCTAAATGCAGAGGTTTCTGTATGCACTAAACTGGACTTGCAGACAGAGGACTGCAGTCCCACATGCGCTCAATCAGCCAGTGACAATGAGTACCTTCTAACTCACACATACAGTGTGGTATTTTATTTAATTGTACTGGGGATCAGGTTGCTGTCAATAGCAGTTTGAGAAGATGCAACTCCCGGCACAACAATGTAGGGGTATATTTTCCCTCACCTACTACTTGCAGGGCAGTTTATAGTTCCTCAAAGAGGTGTCCTGATGATTCTAATTAACTGTGCCCTGTCCGTCCTCATTAATATAAATAAAATTTAGAGAAATGGCACATATCTGCATCCTTTCAGGTGCACATGAAGGGGTGTAGGACGATGTCAGCAGCCACCGGGTGACGTGTCTTGGGAGGAGTTTGGATGGCGTTGTTGGCGTCTCTCCTCGAAGGGCCCTCGGGGAGTTGTATCGGTCACCACTCATCCATTTCCTCCGGAGACTCTTGCTTGCTGCCACAGGTTTGGAGACGGCAAGATAGGGAAGTGTAATAAAAGTCGTAAAAACTGCATTTTTTTTTTTTTTGCTACTTTTGTTGCCGGCTGAGGAGGTGCAGTTGATCGGGCATAGGAAGCCATGTGCAGAAGTCGGGATGTGTATGTGAGTGTTAACTAGCGCCATCTGGTGAACAGGTGAGCATGCACAGGCATGGTTAACTCCCTGGTTTAAAGGGGCACGGGACGCATGTCAAGGGAATGGGTATCCAGGTCCCTTATCAGCGGTTTGCTAGAGGAATTTATAAAAGCCTATCGGGAAAGCAGAAAGGGAGATGGGGCAGGAAAGGTTAAGGTGGGTGAAGGGTAGGACATCCAGGGTTGCTTGGGGCTATAAGCCTGTTAAAGATTGAATGTGCTGGGAGTAAAGCACCCAGATGGAACAATAATTGGGTGGGTGCAGTTTTCACAATATTTTTTTTTTTCGCTGTTGCTTGAGATATTTATTGGGCATTTTTAGTACATTTTAAAAGCTAATGGATTTTTTTTCACCTTTTAGTTACTTGCACTTTTTGGGACTATTTTAGACATTTATTGCACCATACAAGGACCTGAGGGCATGACATAGCTATTGGAGGTGAAAAACAGGAAAATATAAAAATATACAAGTTGGTGTAAGCACTGTCAATGTTAAATTGAAATAGTAAACTAATTTGTGGGTTATGTCACACAAAATGTTCCTTATTTTAAGATAGACAAGCTCACAAATTTGCCAATGCTTTCCAATTGAAGATTTAAAAACTTTAAAACTGTGTACAGTGCAATCAGTTCTAGATATTACAATGAAAATTAAACTGTCTCAATAAATTTACTTGAAGTATAAGTGTGTCACATTTCAACAAAATTGATCCACAGTGGGGCAAGTTGTTTCACGGAGATAGACAGGGAGTCAGACAGACTGAGAAGCAGACAGAGCTATCTTAATAGGTGCTTTGTGCATTAAAGGAAATTATATACAGTATAAAACTAAAAGACTGAGGATTAATAATCTTATTTGTAGTAACATCATAAGGACATACATAAATAAAACATAAAACTGCAAAATATCACAAGAAAGTAAAAAGTAGAAAAAATATATACAAAGCTAGAAGACTACACACAACTAAGCCAGCTTCTAATTCGATTATAAAGACTTGAGCAGACTGATTGAACCGAGAGAAAAGTTAAGAAAGATGGTCTAAGTCATATTCAGTCTTCAATAGATGGGTTTTAGTTTGCCTATTAAAAGAATAAATCAAGTAAGCAGATGTCATACCCTTGGGAGGTCACTCCACAAACCAAATACAATACAACTAAACACATTTTCACCTCAATATAAATTTAAGGAAACCAAACCATCAGTTCCTATATGCAGAACCAGAAGCTACAAGAAGAAAACAAAGAACAGA
Organism: Polypterus senegalus; assembly: GCF_016835505.1. Lineage (NCBI taxonomy): Eukaryota > Metazoa > Chordata > Cladistia > Polypteriformes > Polypteridae > Polypterus > Polypterus senegalus. The sequence goes on along the minus strand of NC_053169.1, from coordinate 75,270,254 downwards.
AGTGACCCATAGCAGTCTGCAGAAAACACACCGATTTCCCACCCATCTATTTTCTAAACCTGCCTATCTTTCTTCCTTTTCCTTTTTGTACATCTTTTTGAGGTGTTTCACATCAGGATTGGCACTGGTGGGTTTCAACTATAACAATACTCTACATCAGGGGTTGGTTGGAGGGTTGTTCTTACCAATTTCTTAATTGAAGCCAGTTATTGCTGCTAATTTAATTCAAAGGCATTTGGCTTCATTTTAGATTACTCACTCATTAACATTCATAATTTCTGTTTCTTTTTGTCTTAAACAGCTGTATTTACAAATCACATTAATCCTTTTGCCAAAGAAGAAAATGCATTAAATTAAAAATGGCTGAAATAGCATAACAAAAGTACTAGCTTGTCACATAATTAAATATAGACTTCCACTAATGGCTAGAATTGACTTCTACTTAAGAACTTGGTGGGAATGAAAACCTGTTGCAACTGTGACCACACAGAACTGAGGTTCAGAACACCTGCTTTAGAAAGAACACTAGGAAAATTTCCCTCATCTATATTTCATCCTCTGTATCAGTATTAATTAGAAGATACTAGGCTAAGGTACACTGTAAATATTTAAATTCGATATTTGGTCTACCTTTTCCCATTTTAATCAATCCTAAAAGCATCCATATGTTCTAGATCTGGTAATTCTATGTAACATAATTCTTCTGATACACCTTAGGCCATCCACTCCTACCAAACCATTTGCATTGTTATGGTATGTTTGTTTTTGTTCTGCAAAAAGGACAACAATAAGCAATTCATGAATGAGCAATTTTAATGACTTTTCAAAACATCAGTGTTTCATCGTTTTATATGGTGAAAGGTGGACAGTTAAGAATTTCTATCATTGTTTCTTTCCATGCAGAATGCAGCATCTATAAAACGTTCAGCAAACTGTACTTTACTCCAACAGCAATTCTACATAAGTCAGGGTAACCAAGTGCATACAACTAGAAAATGTATACAATGCGGCGTGGATATGTGGATGCATAACTACACCACGCCATATTAAAAGAACAGGATACATTAAGCCATCCATCCATTCATTATCCAACCCGCTGTATCCTAACTACAACACTGTCACGGGGGTCTGCTGGAGCCAATCCCAGCCAACACAGGGCGCAAAGCAGGAAACAAACCCCGGGCAGGGCGCCAGCCCAACGCAGACATTAAATGAAAAAATGCAATGGGGAAATAACAAAGGCATAGCCAAAAAGACATATACTTTTCAAATTCAGTACTTTGGGCGATGGAAGAAGAGGAAAATAAAAATAAGGATAGAAGTGCATACATAATCACACTGGGGTCGAGATGATTCAAACTGAAGTTCTGGTGAGTTTCTATTATGGAAGTCAGAACACCAACTTTACCTAAATCAAACAGCTGATGAACTTCACATGAACAAAAATTATTAATTTTTAGTGTTTAATCTAGACATTGATGCATCATCATATACTGTATTTGCATGTATATACATATCAAAAACAACCCATACACTTTAGGATGCGTTTTCCTCAATATTGCGTCACCGTTACATATTTATTACTGTATTTTCCGGTCTCGCTAATTATTTCTGTACCTTTAAATAAGGCATGTCCTTAAGATGCGAAAGAAACAAACACATACTGCGTTTAAAAATGAAAATAAAATTGTAGTTGTGACTAATAGCCATCGTTAAACATTAAGAACCCCAACATAAATCTACGAAAATCCAGTATAATCGTTTTATCTACACCCCATTTTATAAAAAACATTTTCGTAAAGAGAATAACGTTTTGTTCATTTCATTGCACTCAACCAGTGACAAAAACAACTTTCTCCTTTGTGCGGTAATGAACTCCCAACTCTAAATAGAAACATTGTACTTCACAGTACTGGTCAAAATATGCAACAGAGAAGTGAACGTGAGAAGACAACGACTTACATATTTAAATTACACTCTCCGACGTCTGCAATCAAGGTGCTTTTCAGCTTGATCAAAAATAAAGAAAGCTGGATTGACAATTTTGATGTCCGCGTTTCGCCTGAATTAAGCGATCCAAGCTTATTTTAGAGATACTGGGCATGAGTGGCATGAACAGTTGAATCCGCGTTTCCTGGCAACGAAAGAAGCTTCATTGACTGTTTGCCTTCCCTAACGAAGAAAAAAGTGTGAGATTATTAATCGCTTCCGGGTCAAGCGAGCTATTCCTGAAGTTAGTCTGCCACTTTTTGAAAGAGGCGGCTGATCGTTTGACGCGTAATCTTGTCTAAACAGGGTAGATGCCGGAGTTACAAAAGTTATTTTCCTTTAGCTCCCTTGTTAGTATCGCTTTGCGTGATGATTTCATCGCGGTTACAAAGTGCTTACATGCGGAATTTTGAAATAAACGTTAAATTCACAAATAATAGGTCTATGTGTTGTTCGATTATCGTAAATGCATTTCATTACCATTCATTTTTCGCGGAAGTTACATTAGATATGTGATCAGCGCTACTGCTTCACGACTACCGGTACTTGGACTGAATTGATTCCGAGTCAATAATGGGTTTCGTGTTCCAAGGTTCTCATTGTTTAGATTTTCCCAGGTAGCACACGTTTCTTCAAAAGCCCTGCATGTTAGGTTAAGTAGCTACTTAAAACAACTCGGCGTTTACTCTGTGTCCAGCACAGAGTTGTCTCTGATGGTGCAAGGTTACGCGTCTTTTTACGGCAACCCTGTGAAATGGATTAATTTTCTGAAGCTTTAGAGCCCCTGCTTAGTTTGCTACCTGTTTGGATCCACGGATTTTAATAAGTCACGTCTAACAGCAAAGCCTTGATTCACTGTGTGGCCATGATCAAGTCACTTGACCTGCCTGTGCTGCAATTGAAAAACTAAAAGAAATGTAATCAATTGTATCATGAATGTTGTAAGTCTGACAGCCAATTATGTAAATGCAATTGCAAGTTCAATCCTAACTGTCCTATTAAAATGCAGTTTACTGATGACCAATTTGAAGAGCAAAGAAGCACATTTTACCTTGGCCAGACATATAGCCCTAACGTGTGGATATACTGGAAACTGGTTTATGTAAATAAGCTATTATGATCACCTGTTTATCTTTGTAGCTGGGTGATGCTTTAGCTTTTGGAGAAAAGCAAAAGAAGGATAAATAAAATTAAACACACTATTTAGATAGAAGACTAAATGTTATTTGCCCTAACGGGGAGTTTAGCTTTTTATCTCTCTACAGCACCAAGGTTCTGATGAAGCATGTAAATTTTGTTATATGAAAATTTGCCTAATCTCTCCTCAGGTGGTTATTGATAGATACTGTAGATTTAGAAAATGTTTGGAACCCTTCTTTTCTGCACTCAATAACATATAATGAAAAACTGAATGTTAAGGATTTTTTAAAAATCAAAAACTGAAATTTCTCACTGATGTACAGTAAGTATTCAGGCCCTTAATTCACTTTATGGAAGCCCCTTTCGCAGCAGTTACAGCTTCGAGTGATTTTGGCTATGTCTCTACAAACTTTGTGCACCAGGATTTCAGAAGTTTATCCTATTTTGCCTGGCAGATTCTCTAATGCTCCATTAGACTGGATGAGAAGCATCTTACATCTTCAAGTCTCTCTACAGATGTTATATAAGGTTTTAGATTGGGATTTGGAAGTCCTCAAGGACAGGCAAAGACTTCACCCAAAGCCACTCGTTGTCTTGGTTGTATGCTTAGGTCATTCTCATTTCTGACCAGTTTGCCTGACTGTCACTGAAAAGCACCCTATAACATGATGATGGTATTAGGTGATGAGCAGCGCTTGTTCTTCACTAGATACAGTGCCTGGAGATCTGCTCATAGAGATCAATATGTATCTTATCAGACTAGACAACATTTTTCCTCATGTTGTCAGAGTCCTTTAAATGCCATTTGACAAACTCTAAGCAGGAGTTAGCCACTTTACCATAAATGTCTGATTGATGGAGTGCTTCTCAGATAATTGTCCTTCTAACAAGTTCTCCAATCTCAGCCGAAAACTTGGGGTGTGTCTAGAGCAGGGGTGTCAAACTCCAGGCCTGGAGGGCAACAGTGGCTGCAGGTTTTCATTCTAACCCTTTTCCTAATTAGTGACCAGTTTTCAGTGCTAATTAACTCTTTTTCCCTTCATTTTAATAGCCCTGTTTTTAAGGATTCAGTCCTCTGAATTGATTCCTTTCTTCATCAAATGGCAGCCAAACAGAAATAAGATGTGAAACGAGCTAACAGATGACCAGCTAAACTGGGGCTTCAAACTCCAACCAATTTCACTCCAATCACTTGAGAATGAGAAGCCCATTCTCAATGTTTATTAAACCCGTTATTTAATTCCATGGCCTGTTGCTGCTCTCATTCTGCCACAGCAGACATTTCCAAAACTGTCAAGATGTTTGGGTGACCTGAGAGTTCAACCTTACTGAGACCTTCAACAACAACAACAAAATTTATTTATATAGCACATTTTCATACAAACAGTAGCTCAAAGTGCTTTACATAATAAAGAATAGAAAAATAAAAGACACAATAAGAAAACAAAATAAGTCAACATTAATTAACATAGAATAGGAGTAAGGTCCAATGGCCAGGGGGGACAGAAAAAAAAAACAAAAAAACTCCAGATGGCTGGAGAGAAAAAAATAAAATCTGTAGGGAATCCAGACCATGAAGACCACCCAGTCCCCTCTGGGCATTCTACCTAACATAAATGAAACAGTCCTCTTTGGATTTAGGGTTCTCACGGAAGGACTTGATGATGATGATGGTCACGTAGACTTCTGCCTTTTAATCCATCCATCATTCACCTTTACCTTTTTTTTATCTTCAGATATTGTGTGATGGCCACAGGTGAGGTCATGTTTTGCGTCTCATTATTGTTTGGCTGCTAATTAAGGAAAAAGAGCCAACTAAGGGGCCCCGAGTCAAGTTAATTAAAACTAAGGCTAAAAGAAGTTAATTAGCAGCAAAAACTGGTCACTAATGAAGAAGATGGTTAGAATGAAAACCTGCAGCCACTGCGGCCCTCCAGGACTGGAGTTTGACACCTCTGGTCTAGAGTGACAACTGGGTTCTTGGTTGCCTTTATGACCAAGCCTAACCCAAAACCTAACCCTTCCAAACTTTTTCTGTTTGACAATAATTGAGGCCACTGTGCTCCTAAGGAACACTCAAAGCTTAGATTTATACCCTTACCCTGATCTATGCCTTACCACAATTTGATTGCGGACATCTAAGAGTTCCTTGGACTTCTTGGCTTGGTTTTTGTCCTGACATGCAGTGTGAACTGTAGGACCTTATAAGCTGTACACAGGTGTCTGCATTTCTAAATGATGTCAAATCAATTCAGTCTGCCACAGGTGGACTTCAATCATGTTCTAGACATTTCACAGGGAAAATGGAAAAAAAAAAGCATACTTTTTTTTTTAAGTAAAACGATTTTATTTACGGGCAGCATAGGTTACTGCCTTGCGCCCTGTGTTGGCTGGGATTGGCTCCAGCAGACCCCCGTGACCCTGTGTTCGGCTTCAGCGGGTTAGAAAATGGATGGATGGATGGATTTTATTTACTTTAGTTATAAATGCACTAAAAAGCAAAAACAATTTTTTTATCCTCAATTTTAGTGGTTATATGTGACTAAATAAAATCGTGGGACGCACATAAACTACTTCAAACAATTTTTGAAACTTGTTTAGCACGGTGGGGAATTACAATGGTTTTTTTTTGTAATTTATGCTGAAAGTAGCTATTCTATTAATTGATTGAATTAATTAATTTATGTGTGCCCCACGATTTTATTTAGCCACATATAACCACAAAAATTGTGCTTAAAGGAAAATGTATTTTTTGCTTTTTAGTGCATTTATAACTAAAGTAAATAAAATTGGTTTACTTAAAAAAAGTATATATTTTATTTTGTACAGTACTTTTTAATTTTTCAGTATTTTGTAAATGATTTTCCCTTAATCATTTTTTATGAACGGGAACCTTCTTTAAAATAAAATGCATTATTATTATTATTATTATTATTATTATTATTATTAAAAGTATTACATAATAAATCTTTTTTGCAGAATTATTTGAATACTAAACAGAATTATATTTCTTTCTGTTCAGGCTCTTATGGGATTAGCGCTCGGTCGCTGTGGAAATATCGACGGCAGAACGACAAGCTTACGGAAATACTTCGTCACTGTGATCATCACGGCTGCTCCTTCGCAAGAGTAACAAGTAAAGTCGACACGCATATTTACCCACTCCACTCAGCTCTCACTTGTATGCTCCTATATTTCACTATATTCTCTCTCCGTCATTGCGGTGTGTGCGTTAATTGGAATCGTATAACCATTTATTACAGACAAATGTGTTACGTCATTGCATCGGTTTTGACAGATTATTGTATTGTCATGGATACTGAACACTTATGCAAAATTTGAAGAAATTCGCTTCGCCAAAAGTTCGTTTAAAATCAGTGGCAAGATCTGACCCAGACACACAGACAGAGGAGTCAAGTTAAATATAAAATCGTTTATTAATAATAATATTAACAGGATGCACCTGAGCACAATTTCGAATACCACAGCAAAGGGTCTGAATACTTATAAATAAATCTATCTAATAAACCAGTATATCTATCTAAATATAAATACATTTTTAATGAATTTGCAATCCTTTCTGAAAACATGTTTTCAGTTTGTCATTATGGTTTAATATGTAGATTGAAAGGCATAAATGACACATTTATTCATTTAAAATTAAATCTGAAACACAATAAATTGTGTAGAAAGTGAAGGGAGTCTGAATACTTTCTAAATCCACAGCAGATAAAAATGATAGATTATCCGTTAGATCCCAGGGGTGGGGGAAAGCAGTGTTGCATCTGCCAACACACAAAAAACTGTGCAGAATAAGCTCAGAAAAAACAGTAAGGATGTAAAAATAAATAAATATGTCTCTAGTTAAATTTAACATATTTAATTTGCAGAACAGAATAGTCATGTAGTCAAGTACTTATATTGTAGGATCTTTATGGCAGCTGGTAAAAAAAGACCTATAATAACTCACTTGCACTCCATGCAGGTTGACCAGGATGGCGTGCAGGGTATGTGAGGCAGTGTTCATGATAGCCAGCTTCTGTCAATTACTGCCTCCACATAGTCTGGGAAACCTGTTGGGTAAGTTTTCAAATTAAGTGTCATGTCAGACACTAGTGTCTAATTCAGTCTTTTTAGTTATTGGGTGTTGAAGAACATTACACTTGATTTTTGACTACTCATGAACATGGGTGGTACAATGGTGTAACAGTTAGCCTCCAAAGTCCTGTATTTGAATGTCATCTTGTGCACAGCTTTGCAGTTCTTCCCGTGCTTATGTTTTGTTTTTGTTTTTTTTTTTCTTAAATTCTCTAGTTTTCTACTAACAGCCTAAAAGAAATGTTCTTTGTGTTAATTGGTGGTACCAGACTGTCCAGATATAAGTAAATGTGGGGGTATGCCCTAAGATGGACTGGCACCCTGTTCAGAACTGATTCCTGCCTTGCACCCAAAGTTGCCAGGATAGGCTTTGACCCCCACAGACATGAACTGGATTAAAATGGTTAGTTTCTGGATAAGTGGACACTCTTGAACAGTGTATAATTCTGCTATTTTGTCACTGATTATCATTAAGCTAATAAAGAATGGCCTGTTCTGCAGCAGAATTCATTTCAGTAAATTGGCGTGGAAATGATCGTGTAAGAACAGACCCGTCTAAGAGTTTTTTTTTTTCTCTCAAAATGATTTGAGCTCCTTGATGGACTGGTGCCATATGACGAGTTTGATCATTCTTTGTGTCCTGTTCTAGCTGGGATTGGCTCCACCACCTGCTGTGACCTTAGTCTAGATTAAGCAGGTTAGAAGATGACATGACATGATTTGAGCTATAGTCCTAGGTAGTTGGTTTCATTTAAAAAAAAAAAAAACAATATGCATTACAACCAATAGATCAAGGATATAAATATCTAGCCAGAAAAAAATCATGCATCCTTATTTCTTCCAATTGGTCACTAAGAAACTGAATTTCAAATAGAAAATTAGTATTGAACAAAGACTTACAGTAATTGCGATTTTCACCTGAAAATCTGTTGTTAAACCAGTTTAGTCAATCCAGGCAGAAAAATGAAATAGGGTGTGGTGGATGGCCGGGGCTCTTACCCGGCTGGGACACCTCTATAGTGGGGGGACCAGGGAAGAGAACATATGTGGGGCATTACCTCCCCTCTGCGATAGATGACAGCCCCTCTAGGTTATAGCAGTTCCTCGGACTCCCACAGGCCTCCTGGGGAGTTGGAGTTTGGAGAAGCCCTGTTCGGTTCTGTCGGTGCCGTCAGGAGGTGTTGTATGAACGACTGAGCCCTTTGGTGCAGCACTTCTGCCACACCTTCCTTCCAGAAGAAGATCATCGGACACCTGGAGCACTTCTGAGTGCTCACTTCACAGCTGCCACTACTCTGGGAGCCTGAGTCAGGAGGAGTGGAGGTGGACTGATAGAGAGAGAGAAAGAGAGAGAGAGAGAAGAAAGAGAAGAAAGAGAAAAGAAGATGCCGTGTTTAGGCTTTAACTGTTCTGTGCAGGTAGGAAACGAAAGAAGGCATTTCCCAGGGGAATAAAATAAAAGTGTGTGCTGAAATTGTGTCCTGCGTCTGTCTGTGTCAGTTTTAGGTCGCAGGAGTGCCCTCTGCAGGCCACAAGGGGCTATCTGGGTTCATCTAGGACTCATCTAATAGTTGACACGGCCCACACAAACACTTGAAGGTTCAGCAATTGATACATTTGCATTTTAGAATGGAATTCATATTAACTTTTTTTTCCTAATGGATTCTTACTGTTTTCTTGTTTTGTAACGTGGCACACTTACATTCACTCTTCTCAGTGAATTTCATGGTGACTACACATCAACTTGGATAGACCAGGCCACCTCATGGGGAATTTCTACTATGAATGGCATTCATTCAGTTGAAGTATTTAAAAAAAATGTCTTTTAAAACATCTATATACAGTATTTTAACAAGTCAAACTGCATAACACTTGTTTACATGCATCTCCAATTTTATTCTAATAAAATTTCATTTTTATCCATGCAGTTATTAATTCAAAGATGACCTTCTCTACTGCAACAAGAGCTGTGCTTGCAGGTACTTGCAAACCCCTCCTCTGTTCTATTCAGTACCCATTCTCTGAAACCTGTTTGGGTGTGAATAACAAATTACTAGCGAGGATGCCATATTCATGTTGACACATGAGACAATTTTCTCCTGAGTCATCAGTAAGAAAGGTGCTCCGTCTTCTTGTCTTCGTGATCCTGGATACGAATTGTGTATTGCAGGATCTGTGAGATCCAATAGGAATAGCGCAGCAATTAAAGCTGCATTTGCCCCTTCCTCCTCTGCAGCTTTTCCTGCTGCTTAACTTCTAAATATACAGTTGACATATGTGTGTAAAATAACAATCTAGCACATTATACTTCACAATGGATAGAAATTTAATATGTATTTATCTTCACTTAAATGCAATCAAGCAATTTAAGATCATTTTTGTGGGCTGAAAGCCGGTAGAGAAAGAGAGAAGGTGTGTATTCTGGTCAATGTAGTTCTGAAGGACTAGTTGAGTCTCGAAAATGTAACAAAATCAACTACATTTCCCAGCATACTTCATGCTTTGGGCGCCTGATGGGAAATACGTTGTATCCCGTGACCAGTAATTGTGTTTCAAGTAGAGGTGACCCTCCACCGGACGTAAAGAGTGTTCAGGAGAGAGCGGACTGAAGATTGAACGATGGTGCTATATTTTTTTTCCACCTTCTATTTTAATAAATGTCTATAACGTTTCCTTATGTTAAATTAATTCGTATTACTCTGTTCAAAGTTCTTCCTGTATGATTTAATATTTATTAAAATGCATTAGAATGTACTGTCTTTTATATGCCGTCATATATATTGTTAATTAGTTTTAAGCTTTTGTTTCTTAATAGGTTTTGAAAAAAAAACCATAATGTGCATTTTATTTGTGCTTTATGAGGCCGTTTATGTTGACATCAATGACCTTTCTGAATGACAAGTTTAGTAACCGTTCTTTTAATGTCTCCTGATGTGTGTGTCTGTTTTCACGTGTGACATAACCCGTTGCTCACACATAAGTTGTATAAGACCTTTTATAACGGACTTGATTTCGTGAACTTGCGGAGCAAGATGAGCCCACCCCCATTACTGCATTTAATAAAATGCCCAAGGCCATTTTTTTTTTCTTGAGTTTTAATTTAATGAGGTAAATGTTGCATTTTCTGTGCTTTTTCTAGCATGGTTCCATGGAGTTGCTACGAGGACTGTATTGTATTTAAAATGAGAAAAAATACTAAACCTCCTACAAAATTAACTATTTATATCTTTATTTGTTCATTAAAGCCTAACTCCTAAAGATACTAAATTTTAAAGTGCCTGTGTTCCGTAAGTTTTTTCTTTTAAGTATTATGAGTAGTTATCCAACGTACAAGTTTAATATAATATAGTTTTTACAATTAGAACTAAATTTACACTTGTGTAAAAGATATAACTATACTGTATTTGATACAAATCGTTTTGTGAAGTATTGCAGTATAAACCTTGCAGCCATGCTTGCGAATTTCTCTGGTTAGTCAGAGAGGCGAGATTGCGTTGGTTTGGACATGTGCAGAGGAGAGATGCTGAGTATATTGGGAGAAGGATGCTAAGGATAGAGTAGCCAGGTAAGAGAAAAAGAGGAAGGCCTAAGAGAAGGTTTATGGATGTGGTGAGAGAGGACATGCAGGTGATGGGTGTGACAGAACAAGATGCAGAGGACAGAAAGATATGGAAGAAGATGATCCACTGTGGCAATCCCTAACTGGAGCAGCCGAAAGAAGAGGCTTTTGTGAATCTAAGCAGAACTAACACTGTGAATGCCATCACTTACTGTGTATCTTGTTTTATTTTGCAGGCCGAACCCCTTAAAGTTCTGGTGACTGGAGCTGCAGGGCAAATTGCCTACTCTCTACTTTACAGCATTGCCAAAGGAGATGTCTTTGGAAAAGACCAGGTATGAAATCCCTTTGTGGTGTTCTTGCCTGATGAAGTGTGCATTTCTTGTACTGTCTGTTTTAAGACTGTACTTTAATGCATCTTTTAAGGTAAAACTAGTCATATTCTTGGAACTGTAATATCATACAAGACACAATGAAAATTAAAATGTCCTTTACAAATCGTGCTACGAACATGCCATATGGTGTGGGGACAGTGAATGTTCATAGCATTTTGCCTATAAACATTAACTTTGTGGCTCAGTCATTTAAAATACGTTAAACATCATTTAGAAACGTTATGGACATTTGTATCTCATTCAGGGCTTTGTGCAAGAGACAGAGACACTTGCAATTAGAAAAAAAAATACCACAAAACTGTAAATTTTGAATAAGTTTCCATGTAATTGGACAAAGTTATTTAAGAGTGTGTTTTATCTCCAGAAAATCCTGGGTGTAGTGTTTGCTTCTGTTATCTTCAGTATATGATATTGCATTTTGTTTCTTGGGTTACATGTTGGCACATTGGGTTGTGCTGCTGCCTCACAGATCAAGCTCCATAACTGTGAATCCTGCACCAGTAATGAATGTGTAGAGTTTTCACATCATGCCTTGTTTGTATAGTACAACTTCCCATATGGTAGATGTTCGTGCATATCTTGTTGTGTGAGAAAGATATGGAGATACTGTGTGTGTGTGTAATATACACTATTTATACAGTACGTGTGTGTATGTATTTATTATATGTACAGTGCATCCGGAAAGTATTCATAGCGCATCACTTTTTCCACATTTTATGTTACAGCCTTATTCCAAAATGGATTCAATTAATTTTTTTCCTCAGAATTCTACACACAACACCCCATAATGACAACGTGAAAAAAGTTTACTTGAGGTTTTTTGCAAATTTATTAAAAATAAAAAACTGAGAAATCACATGTACATAAGTATTCACAGCCTTTGCTCAATACTTTGTTGATGCACTTTTGGCAGCAATTACAGCCTCAAGTCTTTTTGAATATGATGCCACAAGCTTGGCACACCTATCCTTGGCCAGTTTCACCCATTCCTCTCAAGCTCCATCAGAATGGATAAGAAGCGTCGGTACACAGCCATTTTAAGATGTCTCTAGAGATGTTCAATCGGATTCAAGTCTGGGCTCTGGCTGGGCCACTCAAGGACATTCACAGAGTTTTCCTGAAGCCACTCCTTTGATATCTTGGCTGTGTGCTTAGGGTCGTTGTCCTGCTGAAAGATGAACCGTCGCCCCAGTCTGCGGTCAAGAGCACTCTGGAGCAGGTTTTCAACCAGGATATGTCTGTACATTGCTGCAGTCATCTTTCCCTTTATCCTGACTAGTCTCCCAGTTCCTGCCGCTGAAAAACACAGCATGATGCTGCCACCACCATGCTTCACTGTAGGGATGGTATTGGCCTGGTGATGAGCGGTGCCTTGTTTCCTCCAAACGTGATGCCTGGCATTTACACCTAAGAGTTCAATCTTTGTCTCATCAGACCAGAGAATTTTGTTTCTCATGGTCTGAGAGTCCTTCAGGTGCCTTTTGGCAAATTCCAGGCGGGCTGCCATGTGCCTTTTACTAAGTAGTGACTTCCGTCTGGCCACTCTACCATACAGGCCTGATTGGTGGATTGCTGCAGAGATGGTTGTCCTTCTGGAAGGTGGTTCTTGCTCCACAGAGGACCTCTGGAGCTCTGACAGAGTGACCATTCGGTTCATGGTCACTTTCCTGACTAAGGCCCTTCTCCCCCGATTGCTCAGTTTAGATGGCCAGCCAGTTCTAGGAAGAGTCCTGGTGGTTTCGAACTTCTTCCACTTACGGATGATGGAGGCCACTGTGCTCATTGGGACCTTCAAAGCAGCAGAAATTTTTCTGTAACCTTCCCCAGATTTGTGCCTCGAGACAATCCTGTCTCTGAGGTCTACAGACAATTCCTTTGACTTCATGCCTGGTTTGTGCTGTGACATGAACTGTCAACTGTGGGACCTTATATAGACAGGTGTGTGCCTTTCCAAATCATGTCCAATAAACTGAATTTACCACAGGTGGACTCCAATTAAGCTGCAAAAACATCTCAAGGATAATCAGGGGAAACGGGATGCACCTGAGCTCAACTATGAGCTTCATGGCACAGGCTGTGAATACTTATGTACGTGTGCTTTCTCATTTTTTTTTTTTTTTTTTATTTTTATTAAATTTGCAAAAACCTCAGGTACACTTTTTCATGTTGTAATTATGGGGTAATGTGTGTAGAATTCTGAGGAAAAAATGAATTTAATCCATTTTGGAATAAGGCTGTAACATAACAAAATATGGAAAAAGTGATGCGCTGTGAATACTTTCCAGATGCACTGTATGTATAATAGAGAGAGAAAAAAAGACAAATGTGCAGGGCAGGCTGGAGGTTCTACATGTAGCACACACACATTTTCAAAAGGAAGCTCATGGCTGGCTTGCTGTCCATGCTAAACTGATAAGTCAGTATCAACTTCTAGCTTAATAGGTGTATATTACCATATGAATAATAAAGTAACAGTTTTTAATTTAGCTTCTACAAAAATGCATCTATTACTCATTTACTATTTTGTAACAAAATCTTAACATACAATTCTTTGGGTGTTCATAACACTTACAAAGCATCAATATACTGTTCAACCACCTCTGCATTGTGACCTACTAATAAAACTTCACTTTGGAGTGGTCTGAGATGACTTAACTGGGGCATTTTTTCTCTTGATATTACATATTCAGTATAAGACAATGTGAGTCTTGTATCTTAATTTTACCATCATGTCAATATGCCATACTACACAGAGAAAACCTATCTACTGATGTTTTATGTTACTAACCGAAGCCTGCCGTAGCATATGGCAGTGTAAGAATAGGAACGGAAAACGGTGAGAAAGGAATTCAGTATAACACAGGCTTAGGAAACCATCGTCGCAGTATAACGAAAATAGCAAGGAGCGGAACCAATGCCAATGGTCGAGAGAGTACCTTCCTGTAGCAGGCTACGGAAAACATAGACATACTGTATATAGATAGATGCCGCATTCACAGTCGTGTGCACTCTGTCTTGCTTGCCCTTAGTTAGAATTGGCAGGCGGGGCTCTGTGAGTTAGCGATCGTGGCTCTCTGTCTTGTGTGCGGTGTAAAGTCAACATGGCTTAGAGGTGCATGTGGACTTTTGCACAGACTGAAGCGACTGAGGCTGTGTTTGGTGAGTTGTTGCGTGCCTCGAGAGCGACGCTGGACTAGGGAGGAAGATTACAGTTGTCGTGCGTATCCGATGAGGCGGTAGGAGGGTTATAGTTGTTGGGCGGGGCTCTGTCTTGCTTGCCCTTAGTGAATTATAGATATAGATGTAGATAGATATATATAGATGAAGACAAAAAGAAGCCTTTATGCATACAAGTAAATGAGTAGTAGATGCATTTTTGCAGTACTTAGTGTTACCAATAATATACAGTAGGTAAGATTAAAGGGAAATTGTAAATTAGCCCATTATAAGACAGTTTCAGTATGTGCCTCTGGTAATTGGCTTATTTTTTGTGCAAAGTATGTTTCAGCTTTGTACCATATATTGCCTGGACATTTTCCAGCTCCCTGTAACCCTGTGTCAAAAAGCAAAACACACACAGGAAATGGAATGAAGAATAATGACTTATTCTACCATTTTAAGAGTTATTTGAGACACAGGTGGTCATAATTAACATACTATGAGATCACTACTAATACTAAAATAGTCCTAAGCATATAAACTGTTTTTCTTGTTATGGACTATAGTCTTTTGTAGTTATTTTCCATATATTCTGTAAATCCCTTTGTAGAAAGGGGTAATAGGAGAGTAAAACCTGATTAACCACTGTGGGTTGACTCTTTTTTGTGGATATACATTTTTCTGTCACTATGATGAATGTTGTCATGGACATTTTAATTATACTTCTATTTCCAACTGAAAGTGTCTAGCCACAAGTAAACAAAAATTGTTAGCTGTTGATAGGTATGTTATCAAGGTGTGAATTTGTGTTTTTAATTTTGTGCCTTTTTGTTTAGGCTCTGGTACTTGTTCTGCTTGATATCACTCCAATGCTGTCAGTACTGGAAGGTGTGGTGATGGAATTGCAAGACTGTGCTCTACCGCTTCTCCGAGGTACTAAAGAATGTTCCATTTATTTTATTTATTGAGTCTTTAAACAGATCCCTTTTTCTGCCAGATAACTATTTATTGTGTTTACCAGTAAATAAATTTTACTTACACTGGGAGGGGGGAGGTTGAATTGGAAACAAAATAACTCCCTTAATCAATATAAATTAACCTATACTTTTAATAGTTTAATGTGTATGTAGATTTCAAGCATAATGAACCTTTAGATGCTTTAGCAGTTTCTGTAACATGTATGCTTTTTTTTTTTTAATTTAAAGCTAGGTGGCTTCGCTCGCCAACCCCTGTTTTGTTGTTTTTCCAGATACACACTTTTAAGATTTTTTTTTTTCTTTGAATTTTTGCTATTTCACTAGTTACACTTTTATTTCAGAACCTCTGTAAAAACAATATTTGGAATCTTTCAAGTCCCAATGTGCTGAATCTTTTCAATGAGGTCAGTGAGACGTGTTTAATGACTTTGTACCATAGTTGAGGATAGGTTTCTCTGTTTGGAATTTCGGCACAGACAAAACGATCTTAATCATCAGCAGTTAATAAATTTTTTTTTGCAAAGTAACCAATAAATGCATGTGAGGTAAACTACATTTTTTAAATTCTCTTGACTTAAACTTCAAAGCCTTACAATATTTACATACTTCTGATATATCACCTATGTCGATATATTCGATCTCTATTTGCCTTTTTGTTATTTCTCTTGAGTAATTTCTCTTCCTTCGCACTAATGCGTTGTTTACTTTGTTTTGACACGTTTTTTTTTTTTTTTTTATGCTTTCATACTCTCTTGCACTGCATGTGTTTCGCGCCTACGTTTGAGTCTTTTGAATTCTAGTTTTCATTATCTCTAACCTGCTCTACATGTGTTTGGCCCCCCCTTGTTTTTTAACCTCTTTATGACGTTTTATTTTGTTCTCTACTCTGTCCTTTATTTCTGACCTCGCTTTATCCTGCTTTTTTTCCCCCCCCATGACAGCTGGTCCATGTTGATTTATTTTCCCTTTGTCAAGTAATAATTTCCGTTTCTTTGCACCACTGCGATCTTTCTTTTATACTTTCTAATTTTCCTACTTTCATATTCTTTAACTTTCTCTGTATCGCACAAAGGTTGTGTTTTTTTTTTGAGCCTTTCGAATTCCACTGCTTAAATAATCTCTAATCTGCTCTACATGTGTATAGCGCTACCGTCTGGATTGGATGTGCTTTTTTTCCCCAATTCCACTTGTTCCGGGATGATTACTTTTCTTATTTTCTGAATTTGCACATAGATTTTTCTTTTTTGTCTCTCCAATGCTTTTGAGTCTCTTTTCTCTGTGCTGCTTTCTTCTTTGCTTAGTCGTCTACTTTTCATTTATAACGTATTGTCCTTATACACTTTTTATATGCGCTGAGAACCCTTGATCTGTGTGTGCTCAAAGCCAAAACATGACTGAGTGAGTTGCTGCCCATTTTCTTATTTGATATTGGTTGTAAGTAGGGCATGTCTTGACATAACATGAGATTCTTGCATCGCGAGACGGTCCTGGGTCAATCTCATGGCACAAAGTCTCATATTTAAGGTCCCCGCAAGACGCTCTGTGGCCAGTCTCTTTAGTTTCGTGGGTCTTTTAAACATCTTCCGTGATCTTCACGTGAAGAACACATCTCGTCACCCTAGTGTTTCTCTCCAGGATTTTTTTTTTTTTATAATAGAGACAAGTGCATGTGTTTTAAGTACTTATAAGAAGAGATCTTCTGCTAGTTTGTAGTTCATACAATGTAACAAAAAAAAAGTCTGAGTTTTTCTAAGCCAAGTTTTTGGTTCCAGTCGTTTTAACTAAATATTACTGATTTTAGAGTGTAATTTAAATATAGTTGCGGGTTACAGCAATTCTGCAGATTGGAATCAACACACAAAACCTGAAATTTCTTTTCATCACATATATTTGGGTTTACATTGCTTGACAAATTTTGTTTTGAGAACCTTGTGGATTAGTTTCCTCTTATTTACAGCTTGACTTTTACAGACTCATACTGGCATGAGATCTTGGCAGATTTTTGCAGTTATAAGGTCTGTGGGCAAGGGCAGCTGTTTAAGAAATTGGATGAGGTCTACAGTAGTTTGTTCATTTGTTTATTATTGCTATTGTTTTAAACACGATGTGCTAACATAATAGCCATTGAGAATAATGGGGCATTCTCTGCTAAATCCAGATGTACTGTATCTAGGTTCGAGTGAGGTAACTGAAAAGTGCATTTTCTCCCTTGAAAAGGCTACTATATACAGATTTTAGCTTAACTTTGTTGTTTGTTTTTTTTTAATTTCGCTAATGCACTTGTTAAAGCTTTCTACGGAAAAGCACTTTACTAACGCAAAATTACGTGTCGTCCTCGGCTGAATCTAAACCTTAGATTCTTAAATGTGTTAACTTACTACAGATTCAAACAGTGCATTGGTAAAGAACAACTGGATAAAAATAAAGCCATATATAAGCTGTGCAACTCAGAAGTATTATAGTAACAACAAATGTGAGAAATCACTTATTGGGACGTCACCCAGAAACGTTATTCCAGTTGACATCCAAACAAGTAGAGCCTAAATAGTCTTCACTGGAGGCGCAGTTTACCTCCAAGCTTACGTTTAATTTGACTCATGGGGATGGTCATGAGGTCTCTGGAAAGGGGTGTGTGGCACTTCCGATATCAATGCAAAAGGACAATGGTCCAAGTGTTTAGAGTCCTGGTGGTGCTTGTCTTGCTATATGCTATCTAGTGACCTTAGACACAGACTGGACTCCTTTGGTACTGTGTCTCTTCGGAGAATCCTTGAGTACTGCTGGTTTAACTTTGTGTCGAATGAGCGGTTGCTCACAGTGTCCCGAATGAGGTCCATTACATACATTGTGAGGGAGTGCCAGTTATGGCACTAAAGCTATGTGGTGTGATTCCCTGAGGGTGATCTGGGTAACAGGATCCTCATTGTTGAGTACCTGAACAGCTGGACCAGGACAACGGGACACCTACGTAGAATTTGGCTGCAGCAGAAGGGTCATTTCCGAAGATGGGAGTGGACCGTGTGTCTGCCTGGGGGTTGCCAAGGATCCCGAGCTGTTTTGTAGTGTGTTCGTGTGGCAATATGCTGTACCAGTGCATGCTCCCCAACCTGACCTGATGCAGTTTCCTGTTTTGTGGCATCCATGTACTTTCACACTCAAGTCTACACAAATGTTTATAAATGAGACCCTTAGAACTTAGAACCTGACAGCAACATTCAAGATACCAAATTACTTTTATTTTATTACTTTTTATAGCTGTATCTGTTCTAGTACAATGGTGAAATGTCTATGGCTAACGATGGGTTTTCTTGTTTTACTGAAGGCAAGATTAATGATTTAAATGTTCTATGGCAACCAAGGCAAAAAACTAACAGATTTCTTTGTGAATTCATTTACTTGTTGATCATTTGATGGAGTTATTCAATTTGTTTTATACAGTATTTTTGTAACATGCTTCTATGCATTGCTTTGGGGCTGGCAGATTACTAGTTAAGAGTGCAATGGATTGAACTGATCCCACTCCTCATTGGGTACTGCTGGTTTGACTTTGTGTTGAATGAGCAGTTACTTTTTCGGAATGAGGCACATTACCTGCATTGTGAGGAAGCATCACTTCCCACTACAGCCATGTGGTGCTTAATTAGTAAAATTCTAGAAAGAGATGAGGTTTCCTGCAGCATCTTTAATTTCAACTAATGCAAGAGTAGTTTAAATGTCCAATGGAGGAATAGATTTGGTTAATAGTTTACTGAATAACATTTATTATTTAAGAAGGAATATTTCATTATTTTTAATATTTTCAAGATGGTATAGTTGTTTTATAAAGTAGATGCCATTGCATTTCATTTAAACAAGGAGCCCCCCATAATTTATTTATTTATTTTTTTAAAGATATATTCTGCGTTTTGCGAATACTGGTGCTGGCTGTTCAATGCTAATCAACAGTTGATTCTTAAATGTAATTTCATGCTTATGCATATGATACAGGGTCACTATGTAGACACCCTGCTGATAAAGTGCTGATGGGCTTTGTGACAATTTTCTCTGTGCATTCAAGTAATCTCTTAAAAAAAAAAAAAAAAAAAGTCAGCACTTCAAATATATCCGTGCATGCTAATTAAAGATGAAATTGGTAATCGAATCGAGATATCAGGGCTAATTCCAAATCCTGTGCACAATAGCTAAAATTTAGGTATCTCTGGTTTGAGTCATACTCCTCAACAACTCTTATCAAAATACAGTATATAGTAAGCTGTCGTAAATAACAACCACAATTCACAAGTGTATATTTTGTCTGTGTATTTAACAATACTTTAGTCTCCTAAGTATTTATTAAATTTGTATAACACTTAATTGGCTGAAGCTTGGAACTATGCATTCCTGCAGGAGTTCTGTTTGACCCAACTTAATGCTATTCTGCCCAGTGTAGAAAGTAATTGTACTGCTGTGGCCAAGCCAGAAGTTGCTTCTGTGCTAGAGTGGGTTCAAGCAGAAAAAAAATACTTTGTGTGAGTGGGATTCAAAAATAAGTTATGCATATCCATCTGGCTCAAGGTTCATTTTATAAAATATCAAACAAATTTAAACAGACTGAAAACTGTGGATTCCTTTTGCCAAAGAACTTATTTATTTTATTGAATAAAACAGTGAAGTTTTAGCTGTATTATTCCTTTAAATAAAATGTGAAGGGGCAAGTGAAGTGTATACTTCACATTTCTCAGTGTTCTCTTTTAGCATGAAGACTTTGGACCTGGCCCTGAATGAAGAAATTAATGCCCTGTTGTAATCTTTCTGTATCACTGACCTGTTGAACATTTGTAATAAATATTGCTCTCATTATAGATCTTTATGTACTGTGCAATTTTGTTTTATCTCCATTTCCATTAATGATTATTATAGCTGTTAACTATTGTAGTGAGCGTGCATTTTGGTGTTTGCTGCTTTTTGAACTCAAGCTACTGAGAACAGTGCATTCATGTTAGAAAAAAATGTTGACATCTCTTAAAGACAGTTATCAGTAACTACAAAGAGGCGTTTGAAAGAGCTGTGGTGCAATTGGTCATGATTGGAAACAGGTGAAATTTCAGCATTGTTTGTTGGCATTGGTGAAATTTAGTTTGGGATTAAACAAATATTTGTGTGGAACTGGCTGTATATTTTTTTTTTTTTGCCATTTTGGAAATTTTAAAATATTTTTAAAAAGGTGGTAGTGCACTGGTTATTGCTGCTGTGCTATTACTACTGTCTGTGTAGATTTTGCCAGTGTAATTTCTTCACTTTGGTTTGCTAGGTTATTTTAGTATGAGTGAATATAGGTATGTACATGCTTATCAACTGATTGGTGTCACATGCAGGTTTGGTTCCTGCATTGCAAGTGATCCTTTAATCACGTAAATGAGTTCAGAAAATTAATATTTACTTTAAAAGTGTTTGGATGACACTGGTTGTGGCAGTGCACAGAACGAGATCTCCATATGGTTCTATTATTTTGATAATTGATGAACAGTTGCCAGTGAATTTTCAAAAAGAGAATGCATGCAGGGTGGAATGGGTGGAGAAGAGTGTCAGGAGTAATTTGTGACAAACGGGTATCGGCTAGAGTGAAAGAGAAGGTCTACAGGACGATAGTGAGACCAGCTATGTTATATGGGTTGAAGACAGTGGCACTGACCAGAAAGCAGGAGACAGAGCTGGAGGTGGCAGAGTTAAAGATGCTAAGATTTGCACTGGGTATGACAAGGATGGATAGGATTAGAAATGAGTACATTAGAGGGTCAGCTCAAGTTGGACAGTTGGGAGACAAACTCAGAGAAGCGATATTTCGTTGGTGTGGTCATGTGCAGAGGAGAGATGCTGGGTATATTGGGAGAAGAATGTTAAGGATAGAGCTGCCAGGGAAGCGAAGGTTTATGGATGTGGTGAGAGAGGACATGCAGGTGATGGGTGTAACAGAACAAGATGCAGAGGACAGAAAGATCTGGAAGATGATGATCTGCTGTGGCGACCCCTAACGGGAGCAGCCGAAAGATGTAGTTGCCTGGTTACATATTATGTACATCACTTGGTTGTCCAAAGTAATTTAATCACATTTTGAGTCGTTTATTTTCACATTATGTCTCCTGCAAGACCTGATAAAACTGGTTCAGTCAGTACAAGTGAGGTGGGAGCACCTGAAAGGAACTCTGTTCTTCCATCAGCTCAATACTAGATCTGTGATGTCGCTGATGATGATGTCGTATGAACGTAATCTAAGTCGACATCCAAACGAGTAGATCCTAATCAATCTACACTGGAGACAGTAGGTAGCTCCAAACATCCAAGTACTGCCCATGCCCAAAAAAATAACCTAATCTATAGCAGTTTTTATCTCTAAAGATAAGAGACCCTACACCATTGTTGAAAATGAGGACTTCAAATAAAGTGTTGCTGAAATTTGTCACATTGTATTAATGTTCTCTGTACATGGTAAAGTAATTTCTGAAAAAAGCCACCACTTCAACTATCTCTGTGCACACTAATTCAAGTAAAGATGAAATCGATATTGAATCGGGGCATTGTGAATCGAAATCTGATCAGGACATCACTGCTGGTACCGAGCTCTAGTTGCAATACCATAATTTTTGTATTCAGTATAAATACCAGTGAAATATTACGACACCCAATATCTTTCCATACCACAGCAAAAACAGAAATCCCATTCAGTGGCTTTTAATTTTAGTTCCTTCATTAATGAAGTGAATAATTTTGTTCCTTTTTCTGACATACAATATAAAATATCTAAAGAAACATCAGCTTTAAAATCCTGGTATATCTATCAGTCACCCATCTGGCATTGAAGTTAACTAGTATTGGCATTCATAAATACAATGCAGGGCTTGAACTTTAATATGTAACAAAGGTGGTGGACCTCAACCCCATTTCCCCCCCCAACCCGAAAAAATAGTGTTCTAAAAACCGGAGTTTATAAACTTGCAAGATTTCAGTTCTCATGCACACACCGAGCCTGCCTGTATGTCTTAAGACAAGGTCAAACTTGTTAGAAATTGTCAGGGCTATTCGCTGACTAGTTGGACTGAGTCCTTGGGTATGTCTGACTAGACAATTGCTGGACACGAGTGTAGCACAACTACCTCAAACTCTAAACTTATGTTAATGAATTCTGCAACTGATAATTGCTGGAAAAGCCCAATAATGTGACACAGGCTTAACATAATGTGGCCCATTTGGGACTTCAACATCTAAATTGTAGCACTGCTTTCCTCTGAACTGACTATACTTCTAGAAAAGGTTCTTCACATGGTGGTCCATATTGACTTCTAAAAGGTCTCGCCCTCCTGTGTCTTGCTGAAGGAAACGAGTTATGAAAGCTAGAGGAAATGGGTCATTCTGCTGCAAAGTGGTTAAACAGGAAAATGGGCCCACACACAGTAGATATCATGTCCTCAATATAGACACAAAGGAATCGTGTGGGAGTGCTTTTGAAGTTTAAACATCATTATTATGAGGCGATCTGACATTTTTTGTGTTAGGACCATATTTGCTGGAGTGTTTTCCACTGCAGTTTATAACACTGTGTAAATGCTGCCTGCCAGTAATGAATTAAGTGGGTTTAGATAATGAATGGGTGGAAGAGGCAGACTTTCATAAAATCTGAATACTATCAACAGTCTGGAATTTTCATTGCTCTCAAAATGAAGTTTTTATGGTGTAATTTTTGCAGTGTGTTTCATCATTTGAACATGTTTTGAGGATTTAAAAAGAAATCTATTGTTTCATTTTATGTAACTCTTCATCTACAGAGGTTATCCCAACTGATAAAGAGGAGGTTGCTTTCAAGGACATTGATGTAGCTGTACTAGTTGGCTCTATGCCAAGAAAGGAAGGTATGGAGAGGAAGGATTTACTGAAAGCAAATGTGAAGATTTTCAAGTCTCAGGGTGCTGCATTGGACAAATATGCTAAGAAGACTGTCAAGGTGACTATTGATAAAAATGATTGGTAATTATGATCCATCCCATTATGCCTCTCCCTACCAGAAAAACTTAAAAATGTCACCCATCAGTATGTATGCATGCTGGTTACTCACCTTTCAGTGTGAGGTTATGGTAGATATACCAGTAATTGTTTGGATTCCGAGTTACCTTGCTGTGCTTATTTAAGGGAGCACTGATACAAAATTGCTTCAGTACAAGGCATCTTCAAATGTACTATATTTAGGCAACTAAATGAAATAAAACTGACAATTGGAATGTCGAGAAAGTGAAGACAGATATAAAATGTTTAATCATTATGGAGGACAGAAGGTAGTCTTTATTCAAGAGAGTACATTTTCTCTATTTAAAGCTTTTAAATTTCAAGAGATTTTATTTTAGATGTTTGAGTTGCAAGATTTTCATAAGGTGCATTGATGAAAGGCAGTAACTGGATGAAATGTAACAATAACAGTTCACTTATTCAATAATCTTGACAGTCATGTGTTATGGCTATTTCTTCTACAGCAAAGATCATATGGTATTGTGCCATGTGTAATGGGTTTACTTATCCTTGTTCAGTGTTTAAACGTTTGTTTCCTTTTTTTAGGACTTTTTTGGTTTATGCAGAGAAATTGCTTTTATAGCAATATTTGCATTTTACAATGTTTTAGCCTTTTTTTTTTTTCCTTATACAATATGTAATATTGTACACTAGGTGGATTTGAGATCTTTTATTAAGTACTTTTTGTTTTGCATAGTTCCTTCAATTTTAACATATTAGTAAAAATGTTTTACATGTCTTTGAACACCTCTCTGTAATTTTTTGTGCTTCATTACAATCCTTGTGATTCAAATACAAAATCATTTTTTCCCAGGCTCTTTATTATAATGTAGGTTACTCCACAGTTAGCCAAATTATGGTAGCCTTAGATCATTTAGGTAGCTGCTGACTTCAGATTTAGTGCTTGGCCATCAAGCAATGCCTGGTGTACATTTAGTATATGGGTAAGAGAACTGAACTTATGGAGTAATATATTGGGAAGCTAGTTACCTAACATCATCCTGTAAAGATGCGTCAAATACTTTAGAGCAAGTGGTCTAACTAGGGTATTGTTTTCATATGAGATTTTTATCCGGTAATCTGAATTAAATTCTTTAAGGTGAAAATATTTTGCTTCTTTTCAGGTCCTTGTAGTAGGGAATCCAGCAAACACAAATTGCTTGATTGCTTGCAAGTCTGCTCCATCCATCCCAAAAGAGAATTTCTCTTGTCTGACTCGACTGGACCACAACAGAGCAAGATCTCAAGTAAGATGCCTATACCTAAGTCTAGATGCCCATTAATTCCATGGAATACTTCTGTGTTACTAAGTCTATTTAGGCAGTGGTTCCCAACCTTGGGTCTGTAGGAATGTGTCAGGGGGTTTGAGGCAAAACTGGGTGCGGGAGGGGAATGTAATTTATTTAAAAAGTTGTGAAGAATAATGCATTTTTCTAGTTCACCTTGTATTTTAATATGCTTGCCAATTAATAAACACATTTTTCAAATGCTATTCAAAGGCTGCCATAGACATACAAACATTGAATTGTGGTGTTAAACAATTCACAGCAAGCTATATATAGTGCGTTGAATGCTAAAACATATGTAGTGATGGAGCTTTCTTCAACAAGGGGAGGAAAGAAACATTGTGAAGAAAACTCATCTTGTATTTCTGCTTTGCATTCATCAAATGAGTTATATTCTAAAGCAGGGGTCCTCAATCACAGCCCTGGAGGGCCACAGTGGCTGCAGGTTTTTGCTCTAACCCAGTTGTTTAATAAGAAGCACTTATTGCTCAAGTAACACCTCTGCTTCACTTTAGTTGTCTCACTTGTTAAGATTTTGAACCCTTATTGATTTAGTCTTAAACAGCTCTATTCTTGGTTTTTAATTGCTCTTAATTAGCAATAACATGCAAATGACAAGAGACCCCAGCATTTCTCCATTTAGCTTGTTACCATTTCCACCTGTGTGTATTTATCATGCACTATTTGGTTTAATTAAGTACTTGGAAGGAAAGCGAAGAGAAAAAAGTGAAGGATTGAGGATTGCTCATCCATTTTAGACTTCAAATCATTTGGAAGATATCCTTATAAAGGAAAAAAAAATCTAGGATATAAGAATGGCCTGACATGGCAGAGTTAAAGCATTAACAAGCCATGAAATTGAATTATTGGGAAGCATTATATTCTAAGTCAATGGGTTGGAGCAAAAACCTGCAGTCATTGTGGCCCTCCAGAACTGTGAGGACCCCAGTTCTAAAGCAAAATCTGAAGCTTCATAGATAGTTTGGATTTGTGCTGGCTAAGAAAAAAGACGGACTTGTTTACCCCAAGTGTGTTCTTTGTCCGGAACTTCTTTTAAACAAATGTCTAAAGCTGTCTAAATTGAAAAGGCATCCAGATCAAAAGCATCCAGCTGATGAAGATATTGACTTTTTCCCAAAGGAAAGTAGCACAGCAAGCAACCGTTTCAGAGAAGGCAATGAAGGCTTCTTTTTTAGCATTGTATCACATTGCCCATGCAAAGAAAGCTCACACAGTTGGAGAAGATGTGATATTACCGGTGACCAAAGACCTAGTTCGTGAATTGCATGGTGAGGAAGCAGCCCATAAAATTAACACTATCCATTTGTCAGACAACACTGTGTGTAGATTGATATCTGACATGTCTGAGGACATAACAGACCAATTACTGGAACAGGTTTTTAAGAAACCTTTAAGAAATCAACTGATCTTATTGCATGGCTGTCTGTATAGATGACACTGTGGCCATGACAGTCAATCATACTTAAGTTATCGTGTTAAAGCCAGAACTCCAAATACTGTGGATGATACTTGTTGCAAGAGTTTTCAGTGCCTTAAAATTAGTATTTTATAACTGTCCCTAACGTATTACTTATGAATTGATATATTTAACATTTTGAAGTTCAAGTGCACAGGGTGTTCTCTTACCTGTTGCAGTTGTCTTGACTGAAGCAAGGAGCGGAGAAATTCCACTCTTCTGTAGAGCTACACAGCTAAGCAGTAGCAGTCAAATGTTGCATGTGATCCCATTTTGTTTTTAAATTAAGCTTTAGAAAAAACTTGACTAAACTTTGTAAATAAATTGAAGGTTAAAAACAGGCTAAAGTATATCATTGTGCTAAACGTAAAACAAAAATGCTAGAAATTCACTTGAATGGTTCAGTGCATTTATATTCATTTTCAGTCCTTTTTATTTCAGATTTGTGGCTAAATTGAAACACATTATTGTCATCTCTTTAAAAAGTTAATGGTGTGCTGACTGCCTTTAAACCTGAATTTCAAAAGTAAATTAAGTGACACAAACAAATGAGAGAGAATGCTCAAGGATACCTTTCAAGAAATTCTGCAGTAGATATTGTATAACCCTGATTAAGACAGCCACCTAAATCTGTAAAGAAGGTCATTTCAGCAGACAGACAAAATCTATGAAGGATGCTTTTCCTTATGATAACATAATTCACCTTTTATTTTTTGTCATTCATTTTCACAACAGTACATTGTAATGTCAGGTTTTTTTTTTTTTTATGCTCACTGGCAAACTAATTGTCCTAGTCATTTTCAAACCCTCTATCTCCAATTCAGAGGAGCAAGAGCCTGTCCTGGCAGCACAGGACATAATGCAGGACAAAGGCATGGATGGGAGTGCCATTTTTTCACTGGGACCATTTAACTGAACTTACAAGGCTTTGAGAATGTAGGAGGATAACTGAAGCACCTGAGTGAACAGTGCAGAGATGCATGGAAAACATGCAAACTCCATGCAGACAATCGCCCTGGATCTGTAAAGTTGCAGTGCTAATCATTATGTAATACTGTGCTACCTAAGCTACAAACACGTTAACTATATTTCAACTAAATATCTTAAACATCTCTGCCTTATGGTTGCTCAACTGTCTTAAAGCTATAGAAAATTATATTCCAACAGGGAAAATCAGTATAATATGGATGGAGAAAAAGACATTTTTTTCTTTTAGTGTATTTTATTTTACTGTAGATTGTTTTGTATTACTCTACTAATGCGATTTTTCCATGACAAGTCTGGCTTTTTGGCTAAATATGAGTGGTAAACTCTACATGCAAAGCAAAACAATTGTTGATTTAAAGTTTAAATGCCAGAAATAAAACAGACAGGATTTGAACTTTATGTACTCATTTTTATAAACTACTATAAATAAAAGAAAGAATACATTGATATTAAAAAAAAAAAAAAAACCCTGAAATGTTGATATTAATGTGCTTTTTAAACTGGATTTTTCACATACCAACCTTGCCAACATCCATGAGTCTGAAAACCCCCTTGTTAAATTGAAGGGGAATTCCCCTGAGTTTCAAAAGTCTGGCCCAGGGATCAAAATGAAATATTATGTGAGCGTTCAAGTTTTGTAAATGTTGAAAGACCATCCTTCAAGTTCATGAAGAACAGATTCATAGATAAAATCCTTAATGCATTTCCCTTTAATTTCCACTAGTACCTTTGCATAATTTTGCAAGATCAGTTCTATGGGTGCCCCTGAGAATTTTGCAGACTTGTATTCGGTCCATATATAGTCATCTTAAGACTAAAAAGCCTTAGTCTTCCCTTAGATGTTCAGAGCAGAACTTGCCTTTTTAGTCTGTGATTCACCCTGATTGCTCACCATCTGCATGTACTTCTATAGTTGATATATGTTGATATATGTTTAAAAAAATTATTTAGAATATGCATTGGTCAGTTTTAGCTTCCATAGCTCCTATAAGCTCAAAGGCAGTTTTAGAATATGAGAGATCCATAAAAATATGACTGGTCTTGCCGTGTTTAATACCTCTTTATATTTTTTGAGTTAAAATGTGTTAAAACTTGCAAGATTTATGTTACTGCATTTCACTGAACTGATGTTTATGCACTGTGATAAAGAGCTAACATTATGTTTGAATGCATTCAGTAGGACTAAGAATACAATCTAAACTATATGGAACTGAGAAAGCTAAACTGTGTTGAAAACGTGCATTTTTCCCAGCAAATATGTCCCCTATCTACTTGCCAATTTGTACCCAACATAGTTCTAGGGAGGATGATTTCCTTCATTGCACTGCAAAATGAATTTACTGTAATGCAAATCTTTATAGACCTTTGCATGATTCATATTGAAACCTGTTAACATGTTTATATATAAGAGCTTGTCTTTATTCTCTAAACTTGCAGTTTAACTAAAGCGTTATTTGTCATGTTATTGAACAGAGTATACATTATGAAATCCCAAATTTCATTTTAACAACCTGGTATTTATTCAGACTGCATGTCCATTTAATCTAGTAGCAGCAATTGAATTATTCTTTTTTTTTTTTTTCCCCTCCTCCATCCTTGTCCATACATAGATCCAGGAAAATTTCAACCTTTTTGGCTTCAAAGTTAAAGCCTAGATATTCATCTTTGATTGTAAAGTTTACACTGAGTAGATTTTATTATGTGTGTTTTTTCTATACTATTGAAAGGGATACTTTGACATTCTGTTGCCAGAATCGGATGTCTTGCACCCCATTATTCTCATAATGACTTGCATTTGATCTAATGCTGTTGATTTCAGAAACGATTTTCATTACCAAATTTCATTTAAATAAAGTACAAATTGGGGAAAAAAAAAATTTTAAACATGACCATAAAAACATCAATGCATATAAAAATCCCACCCCATGGCAAACCATCCAACAATCCCAAGAAGATGAAGTTATTAATGAAGGAGAGAAGGCATCGCTACACAAAAAAAAAAACAACCTATGTGGGTGTTAAACCAGTGCTCCATCCAAGCAAGTCCAAATGTGATGTACATGGAGGATTTCCACTTGCAGATATTTGAGGTGGTCCAACATTAATTCTAGCAGCTAACAGTTCAAGAACCATTAGGTTGGAGAAAGAATGTACTGTACACAAATAAAACCATGAATATCTGGGAGATTTTGTGATGACTTGTTTACATGGTTTTTTCCCCCCTTTCAAATACAGGTTGCAATTAGAGTTGGTGTCCCGTCTGATGATGTGAAGAATGTTATCATCTGGGGCAACCATTCCTCTACTCAGTATCCTGATGTATGCCATGCAAAAGTAAAAGTTCAAGGCAAAGAATTGGGTGCCTATGAGGCTGTTAAGGATGATGCCTGGCTCAAAGCAGAGTTCATCACTGTGAGTGTTTTTGCCTACATTGTGTTTGACTTGTATGTATATGTGGTTGTTCTATTGTTTTCTAAACTTTTGAGGTCACGCACCGACACCCATATGGATATTTATGCAAGCTTTAATGTAAATATATTGTATATAAAGAGGTGTATATGATAGATAGAGTGCATTTATATGAAGTTTAAAAGAGAAAATCTTTACTCTGTGATACTAGTTAAAAAATAATAAATACAATGGTCTTTGCAAGAAATACTAGTTTATCAACAGTCTCTGTCATTAGAATTGTTCTCTAGCAATAAATGAATGTTGAAATTTGTGTTTAAAAGCTTGTACTTAGAGATGCTCCGATCAGGGTGTGTTTTTTTTTTTTTCCTTTTTCTTTCAATCATCAATATCTTATAGGATAGCCAGTTGATACTGATTTGGGTTTTTTCCTCCTTTATCTCATAAAAAAAAAACTTTAACATCCTGCATAACTAGATATTTTACTTATTATTCAGTGACCATAAAAATACTAACATAAAATTTTCTTCAAATACATTTAATAAAATATGTAGAGAAAATACAGTATTTACCCATTATACATATGGCATTAAAGAAAATTAAACTGCTTCACATAATTACACACTCGGATTGTTTATCTTCTATATTGTATATTGTACTTATCTACAAAAAAAAATTATTTAAAAAAAAAAAAAAGGTTTTCACCATATGTCAAAAATATATATTTTCTTACTCATTGATTAAAGTATTTGGTATTGGCAGTTATATATTTGGACATGGGAGGATTATACAAGCTCCATACAAGAACTTGGGTGTGGAATTTGATCATGGAAAACTGGTTCCTTGAGGCAGCAAAGCTGATCATTGTACCACTGTATTTATTTATTTTAAGTAGCATAGGACATTTTCCAACTTCATAGTTAGTGGGTTTGGATCCTTCCAGTTGAGCAGAATATCACAGTGAAGTAGTCAGGATTGGTTTGTTGCAGGAAACTCCATACCAAGAGCTTTACCATAACACTGCAGTATAATTACTTGACGTACCAGTTTATTTTTGTGCTTTTAACTTTTTTTTTTTTTTTTTTAGATATTTCAGTGTTTTGTAATCTAGTTTATAGATTTTAATTTGCTTGAAAGTCTAAGTATTCTCATTCATTTTCCTATTCCACAGACTGTTCAACAGCGAGGGGCTGCTGTAATCAAAGCACGAAAACTGTCTAGTGCAATGTCTGCTGCCAAAGCAATCTGTGACCACATGCGAGACATCTGGTTTGGTACTCCTGAGGTAATTTTGATAGTTTTTAATATCCTGAACCTGATCAGTTCATTATATGGCTCTGTTACTTCAGTCAAAATTGCTCGGAATGTCTGTTTACTGTTTTCATAGTTGCCTAGCCCCCAAACCATTTGACCAGTCACCTCGGCTAGTTAGAACATACATGGCTTTTACAGTTTTTTGATAAGCCTGCCTCTTGATTACCTGCGTTCTAGGAGGAGGGATGATGCAAGCAAAAAAGTGTTCATTCCTTAACACAAAAGGCAAAATAAATTGTCTATCTATGCAACTTTTCCCTTTTTTAATGGATGGGGCAATTTATCCATCTACCATTAATGTCGGGGAGAATTCTTACTTTGTCCTTTCTCTGCCCACAGTATCCCCCAGGAGACTAAGTCTTTGACATACCAGGTGTGCACAGATTTATAGGTGCCCTCTCAGGAAGTCCTAGGATTATTTACTTCCAGGTTCACTGTTGCCCCTGGTAATGTCCAGACCAACCAAGCTCCAGTGTCCTTAGTACTAATGCAGAAGCGCAGCTTTTTAGATTTTGCACTAACAGGAGCAGTAGATTTTCATATGTAATGAGTTGTTTAGATTGTGTCACACAACAATTTGCATTCAAGCTAAAGAGCTGGGTATTTTGGTGGTTTTTTATTTATGTTGAATTATTTTGCTACATAGTATGTGGATTTTTTCACCTCAATTATTTTGTGTAACTATTCTGAGGGTGATGCATTAATTGACAAATGTTATGCTTTAAGCAATAAATTGTTGGTTTATCCTTTGTCAGAATTGACAGATACAGCTTATATTTTGGGGTCTGTGCTGACATCCAAATCCAGAGCCATTGATCAACATTCATTTATTTTGTTCATGATTTACAGTTCTTTCATAAAGAATATAGTTACGCCTAAGCCAATTTTGGAGATTTCCCTGTTTAACAGGGTAACAGAGTTGAAAATTTGTGAAATGTAGACATTTTTATTTTCAAGTCTTAAACTTAAGTTAGGTTTTTTTTGTAACATCATTTCTTTACATATTCATATTACAGATTTTTCTTATCTTTTTTTTTTTTTTTTTTTTAGGGAGAGTTTATCTCAATGGGAGTTATTTCTGATGGAAACTCTTATGATGTTCCTGAGGGCCTAATCTACTCATTTCCTGCTGTTATCAAGGTATTTTGTTTAATAATGGCAATAATTAGTATAGGTGTTTGTGTTTAGTCAACAAAACAATAATGCCTTTTTAAAGTAGTTCATAGTAAAATTTTTATTAAATACTACTGTTACTGTGCCATTGGATAAGTGACTTACTCCAGATTCCACTGTGAACTGTCCGCAGGAAGATTGAACCCTTTTTACAGTAGGTTTATAGTACTAGGGTGGTGTTGCGTTAGCCATTATGAATGTAGTGAGAAGTCAAGCCAATTGACACCTTTTATTGGCTAACTAAAAAGATTACAATATGCAAGCTTTTGAGGCCTTGCCTTAAGGGGCCTGAGTTGCCTCAAACTTGCATGTTGTAATCTGTTTAGTTTAGCCAAAAAAGGGGTCATTTTGCTTGACTTCTCACTACAGTGGGTTTAGAAATCCCTGGTAAATGTGGGGTAATGCACTAGAGTTTTCTCCATATTTGCATTAACTTTAGTATTTCTTCTCACTGGAATAGACTTTAGCGTTCCTCATAAGAGAAGGCTTTGCCACTGGTCAGATTTGCTTACATTTGTGCTGAAGATCTTTGATATGTTTAACAGTGCTGATACTTCCAATTCAATTTTCACAGAATAAGGAATGGAAAATTGTTGAAGGCCTGCCTATCAATGACTTTTCCCGTGAAAAACTGGATGCTACAGCAAAAGAGTTGGTGGAAGAGAGGGACACCGCACTGGAGTTCATAGGAAGTGTGTGACTAAATAGCAAAACAGAAATGAAGCAGCACTTACAACGTCACAGTCAGTGTCGTTTATAAGCTCAACGTCCTTGCTCTATGTACGATGTGAACATCCTTTAGTTTTGCTGATGACAATGTAGAATGTGTCATATTCTTGTATTCAGTACAGCACTTGCTTGATTTCAGATGCACAATAAAATTGTCAACGAATTTACATTTTTTTTTTTATGAAATATCATTTTCTAGTTATTGATTAGAGACAATATTTTATTAGCCATGTTTAAAAGCTTTTACCATTCTATGTAAGTGAAAATAATGAAAGCATTACTATAAACTGTTGCATTTGTTATGCTGAATAAAATGTGTTAGGGTGAAGAGCTTCAATTAAATAAAACTACTAGCCATACTGCTTACCTACTTAGTTACCATATGCCACCAAAAGTGAGACATAGTCCTATACTTAAGTCTAGATAACATTTCCCAGATCATGTAAAAAATGAAGATGTAATAACATTTGAAATTAGACCAATCTTTTTTTTTCAACCCCCATTTAAATGTCATAAGCTAAAACATGAAATGGTTATTGAAGTAGAATCTAAAAATGTAACTATACCTCAGTCCAAACACAGAACTAATATCCCTATAAAGTCTATTCTTCCATTTCATCCTAAAGCAGGAGTAAAAGCTGACACCGCTTTTTCATCTTCAAACACAAAGCAAATAAGTGTCTCTGTGTTGGGAGAAAAAGACGAGCGTGTGAATACATCACAAGTTGTGCACAATTAACCTGATAAAAGGCCCACAAGTGTGGCATTTTCATTTAAAATATGTTGCTGTTATCATTCAACATGTCTCGAGATGGAGAAAAATAAATCTGAAACTTTGCAAAAACTTAAGTTTGCCAAAATCAACTGTTTAGTATCGTATTATAAAGAGCGAACATAACAAATAACCTGATAGACTAAGAATGGCTACTGCAATGGATAATGAAAGAAAAGAACCCTTCATTTGTTGGCCCGGTCAAAAACACTCTGTAGGATGGTTGTGTAGCTGTGTCCAAGATGACCATAAAGAGAAGATCACACAAGTATAAATTGAGAGGGTTCATAACAAGGTGCAAACAACTGGTAGGCTTTAAGAACAGAAATGGCAGGGTTTGCTAAAAAGTGCATCAGAAAAACTCCAGCTTTGGAATAATGTCTTATAAAATACAAATATTCACCTGAGTGATGGAAAGACATAGGTGTAGAGAAAGTAAGAGACTGCTCCTGATCTTAAGAGTACCAGCAATGCTGTAAAACATGGTGGAGGTTATGGCTTGGGCTTGATGGCTACCCTTCAAACTGGTTCCTGTTCCTTTGTATTTACTGATGAGGTGAATGTGGCCAAAAGCAGAAGGGTGAGTTCTGAGGTTTACATAACCATCTACTTCTATTTAGCCCACTACAACAAAAGTCATTGGATGATGTTTTATGCTGCAGCAGAGCAAATCCCCGAAGCAACCAGGCCCTGGTTCGGGGCCAAAAAGTGGAATGTTCTTGATTGTCCAAATCCATCACCTGACCTGAGCATGTATCATTTGTTGAAGAGAAGACTAAAGGCAACAAGCCACAACTGAAGAGAGACATGGCGGAACCCAAGCTATGCTTATTGTACTGTATATTGTTAGCTAATTTTGGCTGCTTTTTAAAAAAAAAAGCAGATAGCACTTTTAATAAAGATTAAGATTGCACTAATTCATTGGTATACTTTTACCAAGTCCTCCTTGCTTATATTTTTTAACTTTTACTAACATTTATAAACCAAAACAAAAATCCAATTATATAAAATCATATGTATGCATTTAAATCTCAATATAATAAAAACTGTATAAATCTCATTATCTTAACTTAAAAGTATATCCATGTGCACAAACCTTGTGTCTCCCAAGTACCTCCCACCGATGGCAGTGTATGGCTTAAAAAACATGTTTTGAATATTCATGATCTAATCACCATATAAATGCAGCTAAGTTGGAGTCATTTTTCTATTATAAACCAGGGCAGAACATGGAAAGTGAGAACTGCAAATACATTCCTTTTGCTTGTCCATTTTCAGGAGTCACAAATAAAAGTGGGAGCAAGTCCCAGCAAATACTAGAGAGAACAGCATCAATGTGCCATCATGCAGTGCCCAGAATGCCATTTGATGTGTGTTGACTGATGAGGTGCTGTAGACCTAAAAGGAAATGGGAATTGATGTAGCCTGTGTGCATGTAACTTCAAGAAATTACAAACATTCTTACTGAACTTGTAAAATAAAAAAAAATGCCAAATGTTCTGAAAAAGGGATTATATCCAGTGAGTGGCCAATCTCTGTGCCAAAAAGCCTTGTTGATGCCAGAGGTCAGAGGAGAATGGCCTGACCTGTTTGAGCTGATAGAAAGGCAACAGTAAGTCAAATAACCACTCGTTACAACTGAGGTGTGCAGAAGAGCATCTCTGAACACACATCTCCTCAAACCTTAACACAGGTGGGCTACAACAGTGGATGCCACTCCTGTCAGCTAAGAACAGGTAACTGAGGCTACAATTCGCACAGGCTCACCAAACTTGGACCATAGAAGATTGGAAAAACAAGGCTTGGTCTAATGAGTCTTGATTTCTGCTGCAACTGTCTGATGTTAGGGTCAGAATTTGGTGTCAACAACATGAAAGCATGGATCCATCCTGCCTTATATCAACAGTTCAGGGTGGTGATGGTGTGGGGGATATCTTCTTGGCACACTTTGGTCCACTTAGTACCAATTGAGCATTGTTTAAACGCCACAACCTACCTGAGTATTGCTGCTGACCATGCCCATCCCTTTATGACCGCAGTGTACCCATCTTCTGATCGCTACTTCAAACAGGATAACGCGTCTTGTCACAAAGCTCAGATCATCTCAAACTGGTGTCTTGAACGTGACAGTGAGTCAAATGGCCTGCACATTCATCAGGGGCCTTGTGTATTAATGGTGTGTATGCACAAAATGTTATGTACGCCATTTCCATGCTCACATCGTGATGTATAAAAACTAAACTTGGCATGAAGCCACTCACATTCTCACACAAGCTCAGACCATTGTGTATGTAAGTTTTTGGTTTAGTTTTGCAAACTGGTGGCACCCAGCATCAAAACAGTGCTACTGTTGCTGTGTTGTTTCTCTTTATTTTTTAGATTCACTTCCCTGACTCGGCTTTAATCCGAGTATAGCATCAAGTCAATGAAACTTCTGGGCTATTGATCTGGTCAGTTAAGTAGCAGAGGGGGTTTTTAATCAGTTTCAGCTGCTTTGGTGTTAATGAAATTAACAACAGATACACAAGAGGGGCAACAATGAGACAACCCCCAAAACAAGAATGGTTTAACAGGTGGAGGCCACTGATATTTTTCCCTTCTTATTGTTTTTTTTCACTAGTTTTGCATTTGGCTATGGTCAGTATCACTACTGGTAGCATGAGGTGATACCTGGACCCTATGGAGGTGCACAGGTAGTCCAACTTCTCTAGGATGGCACATCAATACATGCCATTGCCAGAAGGTTTGCTGTGTCTCCCAGCACAGTCTCAAGGGCATGGAGGAGATTCCAGGAGACAGGCAGTTACTCTAGGAGAGCTGGACAGGGCTGTTGAAGGTCCTTAACCTATCAGCAGGACTGATACCTGATCCTTTGGGCAAGGAGCACTGCCAGAGCCCTACAGAATGACCTCTGGCAGGCCACTGGTGTGAATGTCTCTGACCAAACAATCAGAAACAGACTTCATGAGGGTGGCATGATGGAGGCCTCTAGCAGTCCCTGTGCTCACTGTCCAGCGCTAAGGCGCTCGATTGCCATTTGCCATAGAATATTAGAACTGGCAGGTCCACCACTGGCGCCCTGTGCTTTTCACAGATGAGAACAGGTTCACCCTGAGCACATGTGACAGACGTGAAAGAGTCTGGAGTAGCCATGGAGAATGTTATGCTGCATGTAACATCGTTCAGCATGATCGTTTTGGTGGTGGGTCAGACCTCTACAGGGTAGACAATGGCACCTTGACTGCCATTAGGTATTGAGATGAAATCCTTGGACGCATTGTCAGACCCTATGCTGGTGCACGACAATGCCTGGCCTCATGTGGCGAGAGTATGCAGGCAGTTCCTGTAGGATGAAGGAATCAATACCATTGACTGACTCAGACGCTCGCCTGACCTCAAACCAATAGAACACCTCTGGGTGTGACATTATGTTTCGGTCCATCCGACACCGCCAGGTTGCACCTCAGACAGTCCAGGAGCTCAGTGATGCACTGGTCTAGATCTGGGAGGAGATCCCCCATCCGTCGTCTCATTAAGAGTGTGCCCCGACATTGTCAAGCATGCATTCAAGCACATGGGGGCCATACAAACTACTGAGTACTATTTTTTTACACTGTCTTCCTTTAGCGGGACATTGACTTTTTCCACCGTGTGCTTTGTTTCTGCAGTAGCTGCACTTATGAATATGCTTGCATGTGTCAGACACTTCATATTTTTTTGCTGCCTTCTCAATTGTGTAATTCGGTTTTTGTTCAGCACTCTTTGGAACTGTTGCTTTTTGTCTGTGCACTGCGTCAGTTCACGTGAGCCGCTTGGTGTTCATGCATCGAAGGTTCTCAGCTGTGCTGGTGCCATCTCGTGCAATGTCCACGGCTGTATTTAATGTTAGCTAAGGCCAGGCACTTAAAAGTTTCTCTCGCAGTTTCGCTGAGTTTGTGCTAAACACCACCCTGACTATCTCATCTTCGTCTGCATAAGCACAGTCCTTCACCCGTGAATATTTAGCGGCAGTGTTTCTATTGGATTGCCGCTGACGGACGGCCTTATATGGGCAGGCACTAAATTAAGTGGGAGGCGTAACTTCGCCTCCCACAGCCATCGAGCAGAAGTCTATTATAGTATATGGACGAAAAAATAGGTTCCAGTTATGACCATTGCGCGTAGAATTTCGAAATGAAAACTGCCCAACTTTTGTAAGTAAGCCGTAAGGAATGAGCCTGCCAAATTTCAGCCTTCTACCTACATGGGAAGTTGGAGAATTAGTGATGAGTCAGTGAGGGCTTTGCCTTTTATTAGTATAGATACAGTGGAACCTCGGTTTGCGAGTAACTTGGTTTACAAGTGTTTTGCAAGACAAGCTAAAATTTGTAATAAATTTTGACTTGATAAACGAGCGAGGTCTTGCAATACGAGTAGTATGGATAAGGTTTGTCTGCTGAGTGTCATGTGATCACAACTGAGCTGATGGTTCTACTTGCGCGCATGTGTGTGTGTGTCTCTAGCGCGCACGTATATGTGTGTGTCTCTCTCTCTCTCGTGAGCAATCGTCTCCTATTCTCCGTCTGAGTCATAGTGCCTCACTCATATAGTCAACATCGTACGAGCGTATACTGTTTACTGCAGCATTGTGACCGTGTGTGTGTGTCTGTGTGCGCGTACGCACTGTGACGTGCGAGTCCCCGTCTTGCACCCCAAAACACGAAGCTGAGTCTTAGTACTTTAACAACAACAGCTTTATTCAGCTTGAAACAGCAACAGCGCGGTTATTTATTGTAGCGGGGTCTGCCACTCTCTCCTATACACAGACACAGCAGTCAGGCAGGGTCGTGACCAAGCAGTACTGTGCCCTGTGCATTTATAATGTGTCTTGTTCTTTGTATCACCCATCGATGGCAGGCGCTTATAGCATGTCAGCGATCTTTTCAGATTCGCTTTTGCAGCGAACTGCTACAGCGCTGGTAGTCTGCGATTGCTTTGGGTTGCTCTTCCGCGTGTCGTCCCGTTGGGTGGAATCCAATATTTTTAAAAAACTTTATTTTATTTTGTATTAATCATTTTTATATGAATAGTTTTGGGTTGTGGAACGAATCATCTGAGTTTCCTTTATTTCTTATGGGGAAATTCACTTTGATATACGAGTGCTTTGGACTGCGAGCATGTTTCCGGAACAAATTATGCTCGTAAACCGAACTTCCACTGTGTGTGTGTGTGTGTATATATATATATATATATATATATATATATATAGTATCTTGAAATTAATCATTGTGGGCCCAGGACTTTGATTTAGATGAATGACGTTTGAGAATGTAAAGTTGCATTCAGCCTCGAGATCTTTTTGAATGACTTTCCATATATGATCTGTGAGAAAAACCAACTTGTGCCAACTAAAACTGGCACAATTTTTATGAATGACCTGGCCTGGTAGATCAGCATGGCCAAGCTGACCGATAAATAATTTGTATATTTATTACATTCAAGCCCACCACTAGAAGGACATGCACTGGGCTTAGATACGTCTTGGTGACTTTGGGATGCTTGTTTCATACTGAGAATGCTGTGACTCACCATCTACAGGTACGATATTCGTGGATGGCTAATAATTTTTTTTGATCTGAATCAAAATAAAACAGAGGTGCTTACAGTGGGTCCATCAGTGAAAGCCTAAATTGGTCTTGGACTTCTCGGCTCTTTCTCTGTCTTTTGTAAACCTCAAGTCTGCAATCTAAGTGTTATCTTTGACAGTAACCTCTCTTTTGAGAAACAATTAAATTCTGTAGTCAAGACTTGCTTTTTCCAGCTTCATCTATTAGGTAAGAAGATCAAGCCTTTTTAATCTGCTAGGGATCTTGAGAAAGCTACTCATGCTTTTATTTTTTCTCACCTTGATTACTGCAACTCGCTGTATTCTGGGATTAGCAAATCCCTGATACTCAGGTTACAGTTGGTCCAGAATGCTGCCACTCACTTTCTGGTTGGGGCAAGAAAGTATGACTCGGTTTCTCCTACTTTAGCTTCTTTACACTGGCTGCCTGTCAGTTTTCGAATTGATTTTAAAATCTTGTTGCTATTCTTTAAATCTTTACATGGACTTGCTCCTGCCTATTTATCTGAATTGTGTGTTTTACACCAGCCATCCAGAGTGCTTAGATCTTCTGGTCAGTTGTCTCTTGTTGTCCCTCGTACCAAGTGTAAAACTAAGGGGGACAGGGCATTTGCAGCTGCTGCTCCTCGCCTGTGGAACTGTTTACCTCATCGTATAAAGGAGTCGTCTACAACTGAACTGTTTAAAACGAGATTAAAGACTCATTTCTATTCAGTTGCATTCCGTGACCTTCAGTAATACTGATGGTTTCTTCTTTGTGATTATATAACATTACTTCTATTTATTATGTATTTCATTTTAAGTTCATATATTTTATTTCTATTTATGTTATTTATATTATTTATTTGTTTTCTTTTATTATATTATTGTAAAGCACTTTGGCCCCAGCATTCCTATGTTGTTTTAAATGTGCTATAAAAATAAATTGACATTGACACTGAATGTGGATCCCAATAGGAGCACTGTGTTTTGAAAATGGCGCCACCCTTTGGATGAGATTTAAAACAAAGTTCCTGACTCTCTGTGGTCATAAAAGATTCCTGGGCATCCTTCGTGAAGAGTAGAATGTATCCTGATGTCCTGGCTAAATTGCCCACCAGGGCAACCCCTAATCATCACCTGCCCCTAACTGGCTATTTCTCTCATCCCTTCACCACCTAACAGCTAATCTGTGGTGAGCGAACTGGCAGAAGAATGGCTGCCGTCACATCATCCAGATGGGTGCTACACATTAGTGGTGGTTGAAGTGGCTTCCCACTCACTGAGGTGCTTTGAGCAGTGACAAAAGTGCTATATAAATGTAAAGAAAGTATTACTAATATTACATCAGTTTATGTCAGCTATTTGTTGCCACCTCTCAAATTTAGAAACCAATACAGTCGGTTGTTGTCAATAACTGCATTAAGTAAAAGCATGGGTGTCTTTCACTGCCAGTGTACCAAAAGATATAAATCTTATGTCCTACAGCCTATTCATAGCCTAATGATTTGACACAACATGGCTTGTTTGGCACCCATTGTAAATTATACAAATCGTCATACAGTATATATATTTTTTGCACATGATGACTTGCTTATGAGCCAATAGCCATTGTCTTGGAAGTATGTGCTGAATTAGACTACCATTAGGACAGAATTCCTGAAATCAGGATCTACCTGTTCATATCCAGGTTTTAACAACTGTTAGCTTTCTGGTAACCTGACAGAACTGGTCAACAAGTCAGGAGTATTTCAGCCAAGCTTCAGCTCTGTTAAGCCCACTGTCCTGGAAGCCATAAACCAATTGACAAGGCACTGCATTTAATTTCCATATGATGTGGGTGCATAGGCCAATATAAAAAGGCAATCTGCAGCAATGCCTAGTTTTCTTAAGATAATTGGAGCAATTGACCGTACTCATATTGCAATATGGGTACCTAGTGAGAATGAAGTTTTTTTTTATTCAGCATAAACTGTGACATTCCATTCATGCTAAAGTCATCTGTGCTGCTAAGATGAGACTGACACGTGTTATAGTTCGGTGGCTGGGTCAACTTATGATTCATTTATTTTGAGGCATCGTAGTGTTGGCAGACAACTTGCTGATGTTGATGTGATGTGCAGCTTGTTGGTAAAGCAACTGGCTGAACTGTCAGTTTTTCAGATACCCTGTGCTAGTCATTGTAAGAGCAATCGTGTCATTTCATGTGCCATGTGATAGTGGTTACCTGCTCAAACACTGGTGCCTTACACTTTTCCAAGACTGCAGAGTTCAGAATAGAGGTGAGTCGGAAGACTCATTACTTCAGTTTAGTATACCCTGAGTAGAGCTGCTGCACACTGCATTTCTGTTGTTAGTCAGTAGTACTAAATTATAATTAACACAATATTTATAAACTGTTACTAGCCCTCCCCATTCTGTTTCTCTTCTTGGTATCCTCATGTGCCACTTGTTGCCACTGCTCTGCTGCCAGGTTGTTTACCTGCCTATGAAAAAATCGTCTGTAATAAAGGAGGACTGGAATCTTCGGGTAGAAGGCTCCTTTCATCACATTGACCAGCCCAGCACTGACTCAGCTGCAGAATGGCCAGTGGTGAGGAGTCAGCTTGTTGGCCGGGGTCCCCAGGACTCTGACTATGCCAGGCATGTGTGACTCCTTTTCTACAATATGGCTGTGGTTCTACAATTAGATAGATAGATAGATAGATAGATAGATAGATAGATAGATAGATAGATAGATAGATAGATAGATAGATAGATAGATAGATAGATAGATAGATAGATAGATAGATAGATAGATAGATAGATAGATAGATAGATAGATACTTTATT
The DNA here is from genome assembly GCF_016835505.1 of Polypterus senegalus. Classification (NCBI taxonomy): domain Eukaryota; kingdom Metazoa; phylum Chordata; class Cladistia; order Polypteriformes; family Polypteridae; genus Polypterus; species Polypterus senegalus. The sequence continues at coordinate 75,228,340 of NC_053169.1, read as the reverse complement.
AACGATTGAGTTTCTACTTTGTTTTTGATGTATTTGAACAAATCTTTATCCTAATCTGTGATAGTTCTGTATTTAGTAAGTGGATTAATCTGTTCTTGCATTTTTCCTTGAGAGTTGTTGCAGTACTTTTGGTGAGGTGCTCTGTGCAAAGACAAAGTAGTTTGTATTGTGTTGTATTTCTGAGTTGGCCATGATAAACTGACCATCTAGCTCTGTGAAGAGGATTGCTCATGCTTTGTTTTGTGTGTTTTCTAGTATTTACCACATTTTTGACACCCACTGTGTGCCCAAAATACCTGAAGGGGGGTCTCTCTGTATTGCCCTTCCCAAGATTTCTTCCATCTTTTTCCTATAAGGTTTTTTGGGAGTTTTTTCTTTCCTTTTTATAGAGTCAAAGCATGGGGGTTGTTAAAAAGCAGGGACTGTTAAATCCCATTGTGGCATTCCTTATGTGATTTTGGACTATGCAAAAAATAAATTGTTGTTGTTTTTCAATATTACAGTAGTGGAGGTGTCTGGAGCGGTAAGATTAGGGGCTGCTCTACCAGCCAATAAAGAACTGCAACATTGTGATTACATATCTATGAGGTTGATTAGCATAGTCCATATATGACTGTTATGGCACTTTCACATACGCACATTTACAAGATGATTATGATTTAAAAGGGTAAATTGGGTACAAATGTAAAGGCAACACATTTTATTAACTGGATTTTTTTTGGGGGTATGCAGTTTTGATAGTGAAGTTCTTAGGCATAAAAATAGGATCTGTGATCACTTGCTCACCTACCAGCAACCAGAACTGTTTGGTTTTGCGCCTGAGATGTCTACCATCAACCGATATGTCTGCAAAAAGATGAAGGTCCAAATCTTTAGAGTCCTTGTACTTCCTGTCTTGCTAAATAGTTGCGAGACATGGACGCTATCCAGTGACCTGAGACAAAGGCTGGACTCCTTTGGTAATTTGTCTCTCTGGAAAATCCTTGGGTTCCACTGGTTTAACTTTGTGTCGAATGAGCGGTTACTCACGGAGTCCCGAATGAGGCACATTACCTGCATTGTGAAGAAGCATCAGTTACGGCACTACAGTCATGTGGCGTGATTCCCTGAGGGTGATCCGGGTTGCTGTATCTTCATTGTTGAGGAACTGAAAGGCTGGACCAGGACAACAGGATGCCCATGGAGCAAATAAATTTAAATGTAAATGTAAATCCCTCAGGATTTCCTGGATGACAAGGTCTACTAGAAGACCTTCTATGCCACTCAATGGCTCCAGCAAAGGTTGGTCTCAATGTTTCAGACTTTTCATCTGCTCTCTGATTCCTGTCTACCACCTCAAGTTATGTTTGGCATAGGCAGTGAGTTCAGCTCACATTTGGAGTCCATAAGACAAGACTAAATTCTGATGAAATCCATATTACTTAACGTTAAACAACACTCTTCTGGGATGCTATTTTTATTTATTTTTTTATATTTACTATTAGAGTCCACAGTATAGTTGAAACTAAATTGTGTGATCAACACATTGAAATAAAGACTGAATTCTTCCATATCCCTGCCCAGGAAAATAAGTTACATCATCCTCACTGAACCAGCAACATAAATGATTCACTCTGTACCAATATCTTAATGATGAATAATTCTGAAAGCTGGTGACTTCACACCAGGAATTATGCCTGCTCCATTTATGGACATTACAAATGCAGGGGCTCTATCCAATTATTAATGAACTTAAATGTAAACTAACTTGTGAAACAATCTGAGCAGATCTGATCTCCTCTTCTGTCACTTACAAGCCTTGTAGATAGATAGATAGATAGATAGATAGATAGATAGATATGAAAGGTATAGATAGATAGATAGATAGTACAATATAATAGATAGATAGATAGATAGATAGATAGATAGATAGATAGATAGATAGATAGATATGAAAGGCAGATAGATAGATATAGATATAGATAGATAGATAGATAGATAGATAGATAGATAGATAGATAGAGATAGATACTTTATTAATCCCAAGGGGAAATTCACATAATCCAGCATGACAGCAGCAGTGTGATCCGAGCCAGAAGTTTCTACATATTTTGGAAGGGTTGTTTTATTTATTTATTTATTTGTTTATTTATTTAATTATGCTTCTGTAAAAGTTTAATTTCCCTTTGAGGACAAATAAAGTATATCTATCTATCTATCTATCTATCTATCTATCACTGGGAACAAGGCAGGAAAGGGCTCCATAATTAATTGAAGGGCCCACACATTTACACACCCAGACCTACACATAACAAATTGGAGCAAGCCAGTTAAGCTAATATGCGCATCTTTGGGAATGGGAGAGGAAACCCACCCAGACATAGAAGAACAAGCATACACTACATGATGAGCAACCAGGCCCAGGTTATGAAGCCAGGATGTTGGGTTTGTGAGGTAGCACTGCTATTCATAGCTCTACCATATTTCAATTTGTATTGCATAAAATTATTTTCAAATTCCAAAATAAACAGGGTATAAAAAGTGATTTGGTAAAAATTTCAAAATAGTCCCTTTAATTGTTATCCTCCTGCTAAAGGGGGCTACACAGTTTCAGGAGCATTCAGCTCATCTTTTCCTCAGGCAGGTGCTGTAGAGGTCGTTGGAAATGCCGACTCATGAATGGGCAAAGGGTTTTGGTCTCCAGCCCATACTGGTTATCATATGATTTTCAGTCAATTAACCAAATGAGCCCTCTGGAGAGCAAAAGGAAATAACAGGGAGACGGCAGAAATGAACAAGGCCTTTAATTGATACTGCTGGAAAATGACAAGCGATCCAAGACAGCCGGCCCACTTTCAGGACTGTATACCACATTCATCTTGTGGACCAAAAGCTGGGGGATTTCTTTCTGTTCCTTTCATCAGATATACTGCATGTTTAAGTATTGTTCAGTTAAAGCCATAAATGACTAGCTGTCAAATCACAGTCTTTCTGTGTGAATACAAACTTCACAGCTTCCTCCAAATTAATTACAATTAATCCATTGTGGCCTGCAGGCAGCATGACATACTGTATTATCAATGCATCTTTGTGTGATATGGAGCATTTCATACAGGAGGAGGAGCTTCACAAACTAGATAGATAGATAGATAGATAGATAGATAGATAGATAGATAGATAGATAGATAGATAGATAGATAGATAGATAGATAGATAGATAGATAGATAGATAGATAGATAGATAGATGCCCGCCAAAGGGTTAATGAATCCTACATAAATTTGAAAACTTAAATAGTCAAATTAGGGGTAGGTGATCTTTCCAAAATATCATATCACAATCCTTCTAACACAAAATCAAGATCCACAATCTGAAGTACAATCTCTCTTTTCAAGGTGGCATACACTTTAAGAAAATATCCGGACTCAAACTCATCAAGACGTACGTAACACTTTATTTTAAATATCAAACAAAGTTGAATTCAATTGTTCTCTCATTTGTTAGCTAAGCGGAGTTAAGGACCCCCGCTTCGAAGCTGGTGAGCGAGCCAGGAAGGCCCCTCCCCCCGCCCATTGCATTTTTCTCGGATTTGCGCAAATAAATCTGTACGGCAAGCAAACTATGATACATAGCGAAATAAGAGAAGTCACAAAATCGCCTGGAATATTCAAGAAAATTATAGAAAAAAACCCAATCTAAATCCATTAAGTAGTTCTATCGTGAAAAGTGGACAGACATACAGACAGACAGAGAGACATTGGATTTTATATATTATATATTAGTAAACTTTCAAAATAATGTGCAGTTAAAGTCTCAACAGCATTCTCAGCATGTCTGGAGCTTAGCAGAGCCAGTTACTGTAATTATAAGAATCTTCACCAAGCAGCTCTGAAAATGTCTGCTTTGTTTGGGTCTCCATACCTCTGTGAGTCTGACATGAATGCCATGAAATCAAAGTTCAGAACAAGACTGACAGACGAACATTTAAGTGACTCCATAAGAGTGAACCTAAGTGGCTCCACTCCACCACATACCTCTCATGTTGACTCCATGCAGTGCCAGTCATCTCACTAACTAAAAAATCACACGTGCAACTGGACATGTGAATAAAGTGACACAGTGACATGGAACAAGATGACAAATGAATAAGTCATATCTGTGGATTTGGAATTGCATTGTTTTGTTTTATCAGCATTCATGTTTTAATTCAATAGTGTGAGATACACTAGAAAATGCATACAGACATACAAAATGCACTTGCAGGTGAACTAAATATTTTTTGTGAGGTTTTAATGCAAAATGTGAGTTGTGGACACCAACATTTTGAAAATGTTCAGGCAAAACAAGCTTATTCAGTTTGTTTGGGTTGAAATAAGCTATGAGAATAAACGTTTGAATACATGAGTAGCTCTCGGCCATTTTTATTTTTTAAAAGTATCTCTCAGGAGAAAAAAGGTTGGAAACCCCTGCTCTATACAAACTCATTTCATATATAAGGGCAGAGTGTTGGATCTGCGCACGTATCTGGAAGGTTGACGGTTAAAATCCCATTATTGCCAAGAAGGGATCTTACTCTGTTGAGCTCTTGAGCAATGCCTCTAACCTGAAAATTGCTCCAGGGTGTTGTACAAGGACTGACCCTGTGCTCTGACCCCCTAAGGTCATGTGAAAAGACAATTTCCTGTCAATGGTTAACAAAGTATATAATCAGCTATAAATTCAGTGTAACAGACACTAGTCAATCACAGAGAATAATGCTAGATTCGATTAGATTAGATCAGATAAACTGTATTAATCCCAAGGGGAAATTCAAATGCATACAGCAGGAGAAATAGAAAAACAAGGATACAGACTGACAGGACAGATAATACAGCCAATCACTGAATCAATCAATCAATCAATCAATCAATAAAAAAATAAATGAATAAACATAAGAGTGACATTGAGTGGAAGCATTGAATTACCTGATAGCAGTGGGCAGGAAAGACCCGCAGAACTATTTGTTTCTTAGCACACATTGGTGGAATAAGCCTGTGGCTAAAAGTACTCCAAGAAAGGGGATGGAGGGGATTTTTCGTGATGACATCCAATTTTACCATCATTCTTTTTTCCACAACAGCTTCTAATTTGTTCAGGGTTTGCCCCATGATGGAGCATGGTTTTCCTGGTCAGTTTGTTCAGGTATTTCACTTCTATTGAGCTCAAGTTGCTTCCCCAGGAGACCACAGCGTAGAACACCACACTGGCTACTATGGACTGGAAGGACATTCCCAGCAGTTTGTTGCACGCATCAAAAGACCTGAGTCTCCTCAGGATGTCCAGTCTGCTGTGACCCTTCATATGCAGCACCACTGTGTTGTCAGACCAGTCCAGTTTGTTATTTTTGTGAACCTCGATGTTCTTATAGCTCTGCACCACTTCCACATCCTCCTTCTGAATGGTGACTGGTCTCAGAAGCTTCTCTGCCAGTAATTCGGCTTACATTTGGGATTTGGGAGAATTCCACATGCAAAAACTCCAGGTCCATGAAAACAGTCCTTAGCCAAGTGTTCTGCAGCTGTGAGTGCCACCACAATCAAGACGTATTTTTAGGCACTTGTGAATTTCATATTTTGTTTTGTCATGCATTATATCTTGCAGTTACCGAACAGGCCCAGATAATTTGTGTCTTCGGCTTTGCAGGTTGTCTTCATCAACTCGGGGTCTAGAAGCCACTTAGGGAAAAAAGTATCAGGTGTTTCACATTTATCTCAATATTAGAATAAACGACAGTTCAAACATTGCTCACTAGGTGTCGCCCTGTCCTTTATTCTACTATTGTGCTTTTTATTCCAACTCAGAAAAGAGAAGTGTGTTTTTACTAGTCAAATAGGAAAAACAATCACTTGTGCGAGCTCTAAATACATACTTACTTTTCTGTTTGTTCGGATCACACCAATACATCATCCTCCAGTAAAGATGCAAATAGTTTGGTTTCCCGAACATTCATGGCCCTTGTTATCTGCTCAAAGCAGGCGTTTACATATTTTTTAAAATAAACGTTTATTCTGGGAGCAGCGATTAGTGATGCTGCCTTACAGATCCTGGCTTTCAATCCCACATCCATTCGTTGTCTGTTTGGAGTTTGCTCGCTTTCCTATTGTCCCTGAAGGCATTCCTTAAAGTGCCCCTCTTACACAATATATTTCATTAGTGATACCAAACTAGCCTTGGGAAAGTGTACAGATGTGTGAGTAGGGGGCGCGTTTGTAAAACATTGCGAGATTTCGAGCGTGAAAATATATGTACGACAAAAAAGGAAATCAGACTGATAAAACCTGGCGCACGCACATTTCCTTGCGACTTACCGTTTATAAATCACAATCATCTTGTAAATATGATTTCGTGAACGCGCCTCAAACCCCGCCCCAGCCCGAAACAACTATATATGGACTACGCTAATCAACCTCATACATATGCAATCACGATGCTGCACACCTTCATTGGCTGGCGGAGCCCCTCCCACATGACGCACCCAATAGCGCGAGGTACAATTTGTCGTCTCAGTTCGAGTCACGCAAAGGAACTTTGCTTGGTGGCCTAAGCGCGGGTCTTTACAAGAAGTGCAAATATTTTGAATCGCAACGCGTTACTGCTGCTGTAAATTCTAAATAAATAAAAGCCTGATCTCTGGCAACGAAACAAATCACTTGTAACTGGTTGCGTGTGCGTGTAAAGAGAGAAGGAAAAAACACATCTGCCCGCTCAAATTTCGATCTGGGTATGACGTGTGTAATTGGAGGTGCCGTTTTATGTGGCATTATGCCAGAGTCAGTCTCATCTTGCCATCACAGGTAACGTGTATGTTAATAAAATGTAATTGCATATGTTAACAAAATCTTCTTTCTAGGTGCCCATATTGCAACATGAATGTGTTAAAGTGCTCAAACTAAGTTAGGGAAATTGGACATTGTTGTAAATTGCCTTTTTATGTTGATACAGTGTTATGTTATATGTATATGGACCCACACCATATGAAAACCTTGTTGGTCGGTTAAAGGTTCCCAGCACAGTTGATACTCATGACATATGGGCCAGTTCTCTGAGAAGTGACAACAGGTGGTCAAAAAAAATATGTAGCATCGGTCCTATTAGAAGAGAACTAAAATGCAATCAGTACGTCATAATTATCATATCTAAGCCATAATATGCTTGTCTTGTCAATGCACATGATAATATCAGCTTGGTGATTCATTGTGAGTGTAAGTCGTTTAGCTGGATTTCCCTACTTGATTAAGTGTGTTGCCATTACCCAGTTTTTCTGAAATGTTGCCTACACATGGCTCAGAGTTGCCATAACATACACAAATTCTCCTGTCAGGTTTTCTTTTATAAATCCCAGGAGAAGTTGCAGAATTTTATTTTATGGTGTTCACTCTGGGAAGTCCGAGTCTCCAGCTCTATGTAAAGATTTTTTTCATTGCTCTACTGGCAAAAGTAAATTTACAAAATATATAAATGGATGACAGTTAACTGAGAAGACTACCAACATCAAGAATTGGTTTCAACCTGATAAGGACATAGAGGAAAAGAAAAGGTAAAACAAGTGGACTTACCATTCCTGTGTGCTTTTAACATCAAAACCCAGTGCCAAGCCATCCATTCTTCCCTTCATTTTCCAAGACATCCAAAGCTTCAACACAAGCCAAGCTGCGCTCCAGCCTAGGACTTTACACAATCAGACTGGGACAATGCAGCAAGCATTTTAGTGGAGGAAACCCCCATCACTGGTTCCACATGTGGCACCTTATACAAGTTGCTGAATGCAGGGAATCCTCTGAGAATCATTTCCTGCAAGTCAACCATAATTATCTGGGCTGCAACCCAACTGATTCCTGAGTCACTTCTCACAGAGAGTAAGCAAACATCTGCTCAAGCTGATATTTGAAAACCAAATGGAGCATTATTTGAAAGGACAACCTTTGAATCCTCCATTATTAATTTCTCTCAGTTGAATTTTACATTTTTCAGTGTACTGTAATGCTGAAGCTGCAGATGTTTTTTATGAATAGAACACTTCAACACATTTTAACACAAAGCTGGCAGCTGTAATGCTTCCTACAAGATGAGTCCTTGTGGTGACCTGGACATCACAACAGGCCAGTGACAATGACAGGCGCCACAGCTTGGGAGAGACTCTGGAGTCTTCTCTGAAGTAAAGAACAAGTGACGACATTAAGTCCACCAACAATCAGAAATGTATTCGAACAGCCACCATCAAAAATTAAAACTCCTTGAACATATTTATGAAGTGCCCATTCAGCAGTTTGGGTCAACATAATACGGTAATATGTAAGCCCAGGTTAAAAACAGCAAACTTATGTAAGTCATATTTGATAGATAGATAGATAGATAGATAGATAGATAGATAGATAGATAGATAGATAGATAGATAGATAGATAGATATAGATAGATAGATAGATAGATAGATAGATAGATAGATAGATAGATGATAGATAGATAGATAGATAGATAGATAGATAGATAGATAGATAGATAGATAGATAGATAGATAGATAGATAGATAGATAGATAGATAGATAGATATTTCAGTTTACAATTTGCATTCAAAATTAGACATTTAAATTCACAATGCATACCACGCAAGTAGGGGGCATACTGTCAGTGGCACATTCAAGATGGAATTACCATTTCCTTTTTCCTGACTGCTCTGGACTATCAAAGATGTGTTGAGAAGGCACTGAGATCATCTACAGCATCAGCATTCTAATCCTACAGGGAATGTTGCACACAGCTGATATAAAACAAACCATGTTAAAAATATAGAAAGCCTGACAGCCTTTCACTTTTTACCGTGTCTTGCCACGATAAGGTCAAAACTTTGAGGAGTACGGCACTCTCATCGTCACCCACTGCCATACTTGTGGTGATTAGGAGTGAACCTGTTATGAAAGTAACACTGTGAACCTACCATCCCGTAACTATCATAAGCAATGCTATCTCCATGGTCTACTCTGATGTTACTTCAGCTCAGTAAGATACGTCTCAAGTTTCCATTCTGTGTAAGGTCTGAGATTTTGTTGGACCAAAGAAGAAACTCAACCAATGACGAATAGTGTGGCAGACAGCCAGGGTCCTTTCCCCTCCAGGACACCTCCATAGTGGAAGGACCAGGGGAGAGAGCATGCACAGGCCACTACTTCCCCCGGAGCGCTAGATGGCAGCCCCCCATGGATGCAGCAGTGCCTCGGATTCCCACATTGCTTCATGAGAGTTGGATTTCGGTACAGTCCTGTTGGGGTCCATGGGTGTTGCCAGAGGGTGCTGCAGGGATTTCAGAGTCCTACTTTGTTATATTTCCACCTCACCTGGAAGTGCTTTGTGACCATGCTAAAGGGCCAACGTAAGTACTCCTGGGTGCAGGATAAAAGAAACCTGCTGCTACTGCTCCCGAAGCTACAGTTGGGAGGGAGAGGATGACACTTGCTGGGAGGAGTGGAGGTGGAAGACAAAGAGACTGAGAGGAAAGAAGAAGAAAAAAAATTGATGTATTGTTCTATTGTGCTTGTAGTACTGTGCTGGCAGGTGGGAAACTTGGGAAATGTTTCCCACAGCAAAATAAATCCTGTGTGGATTAAAGAACTTGTGTCCGTGACTGTCTGTGTCAGGTTTGGGGAGCTGATGCGCCCCCTGCAGGCCACAGTGTTTATCCACCTTTTGATACTTATGACAAACCCCTTGTTTGTAGGATGGCTATCTGTGTGGGTGAAGGACTCTACAACGTGTCTCTGAATTAATATTGGGAATTTGGATTTTTTTTTTACATGCCTTTTGGGATATTTGACCTTCAGTTTCTGTTTTACTTCTATGTAAATAGAAGTTTGGTGATTAGCTGAAACATTCACTATTAACTTAAATTAAGATTCTAATTCTACGAAGGTCATCACATTGTGAAAATCTAATTGCGTTTATCTGCTTTTTCATATCTTAAAATTGTCATTTTCATCAGAGTTTTTTGCATTGTGTAGAACTCCTAAACAACAATATCCTAGCAAAAAAATAACATTTTATAACAACCATTTTCCAAGATATCCACTCTTAATGTAGGGACCGATGTGATAACTTCTGAAAAACTTGACCTATTATCTTCATACAAGTTGTGTGGTGTTTGTCATATTGCAGGCTCCAAGCCTCTTGTGTGTGGCCCAGTGGTACTTATCTCCTGTCAAATGAACAGACAGATGCCACAGAAAAGGTTTGGGGCAGCCACCTGGATACTTGAAATAAGGCCGCAAAGTAGGCGATTTGATGCAAGTTGTATACAGATTCGAGTCCAAAGCAGAACTGAATTGGATGAAACAAAATGGCGGTTTTGTGGTTAGGCAGAGGAAGTGAGCACAGCAGAGTCGGAACCGTAAATGAGGTCATACGAGTCGGAACTGGAAGTGATGTCACAGGGGACCGGAAGTGGCATAATTGGCCCCAGAGCCAGAAGTGACATCATCGAGTCCAGGCAGTATTTCCTATAACTGGTCTGCAGAGGCAAGAGAAAAAGGGTTAGTGCAGTCTGCCACCCCCTGCCCTGGCATTGAATTATCCTCATTTGAGCCCTTTAGCTACCTGCTGTGCACACGTGTGTGACACCCTGTAGCCTTCAAAAGCAATTTTACTTATGTCCAAAGATAACTGCAGTACAAATGGCTTAATTTAACTGTGATTGTTGCACTCTTCTCAGTTTACTCATGGAGCCAGGCCTATCGACTAGCAAAATATTTGCACAAGTAGTTTTTGAGATACAATGTGTAAATTAATGCACTTGATTCTTTATTATAGTACAGAACTATCAGTTGTATTGTAAAATTTTTGTTGAGTGATTATCACTAAAGCAGAATTTACATGGAAGTACTGAATGGACCTTTCCATACAGATTTTTTTATCATGTTGTACAATCCATTTTTGTTGATAATGTTCAGTTTTGCTTGCTTTTTAATGCAACCAAGATTCCAAAAGTTATATTATCTATAGATGCAGAAAAAGCTTTCAAGAGAGTAGCATGAGGTTATTTCTTTACTCTTTTGTACAAATTGTACAAATTTGGGTTTGGTAAAGATATTGTCTCCCGGATTATTTTACTCAAGACCAGAAACCTTTGTGTGGGTAATTAATATAAGGTCATATTATTTCAGATTGGACTGTGGAACTGAACAAGACTGTCCACTTTCACTATTTAAAATTGCTATCAAAATACTGGTAAATCTCTCTATTGTAAAAGAAAATCTTGAGATGAGACTATTGCCAAGAGATTTTTTCAAGTCCCGCCCTCCTCTCAAACATTTCCGGTTAACGGCCCACGCCCACGGTCCTCTCACCTCTCATTCGTGTGAATGCTTTTGTCAGACACAGTTCCTGCGCTCTCAGCTGTTATAATTTTTTACGTTTTCTAACTTTAAGTTCTCAATAAAAGAGACTTATTATGCCCAAATCTTATTGAAGAATTTCATCCCAAGGAGTTATCAACCGAAGAAATGAGTACATGGGCAATCCTAGCACTGAGAAACGATAAAGTCAACTGAATTAATGCAAAATTTGTTGATCGGTTACATAGCAAATTGGTTAGATGCATATCAATAGACTATGCTGAAACAGTTGGTGGTGATGGTGTGGAACATGAAAACATCAACTTACAATATCCCGTAGAATATCTACAACTGTTAACACCGCCCGGTCTTCCACAGGCTGAATTACTGTTAAAAGAAGGATCGTAATGTTATTGCGCAATTTACAGTCATATGAAAAACTTTGGGAACCCCTCTTAATTCTTTGAATTTTTGTTTATCATTGGCTGAGCTTTCAAAGTAGCAACTTCCTATCAATATCGGAGTCTAAAAGATTGTAATTTCAACATTGTAATTTCTTCCGATAAATCTTCAATTCTCTCTCTGAAATACGTAATATCTTCGGCAGAATCCATTTCATCGGCAGTAGTAAAGCATTTTTCTAATTAATTCTTGTGCTATCGATTCACCAATCAGTAACTAGAGGGCGTGTTAGAGCCCACCCTCTCAACTTTGACGAGTGAAAGTGACAGTTTTATTTCTAGTTGTATTTCATGACGGTTTGCAGGAATGTTACGGACAAAATGAAATAAATAAATAAGCAACAAAAAACATATTTCGTGACACATTTATTTATTTATGCTCTCATTTCATGACATATTTATTTATTAAGGCTCTCATTTCATGACACATTTATTTATTTATGCTCACATTTCACAGTACTTTTATTTATTTACGCATTTATTTATTTATTTCATTTTGCCCGAAATATTCCTCCATAGTGCACCCCCTGCAGGCCATAATTCATAGATTTTTCTTTATTTTGTAAGCACAGTGAACTACCATTGTAAGTGGTCTAAGAAAGATCCCTTATGTGCTTGTTATGAATCCTTAAAATATGAGGAACAAAAATACTCCAAGGTGGCATATGTAAACTGGTCAGCATACACATTACAGCCTTAGCATTTTTTAAATTGCATATTTAATATACATTTAGTAAATGAATATCTATTGTATGTATATACAGTATATATATGTTGTGACGGACGGCAGTCGGCACCATTACCCGACTAGGACACCTCCATAATGGAAGGACAGGAGGAGACAACTTTTAAAGGGCACTATCTCCCCCAAGCTGCTATTTGGGATGCAATGGCACCTTGGATTCTCACAACGCTAAATGGGACTTTGTTGGCTTAGCCTTGCTGGGTTCTGGGGGTGCCTCCAGTGGGTGCTGCAGGAGCTACAGAGCTCTAGTTTGTCTAGCTACCACCACACCTGGGAGGACTTCAGGATCTCGCTAACAAGCCACCTGGAGTACTTCCAGGAAAAGCATAAAAGGAACTTCCTACCTTCATTTCAGGAGCTGGAGAAGGAGGACAACGCTTGCCAGGAGGAGTGAAGGTGGAAGGAGATGAAGAGAAAGTGCTTGCCGTGTGCTGCTGTGGACTGTGCTGCAAGTGTGTGGAATGAGGAAAACGTGCTTCTCCACTTAAATAAAACGTGCGTTGTGCAACACTTGTGCTTGTGTCTGGTGTGTTTGGGAGTCTGGGGTGGCTGGAGCACCCTGGTTGTCACAATATATTATATATATATTGTAATGACCCGGCAGTCAGCGCTGACATCGTGGTGCATTGTGGGTATATTTCTGTAACGTTTACTGTTTGTACTGGGCAAGCAAGGTAATTGATTTCCTGTTCTATAAATGTTACATGTGTTTATGTTTCGGTTGCTTGGGTGGGCTTGGGTCATTTGAAGCCCAGGTATAAGTAAGTGTAACAAGTTACCATCAGTGAGAGGGATGTTTCTATGAATGACCTTGACAATGGCCTTGCAGTGTGTTTAGCTTAAGCTTTGTTTCTGACTATCTGCTCTAATAAAGAGATACAAAAGGACAGAGCTGTGTGTTGCTAGATTCCATCTATGCAATTATGTACGGAGACACTCTGAGTCGTGCGGTGTATGGGACACGAGTGCTCGCTTGCTTAATGAGCTAGGTACAGCTGCGTGTATGGCGCTGGCATTCCGCTGGCCGACCAGCTTGGGGGAAGTGCGCAGTAGAGTTCGGCTCCGAGAACTTCAATACTCAACCACGGGTCGTTACAATATGTATATATATATATATATATACTGTATATATTGTCACAAAACTCACACAGAGTCATAGAAAGGTTTGGGGCAGCCACCCGTATAATTGGTTTCCTGGCTGCAAAAGTGGTTTTTAAATGACTATTGCACTGATGTGCACACAACCGAGTCCAAGACAGAACTGAGGGACTAGGGAAAGCAAGTAGGTTTTTAAAGGGCAAGACAGGAAGTGAGGTCATAGGGATCGGGCTCATGGTCTTCAGCCATTGGTTCGAGTCCAGACGTGACATCATAGGGGCTGGGGCCGGCAAGGTATTCTTCCATTGGTTCAGTCCCGGAAGTGACGTCAAGAGAGCCAGGTGAGATCTCCCGTGAATGGTCTACAGGAAAGGGAGAAAAAGAGTCAGTGCACTCTGCCACAATCTGGGCATTCTTCGGAACTGCCCTTACTCAAAAACATAAAATGCTAAGATATATCCATCCATCATATGATTACTTGTAAATTACTGGGGCTAGATTTCAGTCTTGAATGAAAGCATATAACCTAATATGTCCTGATAATTAATAAAAAATTGAGGTCACAGTAAACTCGGCAAAACCAACTTGTGCATGTGGGTTTCTTATTGTAAAATGATAGGCAAACAAAGTGACATGGTGGAAAGAAAATCTAGACCAGCAGCAACTGCTAAGTTTCAAGAAAATTGCAGAAGCTGATGACATGAAAAAGATACACCATAATCGGCAAAAGAAAAAGAAGAAAATGAATGCCATCTGCTGAGTATCAAGTGCCAGAAAGAGAATACAAGATCAACAAAGATGAAGGAATGTATGCGACCAGGGGTCCATGTGTAACTACTGGGGCAAGAGAGATGAGCATCAAATGTGGGATACAGAAGGTGTAGCAGCAACCTCTGCAATATGATCTGCACTTGTGGGTTTATTAAGGAAAGTAATAGGGAAACAAAGTGACATGGCGGAAAGATAAAGAAGACCAGCAACATCTGCTGAGCATTGGGCAAATCGTAAAGGCCAATGACATAATGAAGAACACCAAAAACTGAAGAAAAAGTAGAAGAGCAGTGCCATCTGCTGAGCATTATGTGTGAGATACAGATATGCAAGAACAACAAAAATGGAGAAATGCATAGGGCCAGAGATCCACATTTAACTATTTACTGTAGGATTATTATTATTATTATTATTATTAATATGAATAAATTGTGTAATTAGTAAAAACTATAGGAATTGCTAATCAAATAATGTAGCAGTCATGTGTGTCCTTGTCAATTAAACATACTGTATTATTCTTTACTTTTTAAAAGTGATATTCTGTTTGTTTTTTCACCCAATGCTAATTTGAGAGAGAGAGAGAGAGACAGGACAAGTGAGACACGGGGCGGAATATGTGATTGTGATGAGTAGAGAGATGTCTGTGTGGTGAAAGATCTTTGATGATACTTTGGGGCCTACATCAGGTACGTGAAGTGTTTTCTTGGCCCTCAGAAATCTGAATTTGATACCCCTGGATTAGAGGATTGGCAATGAGTTTAGTGTTAAATAAATAAATATTAGATTTTTCAGGTTTTTTTTGCTCTGTATTGTGGACTAACGATTTAGATTACGGACTGTCCCGTGTTTGCCCTAGGTTGCTTTTTAGGCTGTCACCTTGTTGTTTTTTTTTTGAAAAGGTACTTCTTTGTAATAAACTTTCAAAATTTTTGAGAACTTTATTAGATCACAGGATCACAGGTTTCTACAGTTTCTGTTATGTTTGAGCCAAGGTTTCCCCCTGGCTGGTGTTCAGATCTCTTTCTTATGTCTTTTTGTTAATGTTAATATTATTATTTATGTTAATTATTATCATTAGGCTGTGCTTTAATTATCTCTGTGTATTATATAATTCTTATGTATCCATTCCTCTGCCATGTTCCTTGTATTTTGTAGGTTGCTCCCCAAAAAAGTAGGGCCACCTGTCCAGTTCCATTGAGGTGCTGCCCCCGACACTATAAAGGCTGATGAAATACTCAGTCCTTTGCGGTTCATTGTGTGTGTTGGGCATAGGGGTGTTATCTGTGATTATCATTTTGCTTTTTGTTGGATTTCTGGATTTTGCCCTGTTTGCTGTATTTTTGATCTCTCTTTGCAACTGTGTATTTGGGACTTCTTTGCCACTGGAGTACAGCAATTGATATGTAAAGTACATTGACCAATTGCCCATTTTGAGTCCCTGATTCCTAACTACTTTGGAAGCTCATTTTAGGATTTCCTTTGGAGGGACCCCCGTTCCAGACAGTTTGCCCTCTCTTGCTTTTGAATGTATCTTAAGGATTGTAAAGCATTTTCTTGAGTCTAGGTTTTCTTCTTTGTGTCGTCTGGTTTAGGGAAAGGGGCATTTTGGAGATTACAGTCATAGCCAAAAGTTTTGAGAATGACAAAAAATATGAATTAATTAAGTTTGCTGCCTCAGTTTTTATGATGGCAATTTGCAGAATGTTATGAAGAGTGATCAGATGAATTGCAAAGTTCCTCTTTACCATGAAAATTAACTTAATTCCAAAAAACCCATTTCCACTGCTGTTGTGAAGAAGGCTTCAGGGCACCCAAGAAAGTCCAGCAAGTGCCAGGACCATCTACTAAAGTTGATTCAGCTGTGGGGTTGGTGCAACAGCAGTGCAGAGCTTGCACAGGCAGCAGGCAGGTGTGACGGAGACTTTTGGAGGAAGGACTGGTGGGTGTCAAGAAGTGCAGCAAAGAAGCCAAGAAAAACATCAGGGACAGACTGATATTCTGCAAAAGGTACAGGGATTGGACTGCTAGAGTACAGTTATTTTCTCTGATGAATCCCCTTTCTGATTGTTTGGGGCATCCGGAAAAAGGAAAAGGTGAGTGGTGCTACCATCAGTCCTGTGTCATGCCTGAGAACACAACCATGAATAAAGAATGGGGCCAAAACATCCTCCGAGAGCAACTTCTTCCAACCATCCAAGAAGAGTTTGGTGATGAACAATCCCTTTTCCAGCATGATGGAGCACCATGCCATTAGGCAAAAGTGATAACTAAGTGGTTTGGGGAACAAAACATCGACATTTTGGGACCAAGGACAGGAAATTCCCCAGACCTTAATCACATTGAGAACTTGTGGTCAATCCTCAAGAGGTGGGTGGGCAAACAAAAACCCACAAATTCTGACAAACTCCAAGCATTGATTACGCAAGAATTGGCTGCCATCAGTCAGAATTTGGCCCAGAAGTTTGTAACAATCAACTATTCCCAAGTTGAATTATTAACACACCAAGGTTGACATCTAGACCATTCCAAAAACTATAACTCTTTAATTTATGGTGTAGAACAAAACAACCAAAATGTATTTAGAATTCTAAAGTGCATTCATCAATAACTACAAATACTGAAATATGCTTATCTGTGAATACAGAGGTACAAAGTTTACATAATATCAAGAAAAATTAGTCTTTGAAATTCCTAATAAACCCAGGGAATAGTCTTTGTTTCCATTACAAAATACAACTGATCTCACCCATTCCTTGTGGACCTTCTTAACTCCATCCAATGCTGGTTGGTTGTTGTTTTTTTTTCCTTTTGTCTAGATTCAGGGAACATCCAGTAAGTACCATCCATTATTTTAGTTATCTGGAAGCTTCTCCATTCCATCTAGACCTCCACAACCACTTTGTCATAATGTGCAGTCCTTTTGTAATCCTCAAGACTATTACTCTCAATCTCCTCTTCAGGCCTGTTTTTACTCCCCTGAAAACATGGAGGATTCCCTCTTTCCCCTTTCTTTCTTCTTTTTCCTTCCTCGGGAGGATGATGATCTTCCTGTTGCACTTTCTATCAACATAGAAGCCCTTCCTGTCTCCTCCTTAACTCTGGCAGTCTTTTCAAAATAAAAGTTCAGACCAGAATTGGAGTTTCAGTAGCCCCCCAATCCAAATGTTCCAAGGGTGAAATTCTGGCTCACTGTGCCTTTGTCACATACCCACCTCCGAAAATAACCTTACGGGGAGCAAAGTACGGTTTTAAATTAGCCAAGTGAACTGTCTCTATCTTCATCTTCGGATCCTGCCACTGTATGAGATAATTCACAGGGTTTAATTTTTCCATAATTTTAACTGGACCTATCCACTTAGGCACGAGTTTCACTGTAAATCTAGATGCAGCATCCGAAATTGCATGAGTCCGCATCCAGACCAAATCATCATGTAGAAATTGCACATCTTTCCATCTGATATCATAATATTTGGCTTGTCTTGCCTTGGCTAACCCAATCCTTTGCTTTACCTCATTAGCAATCCGTTCTTGTTCTAGGAAGTTATAGGAAGGTTGTTGAGGAGTTGGCGTGTGGAGTGAACGCTCTAAAGGTCAATGGAGGTTACGCCCCAGCTGGAGTTCAGCTGGAGCCATACCTGTGGTTTCATGTTTTGCAGTATTAATAGCAAACTGGAACTCAGACAACCATCGATCCCAGTCCTGATGGTTTCCATGTACATAAGAGGCTATCATTGTTTTCAGAGTATGGTTAACTCTTTCTGTCATGTTAGTCTGCGGATGGTAGCTGGTAGTCGTGACAAAGAGTTTTCAAAAGGTCACTGATAAATTGAGGCCCACGATCTGAAAGAAGATATTTTGGTACACCACATTGAGTGAAGTATTCTTCTATCAGTATTTTACATAGTCGGGAGGGTCTTGCTGTCCCTTAAGGCATAAATCTCTACCCATCTGGTATAATAGTCAATCATTACCAACAAAAAGGTGTTACCTTTTTTGCTCCTAGGGAAGGGTCCCATAAAATCAAGACCTATCATTTCTCCTGTGGTTTCCATTTTCATTGTCTGCATTAGCCCTGAAGGTTTCTGAGAGTCTGGCTTATATTTTTGGCATGTGACACATGTTTTGACATGTTGATTCCAGACATATTTGCGTACAGCTGGCCACCAACCTACTTCTATCAACATAAAAGCCCTTCCTTTCTCCCCTTTAACTCTGGCAGTCTTTTTTTTAAAATAAAAGTTCAGACCAGAATTGGAGTTTCAGGAACCCCCCCAATCCAAGTGTTCCAAGGGTGAAAATCTGGCTCACTGTGCCTTTGTCAGAAGTTCATTCACAGCATACCAGGGCGAATTTCAGAGGTCTTGAAAAAGAAGAGCCAACACTGCAAAAATTGACTCTGCGTATAAACTTAATGTAATTGTCAATAAAAGCCTTTAAAACGTATTAAATGCTTGTAATTATACTTTAGTATACCATAGAAACGTGACAAAAAGATTTAAAAACACCGAAGTAGCAAACTTTGTGTAAAACCAATACTTGTGTCATTCTCAAAACTTTTGGCGACGACTGTAGGTGTCAGAGAAGCCTGCCCTCATTCTGGCATTTTGTGTTTGGACTCTAAAGGTAGAAAAGCCTGAGGCTCCATTTCAGAGGGTTAAGCCTCATTTTGTAGAATTTTTTGGAAATATTATGTAGGTTGAGCCAGAAAATAATGATACCTATTGAAAGAATGAAAATGGGACGAATTTAAAAAGAAGTAATTGTTCACAAATGCTCAAATAAACCATTTGTTTGACAATGATTTAGCATGAGAGCATGATAAATAAAGGCTTGCCAGAATTACATTTTTTATGACCTTAAATAAAACTGTATGTACAGTAATTTTTCTTTGTTATAGTAGGTGGGTTAGGATTTCCCAACTGAATGATGTCTTTATGTTTATTAATTCTGTACAGCACCTGCTCTCAGTGAACAGTGCTGTACAAACATACTGTAAAGTGAAGTGAATTAATACTGAATGAGGTCAGATGACGTGCTAGCAGTATACTTTAAGAATATTCATTACGCACTCTTGTTCTGTTTGGTGTTACTCAATATAAAGATGTTGAATTGTCCAGGATTTTTACAATCCCAAGGTTGTCTGATGAAAAGGTAAACACTGTATTTCAGTAAGAGCCTAGCAGAGGACATTCCAAAGTTCTTACCTGAGCAAAAAGGGTGCTTTAAAAGCTCTTTCTTACAATCAGGCTCTTGTTCAGAGTACATTCCTGGTTGTCCATGTTGAGAAATCTGTGCAATTCTAACCAGAGAGAGACCACCTATCACACAGATTGAGCAGGAATGTATTCTAGCAAGGGCCAATTTTTCTTTATTATGCAGCATTCCAGTTCTGATTTAATGGTCATGGTACCAATGATTCTGTAGAGGTGCGTTGCTTCGAAAGCACTTTCATGGCATTCATATACTTCCTGCTCAGTGACAAAGCATAAAAGTTCCATAGTAGGTGGAATGTTGTCTTACAAAATCTCTAATTTACATGAGAAAGGACAAACATTTTCATGATAGGTTGTATATGAGGCAAAGCTGTGCAAGTTTTGCTTATGTTTTGCCAACATTCAAGCCTCTGAAGGTCTCAGGACTAAGTATATTCCAAATACTAAACAGTGCATACTTTAGGGATGGCTGAAATGTCTGTCTGTCTCATAAGGTTACAAATAGCCGTAACAGCTCACTCTTCAAGGATCCCTAGTATTTTTTCAAATTCAAATCATATTATGTGATCTCATCTACTGTTAAATTCTTCTCTGTACTTGTAATATTTCTATTGCACTATTAGTAAATTGTACTAGGGGCTTCGCCCCCTGTTCGCTTTGTTCGCCAACCCCCCCCGGCCTGCGATACGTGCCAGCCACTTCGCATCTCTGCCGCTCATGTTGTGAATGCACCCCAAGAAGACGCAGTCATTCCTCCCAAACTCCCTCTTAAACGGTGATACAATGGGAAACAAATACAGTTCTTTTTTACCTCCTCTTTGCTCGATCAGCTGTTGGCTTGCTGCTGCTGCCGTGCTGCATTATCTGCACCTCGGTGGCACTTCAAACATTTAAAAGCCTGTACATCAGCTGTCCTACTCTTTGTCTTTTATTTCCAGCCCCAGGCGTGGTTAAATCTCTTGGCACAAAGTCTCATCTCGCGGGACATGAGTTCTTGATATTTTTTAGTTTATAATTTAAAAACCTAATAAAAATCTGAAAATCTAACAATATCACATTAAAGTTCAATAAAATCTGAAAAGAATGATACCAAATATATATATGTAGATTTTAAAATAAGCCAGATTCAAAGTGTGACAAAAAAGTCACATAAAAACATCACATAAAATCATTACACAAAATCGTTGCACTTTTAGGCTTAGGATATTTTATTTATTTATATATATATATTGTCACACATGTGTGATTAGGAGGCAGTCAAAGAGCCTAAAGGTGAGTGAAACATCGCAAGATAGAGGGTTGTCACGTGGTACTTACCCAAATCTCTTTTGATCAACAGAAAACCTGAAGAAAAATAATCCTCCACTTCAGGGTTCCAAAATGGCCGCGACGACATCACTTCCAGTTAACCATGATGACGTCACTTCCGGCTCCATCAATTCACCTCACTTCCGTCCAATCATAATGACGTTGTTTCCGGTTCCTGTTTTCAACGCCACTTCCTGCCAACCATTCCCTGTACCATAATCCTTTTCTGTATAAAGCCGCCATTTTGGTTAAAGAAAACTGTTCACTGTTTTATTTTTGAGACTCTGAATCACTTACATTCATTATTGTCTGGGCGACAATATATGGGGACGGTCCCCAAAACTTTGTTTTTGTTTGTGCTGTATTCTTTGGGGAAGAATAATCACCACATATATATATATATATATATATATATATAGTAGATTGATGTGTATTTGTGTTCTGTTCTGTGTATTGTAATTTGTTGACCCCCTTCTTTTTGACACCCACTGCATATCCAACCTCCCTGGAAAGGGGTCTCTTTTGGATCTGCTGTTCCCAAGGTTTCTTCCATTTTCTTTCCCTACTAGGGTTTTTGTGGCACTTCTTATGTGATTTTGGGCTATACAAAAATAAACTGCATTGTAAATTGTATTGTATTTATGTCATATTCTAAGTAAGTTTTAAACTTTCAGAGTTCTACTTTGTTCATGACATTTGGTGTTGGTGCCAAGACAAGGCTATAGGAGGGACGTAGTATACAGTATGTGGTGTACAATTTCAGTTTGTAGTCATGTGATGAGGGGTGCACTGGAAATGAAGGTGGGAGCCTAACCAAAGGTCTTTGTGCTTTACAGAAATGGCAGCATCTGTAACACCACCCCCAAGCACTGGCTCTTCTGAGTTATGTCCTCACTTGTTCTGTTTATTTACTATTCCACCATTCTCTGCGCCATCATTTCTCCACAAGGTCCCCCACTGTTTTTATCTGACCTTGTGGAGACTGAAATGCCTATTGAATATCTCAGACTGACCTACATCTCAAGCCAAACATGCAGAAATGTTGGTTCTCAAATATCTTCACATTCCTAAGTTAAAAATTTGCGTTTTTAAGATAAAAAAGCACAAGTGATCACAACTAGAGTATTACTGGTATTTGAATGTTTACTGATACAATAATAAATGCAATTTTATACCTAGAAGCGTGGATAAATGCATCATCCAGTGTAGCATTGCAGCAGTCTGGAGCCGCTCAGATTTACACCTTCATGGAGATGGTGATTTGTTATTTGGTTCGATGAGGACTCCAGGAGCCACCCCGCCTTGGCCCAACTTGCACCACTAACAAACAGAGACACAAAATAACAGTATATAAATAAAGCTGTATATTAAATGAAACAAAAATATAAGCAACACATAAACAGATAGCTCCCCTACTCCTCTATGGCGATAAGATAACACAATGATAACAAATAACACAATAATAAAAAATAAAATAAATAAACACTAACAACCAAGTCCATAAATAGTCCAAAAGCAGTGGGAGCAGATGTTATGAAATGAAGGTACAAAATAATGATCCTGTGAACAGCTTGCTGTAAGAAATGTATAAATCAGTCCTCCCAGTATGAGAGGTGGTGAGATTTGAGAGCACTCCCTCTAACGATGGTAAGTCCGACACACTACTCACATGACAGACAGACACAAGACAGTCCACACATCCATACAGGTGGTGATCCAGGAAAAAACGATAGTTCAAGGCAGGCGAAGAAGATGGCAAAACAGACACAAAACAACGGGCCTTTTCTTTCCCTTTCAATGTTCCCGCTGACCCTCTTGTCCCTAGCAGCCCCTGTGCCCTCTGCAGTTGTCTAATCCAGGCAATACCCTCGGGGCAGCTGGGAAATTTAGTCCTTTAATTCATAGTGCTGCTACAACACTTAGATCAGAGTGTCATGTGAGTATCGCACCAGCGACCCACTCTGTACCATCCTCCAGTTTGCAATTTCATTAGCACTGACCTGCAGAAGATGCCAATTTCTTTTGTACTTCATACAATCCTAGCACACCTTATTAAAAAAAAAAAAACAGCTATGCCAGGGTCAAGTGTTGTGCAAGTTCAGACTTCACAAGAACTCATTCAAAGTTCAGTTCACGCAGATTAAAAGGAATATATTCATGTTCATAGTTCACCATTTCAATTTTGGACTAGTTCATGTTCAGTTTATTTTGTATTTTTAAGGAGTGAGAATAAATGACCCATGAGTTTATTTTTTTCAGTTTTGCATGCCTTATATTATGCTATTACAATGTTCCTGAATAAAATACAATAATTATTAAGACTTTCCTATTTAAATACACTTTATTGAGTTATACCCAGTAACAAACATGTATAACTATATATGCTAATATCCTTCCAGTCAAAACAGAAATTAAACAGATGCAAGTATACATATAAATTACTGCTCTATTTCCAAACATGTGAAACAAATGGTGACTGTGGAGCTAGCATGTAGGTGGACTAACTTATTACACTGCCGGTCAAAATTTGCGTCACATATTGCATGTCCAATGCGGAAAAATATAAAGTGGCTTTGTGAAGTACAATGTTTTCCTAAAAGCGAAAGCGGAAATGCAGCTTAAGCACAAGCAAGCAGACACAGACTGTGCCTATTTGATTTAACGTTATTTTTTCCAAATACAAATAAATGGTAAAAAATTCGTACAAAATAAATATTCATAAAAATCCACTATTTGTGCTTATCCGAATACCGTATTTGGATTTGGCTCCACCCCTAAATTACAGTACAGGGTAAGGCAAAACATTTAATCTGAGCCTAAACCAGATCCAGAATGTCCAGTTCTCCACTTGCAAATACGTTATGTTAAGTTCACTATTCTTAGAAAAATTAGCTTGTTCAATGAACGCCCTTTTTTGAGCTACTTCATGCACAACACTACCAGGGTCCTGTTTATAGTCTACAGCTCAACATCTAACACTGTTAAACAAAGCAAAGCTTTGCTCAATCTTAGTGCCACTCTCTGCGGCTGCATTTTAGACTTCCTACCCAAAACACCTCAGTATATGCAGAGTTACAGGATCACATTCTTCACACTGACCCACAACATTGTACTCCACAGGGTAGTGTGCTGAGCCCCCCTCTTGTTCATCTCTGACTGTGTGGCCAGACATACAGTGGTGCTTGGAAGTTTGTGAACCCTTTAGAATTTTCTATATTTCTGCATAAATATTAACCTAAAACATCATCAGATTTTCACTCAAGTCCTAAAAGTAGATAAAGAGAAACCAGTTAAACAAATGAGACAAAAATATTATACTTGGTCATTTATTTATTAAGGAAAATGATCGAATATTACATATTAGTGAGTGGCAAAAGTATGTGAACCTTTGCTTTCAGTATCTAGTGTGACCCCCCTATGCAGCAATAACTGCAACTAAACATTTCTGGTAACTTTTGATCATTCCTGCACATCAGCTTGGAGGAATTTCAGCCCATTCCTCCGTACAGAACAGCTTCAACTCTGGGATGTTGTTGGGTTTCCTCACATTAACTGCTCGCTTCAGGTCCTTCCACAACATTTCGATTGGATTAAGGTCAGGACTTTGACTTGGCCATTCAAAAACATTAACTTTATTCTTCTCTAACCATTCTTTGGTAGAATGACTTGTGTGCTTAGGGTCGTTGTCTTGCTGCATGACCCACCTTCTCTTAAGATTCAGTTCATGGACAGATGTCCTGACATTTTCCTTTAGAATTCTCTGATATAATTCAGAATTCATTGTTCCATCAATGAAGGCAAGCCATCCTGACCCAGATGCAGCAAAACAGGCCCAAACCGTGATACTACCACCACCATGTTTCACAGATGGCATAAAGTTCTTACGCTGGAATGCAGTGTTTTCCTTTCTCCAAACATAACGCTTTTCATTTAAACCAAAAAGTTCTATTTTGGTCTCATCCGTCCACAAAACATTCTTCCAATAGCGTTCTGGTTTGTCCACGTGATCTTTTGCAAACTGCAGACGAGCAGCAATGCTTTTTTTTGGAGAGCAGTGGCTTTCTTCTTGCAACCCTGCCATGCACACCATTGTTGTTCAGTGTTCTCCTGATGGTGGACTCATGAACATGAACATTAGCCAATGTGAGAGAGGCCTTCAGTTGCTTAGAAGTTACCCTGGGGTCCTTTGTGACCTCGCCGACTATTACACGCCTTGCTCTTGGAGTGATCTTTGTTGGTTGACCACTCCTGGGGAGGGCAGCAGTGGTCTTGAATTTCCTCCATTTGTACACAATCTGTCTGACTGTGGATTGGTGGAGTCCAAACTCTTTAGAGATGGTTTTGTAACCTTTTCCAGCCTGATGAGCATCAACAACTCTTTTTGTGAGGTCCTCAGAAATCTCCTTTGTTCGTGCCATGATACACTTCCACAAACACATGTTGTGAAGAGCAGATTTTGATAGATCCTGTTCTTTAAATAACACAGGGTGCCCACTCACACCTGATTGTCATCCCATTGATTGAAAACACCTGACTCGAATTTCACCTTCAAACTAACTGCTAATCCTAGAGGTTCACATACTTTTGCCACTCACAAATATGTAATATTCGATCATTTTCCTCAATAAATAAATAAACGACCAAGTATAATATGTTTGTCTCATTTGTTTAACTGGTTTAGGACTTGAGTGAAAATCTGATGATGTTTTAGGTCATATTTATGCAGAAATATAGAAAATTCTAAAGGGTTCACAAACTTTCAAGCACAACTGTAGCTCCATCTCCATCAGTAAATTTGCTGATGACACTTACATCAAAATCATTGATGAGTTGGTTTTCAGTGACAATGTCTACCTACCTGGCAACAAAGTGATGCCAGGGAAACAACCTGAACCTTACAGGATATTTTTCAAGTTAAAGTTATATCTTCACTCACATGGTATATTTGCCTTTGCCACAAGAAAATGTGTTCCAAAGTCCAGTCCAGTTTCTGTATATTTAAAAAAATATCTTGCCTGCATTGGTGCTCGACAATGGAGATAATAGGGCAAGAAGCACCACCAGAAAATAAATGCTTAAAACATACCAAATACATCCTCTTTTAGTTTCGATAAAAATGAAAACATGCCTTCTGAGCTTTCAACACATATTTGTGACAATGAAATAATCTTTTTATTACATATTCCTGGTAAAGTTTTTTTCTCAAGGATACAATTTCTTTTTGCTTGTATGAGTTTGCCCAGAAGTATGGAAGTAAATCAAAACAAAACCAACCACATGGCACAAACACTTCATTGTGATTTGGTCTGATTTGGAGGTGTGGAAGTTGACCCAGACACAGATAGGCAGACATGTTCATGTCACCCACAAACACCCTTTATTTACAATATTTACAAAATCCGTGCACTCCCCAGTGCCTCTTGCACCGTTCCCCCAAAGGTCCAGGCCTCACAGTCTTTGTGCCTTTCTCTTGGCCGCCTCCAATCCTCTCTCCAGCTCCATCTCTCTTCCACCCGACTTCCGCTCTCGACTGAAGGGAGGCGGCCCCTTAAATAGGAACCTGGATGGGCTCCAGCTGCTTCCCGGCACTCCTCCGCAGACACGCCTCAGTGTGGCAGAAGTGCCGGCTGCGCACCCAGAAGCTGTCCGGGTGTCCCTGGTCGTCTTCCCCCCAGCACTTCCTGGTGTGGCGGAAGTGCTGGGCTCCAGGGATATTCAGGCACTGGGGCGCCGCCTGGCGGTGGCCACGGGTCTCTACAGGGCTGGGCTTCCAAGCCCTTTACCCGTGGCTCCCAACATAACCAGGGTGGATGCCCCCTCGCGGTCTGGAGGAGGTACAAGCTCTCCTCCGGTCCTCCTGGGCGTCCCGGCCAGATGCAATAGAGGAAAAGAAGCACAGGGGCAGGTGAAACCACAGCAGAAGACTACAAGTGCTGAAGCAGCACATGCAGCTGGTCATCTTTTAAAACAAATGAATTTCATAATAGTCAGAAATTATATGTATAAGCTATTTTACAATGTTTGTGTACTCACAAGACACGGTTCAATACTTGACAGCTGATTTGGCTTGAAAAACTGATGCAAAGGCTTTTCAGCAAAAAACAATGTCCCTCAGAACACGAGTCTAAGACCAGACTAGCCAAGATGATGACCCTACTGTCTAAATACCAGCCAGGCAGGAAGAGGCAGGTCCAGGGGGACAGACACTGGAAGTGATGTCAGAGATGGTTGGGCTGTCTGTAGAGGGAAGAAGAGAAGAGGCGTTAGTAAAGATCACCACCTTGTGGAGCGGCATTGAATTAACACCACCAGAGCCTTTAAGCTGTCCCCAAGGCCCAAGTGTGTAACACCAGCTATACCTTTGCCCCTTTAACTTTAATGTAAAACACCATTAAGGACAAAAAAAAATTTAAGAAATAGCTTAACTTGGGAACACAAAGTTTTGCATATGTACCATGTTTGTGAAGAAATGATTTCAACTTGAGAAGTACAGAACTTATCCTTTAATGTCAGAAAAACCAAGTAGATGGTGATAGACTCCAGAAAGCAGAAAGCCGACCACAATCCCATCTACACTGGACAGGATGCTGTAGAGAGGTTGAACAACTTTAGATTTCTTGGAGTGACTATCGCTAATGAACTGAAGTGGGCACAGCACATTTGGGCTCTTGTCAAAAAGGCTCAGTAGGTTCCTCAACTTCATCTTCACAGGTGCACCATAGAGTCTGTCCTCACTGGGTACATCACAGCCTGGTATGACACAAATCACAGCAGAGGCTGGTGAAGGGGGCACAGTATATTACCAGCATCCAGTTGGTAAACATAGTGGTCATAGTACAGAAACGGCACTAACACGGGTTGTAAATGACATTCTGATATCCTCTAAAGAAGGAAATTCCACTGTAATTATGTTGTTGGACTTAAGTGCAGCATTTGACATCATTGACCATTCTATTTTACTGCACAGGCTAGAAAACGATGTTGGGCTTACAGGCCCCGTGCTCGCTTGGTTCAGTTCTTATTTATCAAATCGATTCCAGTATGTACAGAAATGTGCTGACAGTACTCCATCATTATACACAGAAGTTCAATATGGTGTCCCGCAGGGCTCAGTACTGGGACCTTTACTGTTTTCACTTTACATGCTTCCACTGGGATCTCTCATTAGGAAACATAATGTTAATTTTCACTCGTATGCAGATGACACCCAGTTATACCTTTCATTTAAATCAAATGAAGTTTCTCCGATGTTGTCTTTAATTAGTTGTGTTAGTGAATTAAAGGAATGGATGAATGAGAACTACTTGTCTTTAAATACAGATAAAACAGAGATGTTAATTGTTGGAGGGAATGACGCTGATCACAGCAATATTTTGTCGTCATTTAACTCAGTTGGAATCCCAATTAATTTTACTGAATCAGCCCGCAATCTAGGAGTTATCTTTGACTCTAGCATGTCATTTAAAGCGCATATTACAAAGTCGTCCAAAACATGTTTTTTCCATCTTAAAAATGTTAGGAAATTAAGGCTCTTTCTAAATAAACAGGATTCTGAGAAATTAATTCATGCATTTATCTCTAGTAGGATTGACTACTGCAATGCGGTGTTCACTGGCTGTTCAAACTGTTCTTATACAGCCTCCAGTTAATCCAAAATGCGCTGCAAGAATTATTACAAGAACAAGAAAATATGAACACATAACTCCAGTTCTTAAATCTTTACACTGGCTCCCAGTTAAGTTCAGGGCAGATTTCAAAATCCTCCTTTTAACATATAAAGCATTAAATGGCCAGGTCGCTTACTTGTCTGAACTTATCATGACTTACAAACCTGAGTGCACATTAAGATCTCAAGATGCCGGTCTGCTTAGGATTCCAAGGATTAATAAAATAACAGTGGGAGGTCGAGCTTTTAGTTACAGGGCCCCTAAACTGTGGAATGGTCTTCCTGCTTCCATAAGAGATGCCCTTCAGTCTCAGCCTTTAAATCCCGGCTGAAGACTCACTACTTCAGTTTAGCATATCCTGACTAGAGCTGCTGATTAACTGTACAGACTGCATCTCTGTTGTTAGTCATTAGCACTAAAACATAAGTAACATGATAATTATATTTGAATACTAACCCTCACCTATTCTGTTTCTTTCTCGGTACTCAAATGTGGCAATTGGTGCCACGGCCCACCTGCCAAGTTGTTTGCCTGCCTATGGTAAAGTCATCCCTGATGGAGGATCACAGGAATCATGGGAAAGAGGGGCCTTTCATGAACAGCGTTTCAGCCGTGGCATGGCCAAATGGGGAGGCAGCTAGATGGATGAGGTCTCCAGGACTCTAAAAATATCCAAACCTAATTATGTCATATCATCTACTGTTAAACCGTACTTCTAAAATTTTTATTATTATGCTGTCTTAAGGAATTGTTCTGTTCTGTGTATTGTATTGTATTGACCCCCTACTTTTGACACCCACTGCACGCCCAACCTACCTGGAAAGGGGTCTCTCTTTGAACTGCATTTCCCAAGGTTTCTTCCATTTTTCCTACAAGGTTTTTTGGGAGTTTTCCTTATCTTCTCAGAGAGTCAAGGCTGGGGGGCTGTCAAGAGGCAGGGCCTGTTAAATCCCATTGCGGCACTTCCTGTGTGATTTTGGGCTATACAACAAATAAACTGTATTGTATTGTATTGTATTGTAAACAGTCTTCTGTTCAGTACACCTACAACACTCACTGCCTTAGAAAAGCAAGTAGAACCAGATGACCTTGGCCATCTTTCAGAGTCCATTTTCTCACTCCAATTGCAAAGGGCCACCATCATGTACTGAGAGGTGGACGCTATGTTTCTTTAAAGTGAGTTCTTGAATAAGAACACAGAAAAGCAAATGGAAGTGTGTTAGGGGTAAATGTTTACACTGACAAACAGACAGCAGATACTTAAGATACATGACCAAGCAAGGCAATGGATAGTAATAGTTTGGTGAAATTGAAATCTTGATTTCATGTTTTTTTTGATCCAGGTGAATAAAGATTGATGAGCTTTGCTGAACTGAGCGGTCTGTTCTCATGAAAGATTTTGCTGTGTTCATCCAAATTGCCAGCTGGCATAACTAAACATATGAAAGTCACCTTTTGGCTGGATGACTTCTTTCTGGCAGGACTCCCAGACTGTGCCATCACAACACTTCAGGACATTCAAATTTCATTTCTGATCTTCTGTCACATTTCTAGATTTCAGTGCTCTTCATGTCCCGCACTCAAGTTACAGCCCATATCAGATTCAAAACGCAATGGGAGGTCAGGCCTTCAGCACTCCCAGACCACTGACATACCATATGTGGCAGGTAGATCTCCATTTATCCTCTGCCATTGCTGAAAGTGACAAATCAACTGCTTGCTGATCTGGTAGTATTAAGTCAGCCCACCCTTCACATCCCCACTTTTTGTTGTGTAAATAATTGAATGGAAACAGAAAAGCTTAGAGGTGTGGCCCAGCTGCTCTTTTATAATGCATCAAACTTACTTTGTTCACACTGATTGCTCAGGTATGTAAACAGACCAGCTAAGTACCCTACAAAACCAGACTGAGCACCTTACACACCCAACATCGAGTGAAAAAACTGGATTGGCTTGAAGTATCTGAAGCATTTAAATTGGTCAGTAACAGGCGCTGAATTAAAAAAAAATGATTATTAGCAATACCTGAAGATTAGTAACTCCATTCTAGGTCTGCTCTCTTTTCATTCCACAAGCTCCGCTAGTCTACACAGTTAAAACTCAGTACAAATGTCTGCAGACATGATTCATACTTCAAGAATGTCCTGTTAGTATGTGGTAATGCTGCATTACGAGAATTTGACTGTTGTGATTACACAAGGGATGAACTGAGGCAAGAACACATGACTAACGCCGGCCACACTGTTTCTGTTTTTAGTGTAATCTAAAGCAGCTCACCCAGTCGCAGCCATACACAGTACGCCAAACTCTGGCAGGTTCAAGAAGTAAATTATCGATGCCAAGAGAGTGCAATCATTCGCGGACATTTATTATGAGAAGGTGCCTCAACATGTTGCAACAATACCAGAAGGTCTGGTTTCTTTATTAGCTGCCTTTGTCATAGCTACAGTGATGCCATGTTAAGGAAGTGTCAGTCTTTATCTTTGTTAGACGCACAAGTGAAAATGTAAAAGTGAGAAATTACTGAGTAAAAAACATTCAGCCATTCCTCCCACCCATGTTTTATTTCAAAGTTTTGGAGAATGGGAACATCAGGAGCAACCCCTGCTAGGGATGGCTGACTGTCAATGGGCCTAATTATGCAGTCAGCAGTTAACTTACAAGTCTTAGGGATATCACTAGGAACCAGAGTGTCTGAAGATAATAATAATAATAATAATAATAATAATAATAATAATAATAATAATAATAATAATAATAATAATGGGTAGCATGGTGGCGCAGTGGGTAGCGCTGCTGCCTCGCAGTTAGGAGACCTGGGCTCGCTTCCCTGCATGGAGTTTTCATGTTCTCCCCGTGTCCGTGTGGGTTTCCTCCGGGCAGTCCGGTTTCCTCACACAGTCCAAAGACATGCAGATTAGGTGCATTGGCGGCTCTAAATTGTCCCTAGTGTGTGCTTGGTGTATATGTGCCCTGCGGTGGGCTGGCGCCCTGCCCGGGGTTTGTTTCCTGCCTTGCGCCCTGTGTTGGCTGGGATTGGCTCCAGCAGACCCCCGTGACCCTGTAGTTAGGATATAGCGGGTTGGATAATGGATGTATAATAATAATTTACTCTATATACTGTGTATAAAATCCTAAGCCTAAAAGTGCAACGATTTTATGTTACTTTTTTGTCACACTTTATTGTAAAACCTACATATATATGTTTGGTATCATTCTTTTCAGAATTTATCACAATTTAATGTGTTATTAGGTTTTCAGATTCTTATTCCATTTTTAAATTACAAACTAAAAAATATCAAGAACTCACGTCCCACGAGAAGAAAGTTTGTGCCAAGAGATTTAACCATGCCCGTGGCTGGAAATAAAAGACAAAGAGTAGGACAGCTGCTGTACAGGCTTTTAAATCTTCGAAGCTCTGTGCGAGATACAGATCATGCGGCACAGCAGCAGCAGCAGCAAACCAGCAGCTGATCGAGCAAAGAGGAGGTAAAAAAAAAAAAGCATTTCTTTCCCATTGTATCACCATTTAAGAGGTGGTTTGGAGGAGCAACCGCATCTCCTTGGGGTGCGTTCAGCCCCCCTCTTCACAACACGAGTGGCAGAGACATGAAGTTGCTGGCACGTAGCACAGGCCGGGGGGATTGGCGAGCAAAGCGAGCAGGGGGAACCCCCTAGTAATAATAATAATAATACATTTTATTTATGTAGCATCTTTCCCATGCTCAAGGTGCTTATTTAGACAGCAGGGCAAATGTAATATTAGATACAAATATTTTCTACATAGAACACTAAAACAGATAAATACAGGATTTACAAAACATTAAATAGAATTAAGGAAAAAAATAAACCAGAGTAAAATGCTAAGTTCAATACTGGAAGAAATGTCTGAAACAAATGACCATTTATTATAAAACACACATACAAATTATCCTGAGCAGCTGGACAGAGGGTTTACCTGAAAGAAGGGGCAGAATGTTAATAAAGTTAAACGCCCTCCTGAACAGATGAGTTTCAAGTTGCTTTATAAATGAATGAATGGTGTCAGCTGATCTCATTAATTCTGGGACGTTATTCCAAAGTCCTGGCACTATACAGCTGAAGGCCCCATCACCCACAGAGTGCAGGTTAGTTTGGGACACAACAAGATTGCCAGAATCAGAGGACGTTAGTGGAAGAACATGAGCCTAGTGATGGAGAAGGTCACTGATGCAGTCCGGTGCAAGGCCATTTAAAGCTTTGTAGGTTATTAATAGAATTTTATATTCAATCCTGTAAGACACAGGGAGCCAGTGAAGGCGAAGCAGGATGGGTGTGATGTGCTTGTTGTTGCTGATTCATGTAAGGAATCTTGCAGCAAAGTTTTGGATTAACTGGAGATGTGATATAAGATTTGAAGGGGCACCTGCCAGTTACAATAATAGGAAGAGAAGAGTCGTTAGTATAGACCTCCACCTTGTGGAGCGGCATTGTGAGATGTGATAAAAGCATGGGCGAGTTTCTCAGCATTTGAAAAGGAGAGGAATGAGCAAATATGAGATATGTTACGTAGGTGAAAGTAGGAAAGTTTCTTAATGTGGTTTATATAAATGGAATGAGAAAGATAGGAATCAAAAATGACACCAAGATTTCTTTATCTTAACGAAGGTCTGATGAAATTAACCTTCAAGAGTGACTAAGAAGGAGCTCATTTTCTTAAGTTGTGCTTTAGTGCCAATCTGCAGTTCAGTTTTGTTGCAAATTAATTAAAAGAGTTCTGCTACATTCAGGAAGGTTTAAATTTTACTGAAGCAAGTTTTGAGCTGAGAAAGCTCTGATGAAGATTCAGTTTTAACATTTAAGTAGAGTTGAGTATTACCTGCATAAAAATGATAACCCACTCCAAAGCTACGCATAAAATGGCCAAGTCCATCCATCCATCCTCTTCCGCTTATCCGAGGTCGGGTCGCGGGGGCAGCAGCTTAAGCAGAGAGGCCCAGACTTCCCTCTCCTCGGCCACTTCTTCCAGCTCTTCGGGAGAATCCCAAGGCGTTCCCAGGCCAGCCGGGAGACATAATCCCTCCAGCGTGTCCTGGGTCTTCCCTGGTGCCTCCTCCCGGTTGGACGTGCCCAGAACATCTCACCAGGGAGGCGTCCAGGAGGCATCCTGATCAGATGCCCGAGCCACCTCATCTGACTCCTCTTGATGCGGAGGAGCAGCGGCTCTACTCTGAGCCCCTCCCGGATGACTGAGCTTCTCACCCTATCTTTAAGGGAAAGCCCAGACACCCTGCGGAGGAAACTCATTTCAGCCGCTTGTATTCGCGATCTCGTTCTTTCGGTCACTACCCATAGCTCATGACCATAGGTGAGGGTAGGAGCGTAGATCGACTGGTAAATTGAGAGCTTTGCCTTACGGCTCAGCTCCTTTTTCACCACGACAGACCGATGCAGAGCCCGCATCACTGCGGATGCCGCACCGATCCGCCTGTCGATCTCATGCTCCATTCTTCCCTCACTCGTGAACAAGACCCCGAGATACTTGAACTCCTCCACTTGGGGCAGGATCTCTCCCCCAACCCTGAGAGGGCACTCCACCCTTTTCCGGCTGAGGACCATGCTCTCGGATTTGGAGGTGCTGATTCTCATCCCAGCCGCTTCACACTCAGCTGCGAACCGATCCAGAGAGCTGAAGATCACGGCCTGATGAAGCAAACAGGACAACATCATCTGCAAAAAGCAGTGACCCAATCCTGAGTCCACCAAACCGGACCCCCTCAACGTCCTGGCTGCGCCTAGAAATTCTGTCCATAAAAGTTATGAACAGAATCGGTGACAAAGGACAGCCCTGGTGGAGTCCAACTCTCACTAGAAACGGGCTCAACTTACTGCTGGCAATGCTTGACCAAGCTCTGACACTGATCGTACCCCATACTCTCGGAGTACCCCCTACAGGATTCCCCAAGGGACACAGTCGAACACATCCTTTTCCAAGTCAACAAAACACATGGAGTAGAACAAAGGACATCAAAGAAAATTGTAACACTTTAGTTTAGGTACTGCGAAAAATACATCTATTACTCATTTATTACTATGTAACAAGACTTTAACATACAGTTCTTCAGGTTTATTCATCTCTGAAGTGTGACCCTCATTTTGCAGTGGCCTGAGGTGGCTCAACTGAGACACATTTCTTTTGACTTTACATATTTAGTATAAGACTTGTGAATCCTTCATATTACCAAGTAATTTTACTATCATGCCAATATGCCACACTACACAGAGATGAATAATCAGTCTACTGATGTTTTGTGTTATGAAGACCAAAAAACACCTCTTTAAAGAGTAAATGAGAAATAGATGCATTTTTTTCCAGTACCAAAACTACAGAGTAACCAAGAAAATAAATGAGCACAACGAGAACCTGCAATCTCTGCATAGACATCACCCACAATGGGTTCAATCATTGTGAGAATTTAATACTATCGACTACCTCCCAGTGCCACCCTTCCTTTGATTCATAATCCACTATGTCTGCTAAGCCAGTGGTTCTCATATTCAGCCCTGAGGACATCTGTGACTGCACATTTCTTGTCCCAACCAGTCTCACAATCCATGAGTCATTTTACCGGTCATTGATCTCTGATTTTTTTTTCTTATTCTACTTTCAGGAAACAGCAGTTAGCTATTTGTTGTCACAGATGAGACAAGAGCCACAAAAAAAGAGTTGGGGCAGCCACCCAGATCATTTTTCCTGACTGCAAATGGATGAATGTTTAGTACAGATGTGTACAGGTTCGAGTCTAAAACAGAACTAACAGGTGAGGTTGAGATGGTGGGTTTTTAGAGTGCGGCAGAAGAAGTGAGGTAATTGTGACTGGAACTGGAGGTGGGCTTGTGGCCGGAAGGGGCGTCTTCTGCACCAGAAGTGACATCATGGCGGCCAGGCGGAATTTCCTGTAATGGAAAATGAGAAAAGGAAAGGATCAGTGCGCCTCGAGAGACTGGTGTGGAATTAACCTTCCTTTGAGGCCTTTAGCTGCCTCCCATGCGCACGTGTGTGATACTGTATTATAGTAAAAGTTTTAAGTTATTTAGATATTTGTATTATAGTTTTAAATGATTAAATTTCTTTTGTCATTTCCTGTTAATTCACCTTTTCATGTGAAGTTTGATCATTCAATTGTATCCTAATAATGACAACAACAAGTAGAGCAGACATTACAAACAATGACAGTTTTCAGAATGGGATAAACACCAGTGCAAAGTGCTACACATGAGTAAAAGGTTCATCAGTTATAAATACAAGATGGGAGACAGTGTCATACAAGAAGAAACCTCTGAAAAAGATTTAGCGCTCTATGCTGACACAACATTCTTATCGTCAAAGCAATGTGCAGAAGCACTTAAAAAGGCAAGAAAATGTTAGGTTATATTGTAAAAACTGTTGAATATAAATCAAGGGATGTTACGCTTGTCTGGTCACCATGCTACAAGAAAGACAATAACAGCATGTGGAAAGATGAGTCAGGGAGTGTTTTAATGATTTCATTTTTTAGTGTTCTGTTTAGTGCTCTAGCTGGTGTGGGGTGTACACATAAATGTGTGCTCTACTTCTTCTTCTTTCAGCTGCTCCCGTTAGGGGTTGCCACAGCGGATCATCTTCTTCCATATATTTTTGTCCTCTGTATCTTGTTCTGTTACACCCATCACCTGCATGTCCTCCCTCACCACATCCATAAACCTTCGCGTAGGCCTTCCTCTTTTCCTCTTCCCTGGCTACTCTATCCTTATCATTCTTCTCCCAATATACTTCACATCTCTCCTCTGCACATGTCCAAACCAATGCAATCCCACCTCTTTGACTTTGTTTCCCAACTGTCCAACCTGAGCTGACCCTCTAATGTACTCATTTCTAATCTTATCCATCCTTGTCGCACCCAGTGCAAATCTTAGCATCTTTAACTCTGCCACCTCCAGCTCTGTCTCCTGCTTTCTGGTCAGTGCCACCGTCTCCAACCCATATACCATAGCTGGTCTCACTACCGTCCTATAGACCTTCCCTTTCATTCTTGCTGATACCCATCTGTCACAAATCACTCCTGACACTCTTCTCCATCCATTCCACCCTGCCTGCACTCTCTTTTTCACCTCTCTTCCACAATCCCCATTATTCTGTACTGTTGATCCCAAGTATTTAAACTCATCCACCTTTGCCACTCTACTCTCCGCATCCTCACCATTCCACTGACCTCCCTCTCATTTACACACATGTATTCTGTCTTGTTCCTACTGACCATCATTCCTCTCTTCTCTAGGGCATATCTCCACCTCTCCAGGGTCTCCTCAACCTTCTCCCGACTATCGCTACAGATCACAATGTCATCAGCAAACACATAGTCCACGGGGACTCCTGTCTAATCTCATCTGTCAAACTGTCCATCACCATTGCAAATAAGAAAGGGCTCAGAGCCAATCCCTGATGTAATCCCACCTCCAACTTGAATGCATCCGTCACTCCTACAGCAGACATCACCACTGTCACACTTCCCTCGAACATATCCTGTACAACTCTTACGTACTTCTCTGCCACTCCCAATATCCTCATACAATACCACAACTCCTCTTGAGGCACTCTATCATATGCTTTCTCCAGGTCCACAAAGACGCAATGCAACTCCTTCTGGCCTTCTCTAAACTTCTCCATCAACATCCTCAGAGCAAACATTGCATCTGTGGTGCTCTTTCTTGGCATGAAACCATACTACTGCTCACTAATCATCACTTCACTTCTTAACCTAGCTCCCACTACTCTTTCCCATAACTTCATGCTATGGCTCATCAATTTTATTCACCTGTAGTTACTACAGTCCTGCACATCCCCCTTATTCTTAAATATCGGCACCAGTACACGTCTTCTCCACTCCTCAGGCATCCTCTCACTTTCAAAGATTCTATTAAACAATCTGGTTAAAAACTCCACTGCCATCTCTCCTAGACACCTCCATGCGTCCACAGGTATGTTATCTGGACCAATGGCCCTTCCATTTTTCATCCTCTTCTAACTTTATTAATTTTCACCCCCAGTCACAGTTTGATTTTTTTATTGCATGACTTTATTTGATTTATTTATTGACTTATTTATGCATTGTTTACACATTTTGAAGGCTCTTTCATTCTTATTGTTTGAATAAACTGCTATTTTTTTAACATAAATCTGCCCACTGGCCCTTCAATTCAAGATTGCCAATGTCCTGAAAAACAGAAGGAACATTAGGCAGCACTTGAAGCTGTGTAGAGGCTAGCATCCAAGTACATCCCAGGACTTTAGAAGATGTCCTACTCTGAGAGACCCAGAGAATTAAAACTGTTTAGTCTCAAGCAGGGGAGACATAATTTAGGTATTTAAAATCATCAAAGGCATTGATAAAGCAGATAAGCAATATTCTTTGAACTTAATGGTGAATCACGTGTGTGAGGACACTAGTGGAAGTTAAGGGGAAGTGCTGCTAGGACTGAAGCCAGAAAGCACTTCTTTATGCAAAGAGTTGTGGGAATGTGGAATAAATTACCAAGACATGAGTTTGAAGCAGAAACCTTGACAACCTCCAAGAAGTATGTGGATGAGATGGTGGGACAGCTTAGCTTTTAGGTAAGCAAACACGCTTGATCAACTGAACAGTCACCTTTTGTTTGTCAAACTTCTGATATTCTACAGTATGTTCTAAATAACACTTTGGTGCTTTTTTGAAAATAATAGATTTGACAGCCAGAACTTTAAAAAAGAACATAATATTAATAAGCAAGATGAAAAGAATAAAGTCATTGCTGTAAAAGCTTGCTTCAGTAAAAATGTATCCAATTTGTAATAACTAGATTGGCACAAGAAAACATAGAAACTGGCAAATAACAGGTTGCTTAAATAAAGTTGCAGCTCAGGTCAAAGAAGGAATTGGTGGGGCTGAAATTGCCACCCTACACTAGAATATCCATCCACCTAATCTCAGGGTCATGGGGTTGAAGGTTTTCCCAATTGTAGGGGCTGCCAGACCACCTCACTCACCCAGAGCCGCCAACTTAGAGTCACCAAGTAATTTAACATTCAAGTGTCTGGGATGGAAAATCAGAATACTACGAGAAAATACTACATAGAGATGGGCAGATCAAGCAATCTCCTTAAAGACAGAAATCAGGCTGGGGTTCACAATGAAAACTCTGTGACTATGAGACAGGAACGCTTACCAGCGTGCCACTCTGCCATCCCCATTTACATTATAGTGCGTGGCAGTTAGCAGCAGCCAGTTTAGCTCTAAGAACTCACACCCTTATGCATGTAATGATGTTTTTAAATGGAGAAATTAGCTCAGCGTTTTAAGAGAACATGTCTGCGGCTAATTAATTGGGGTAGTGACGGGATTAAAGACAACACAAACAACACAAATCTTTCAGACTTACCGCCTCCACTTCACAGTATGTGTCAATATTAAATGACCTTGTAGGAATAATGATGCCATAGCATTACAAGAGAAACAGGAGGCGCCCACATGAGAGAAGATTTCATCATTTTTTAAAGGTTGGGTGCTGTGGTTTGTTGTCTTTTTTTGGCTGCTGACTGCGGTCCCACACAATGAATACTTGGCATACAGTCAGCTGAAGGGGGAAAACACTGGCCATGTAATGGACTTCAAAGCCACCCAGTATGACTCTCTTTACCTGGAGGAATAGCATCAAGAAAGCTGTAGGTAAAAGGCTCATATTTTGGGTTAAAGCAATCAGCATTCTGAAAGTGAACTCAGATGTGGAGTTTCATAAATTGCTTTAACTCGGCCCATAGCCATTTAAACATTTACTAACTCATACAACTTTCTGAACAGTTTTCTGAACAGTGTTGTCACATCATGGCTGTGATGGGGCGTCATAATTATCTGGACACTTGGCTTTGCAATTATACTACACTGTATAAAGAGAAAACAATAAAAACAAGTAAGAAAATATATACAAGGTGTAATATTCATGCACATTCATAGACATGCCTAGCTGGTTTGAAAGTTGGAGCATTTTAAAAGTTCCTAGTGACTTCCTCAGAGTTTCTTATCAAAATTTTGTTGAATACATTCGGTATCTTTGTAACAGTGAGTCATTTTCAAATGTAGGAATGATAACAGAATGTAATTACATGTCATTTACATTAAATATGCTTTTTATTTCTATTTTACAATATCAAGGGGCTGAAATTGCTTTCATAAATTGCAGATTCTTTATCAAGTGATGAAAAAATTCATGTGCTGTTGTTAGTCATCAGATGTGTGGGATCTGTGCCTAATTGTAGTTAAAATTTCTTAGACGCACATTTTTTCAAAGAAGTACCTGGTGGAAATTTAAAATCTGTGTTTGAGTCTCAAATTAAAACATTCGAACATGACAGATGGAGGATCTTTGTAGTGCTTTACCAGTAAGTTATGCTGTCTGAGAAATATTTAATTATTATAATCTTTGGAAAATGCACCCATCAGGTTTTATTTAGTATAGCAGAAATACTGAGCACACTTTTACACACTCTAGCATACATAAAGTGTCGCTCAGCCATCTTTCATAAATTTTTACGGAAGTTGCTTATATTTTTTCATTTTTATGTACAAGATCATGATGTCATTTACCTGCTTTGATTTTAAGGTGCAGTAGAAGTGAGCTGCTGTTACTGAGGTTCATACTAGATGCATCGCAGCCGTAGAGACAAGCACGGGATGGGAGAGAGGCAGAAGCCAGACTACAGTATTACCATTGTCACACACGTGTACATAGGGGACAGGGGACGGTAATTCAACTCAAGGTGTTGGCATTCTACAATAACACCTTCTCCTTCTCCCCATCTGCAGACCAGAAGATTGACAGCTTTTCCACTGCTAAGGTAACTTGCAGTGTCCATTCACCTGGACCTGCCTCTTCTTGCTGGAAACAGTTGGCAGTCATTTCTGAAGTGATTATTCAACAAAGACTATGGCTGTTATAAAGGTTATTTTTTATATCCAGAGGGATAGAAAGGACTCACAAGTAGTGCTTAATTATGTTTAATTATGGTCAAATGATTGTCACCTTTGTGGCATTTGTGATTAATTTGTCATTTGTGTAAACCTGGAGATTCCAAAGGACAGAGGTTTAAATATTTATGCAAACATTAACTTTTCAGTTAAATATTTACAGAAAACGGTTTACTTGGACTTTGGAAATGTATTGTTATAGCATAAGAGTTCACACTAAAAATACTGAATGGATAAATATGTGCGCAAATCTTTTGTCATGCAGAACTTTCAAGGGGATTGAACATTTTACATGCCACTGAAATACAAAGAATGCATTTGTTTAAAGTGTAAGTTTATCAATTATGTTTGCCATTCCATTTGGACTGACAAAGTCACCAATTGTGCACTGTGATGAATATAAATCACCAAAACGATTATAAAGGTTTGGGGATTGGCCCGTATAATATTGAGAACTGAATTGGTCAAGATGTTTATCAAAAAAGATATCAGACATTCGACAATCAGTTGGAGTTTCTGTCGGCTTTTATAGCATGGCCAAGATGGCTACAGGAAGTGGTAAAAACAGGAAATGACGTCATCAACGAGAGGCGGAAGTGACATCATCATGGCGGGACCGGAAGTGACGTCATCCATGGGAGCAGAAGGTGAAGTCATCATGGTGGGACCGGAAAGTGACATCAGCAAGTGGAACTGGAGGTGAGGTTATGAATGTGGAAGTGTCTGTTGCAGGTATGTAACAATTATTTATCTTATTTAGTTCTGTAGGATTAGAAAGAAAGGCATTAGCACCATCATACAACCCCCCATCTTGTAACCATTCACTCACCTCTGGACCAGTTGATTGCCTCCTAAGCGCACGTGTGTGACAGCACATGTAAGTCTTACTGAACTTGTCCTGGAGGGAACAAGAAACAGATTTTGTGGCCACACAATAGTATATTGACCATTCACTATACCGCTCTTGTTCCCACAGGATAATAACTTACACACATAATAAACACATCTTGTTTACACAATATACACCTTGTGACCATAACACAAGATCTTACCCAATAGAGCTACACTGAAAAAAGAACTGACTGCATTTAAATGAGGTAGCATTGCATTTACCGAATAAGACATAACAGTGTGTTTTAAAACAGATGATATTGCATTAAAATTGTAACACAATAATTATTGCATTTAAGCATGACAACATTGTGTTTAAGTTCAATTGTACTGCAATAAAAAATAAGCTGTATCTTTCTCTGCTTCATGTCACATAACCATTAAGTACCCAAGTACAGTGGTTAACTTTAAACTGAATAGGGCATATTACATTAATTTAATGTCTAGCACCAAATGTCACTGTCAGTTTACAAATCCTAATTCTACTTTTAAGTCACAGGAGAAATGCATCTTCTTCTGTTTTTAGACTCCTTCAGCATATTCACATCCAGAAAAGAAGGCATTTGTGGTGATTCTTTAGTATTTTTTATTACTAATAGGTTATGTCCTCTGACTACTATTATTTGAAAATGAAAGGTTCAGCACTGTGGAGATTTTTATTTAGCCTGTGGAAGAGAGGGGGTGCCACCGAGCCCCAAACCCAAAACACAACCACCATGTTACAAGTCCCAGTACAATACAGGGTTTA
Organism: Polypterus senegalus; assembly: GCF_016835505.1. NCBI lineage: Eukaryota > Metazoa > Chordata > Cladistia > Polypteriformes > Polypteridae > Polypterus > Polypterus senegalus. Next base: position 75,186,085 of record NC_053169.1, on the reverse strand, counting down.
TTACCACAAAGTACCTTACACACAGGCTTCAAAAATGGTATAGACACAAATATTCTTCTCCATTCTTGTTTTTCCTCTCCTTCTACTCCTCCAGGCGAGCCTTATCCCTTTTCCACCCAACTCTAAATCACCTGGATGAGGTCAAGTGGCTTCTTTTATGTTGGACTCAGAAGTACTTCCAATGTCATTGCACTGAATGGCAGAAGCACTTCTGGGTCACATAGAAGTCCCACAAAACAGGGAGTCCTTCTCCCTGCATCAGGGTTTTCCTTCTGGACAATAAATCCCATGAATCCTTGCGGATGTCTACACTGGGGCCATGCCAGAGGAGCACTGCTCTTGACAGGCAACCTCATCTTCCACCTGGACTGGGATAATAATCAAGCCCCATCTAGACTGGGTTATGCCTCCATCCGGAGTGTCCATCCATTATGGCCTCCCAACTGGGCTAGGTATCGCCCCTTCATCCCAGTCGGGGTGCCAGTCAACCCCTTATGGCAGTACTTACAAGTCCTAGACAAGCACAGCTGGATAACAGGAATTTTGAAAATCAGCTACTACTTAAGCTAAACAGAAATCTTTACAGTTTATGAAGTACATAATATGCTTTGGAGGAAAATTAGAAACTACTCTATAAAAAGAGCTTTTGCTTTTTTATTTGAGTACTTTTTTTACTTTTAGTAAAGTATTTTTTTTTTTTTTTTTAACTGAAATACCTTTTACTCCAGTGAAAGTAAAACTTTGACAAAATACTTCTACTTTTACACCAAGTATCACTTTTGAGTTCTTTTTTACAACTCTGAAAAAATAAAAAATATCACTGTGAACTGAATAAATATATACAGTGGATCCGAATAATTTCCCCCATAGGATTGTACATAAATACAATGAATCCCTTCCCGACTGTACGAACTGTATGTATTTTTTTAAAGATTTTTAAGCACAAATATAGCTCATAATACCATAGAATGCACAGCGTAATCTATACTAATAAAAGGCAAAGCCCTCACTCACTCACTGACTGACTCACTGACTCATCACTAATTCTCCAACTTCTCGTGTAGGTAGAAGGCTGAAATTTGGCAGGCTTATTCCTTACAGCTTACTTGCAAAAGTTAAGCAGGTTTCATTTTGAAATTCTACACATAACGGTCATAACGGTCGACAACGTCCGCCATGTTGAACATTCTTATTTATGGCCCCATCTTCACGATATTCGGTAGGCGGCTTCCCTGCGCTAACCGAAACCAATGTACGTACTTATTTCGATGGTATGATGCCACTGTCGGCCCCCATATTGAACTTTCCAACGTCACTAATTTTCCAACTTCCCGTGTAGGTAGAAGGCTGACCCCATCTTCATGAAACTTGGTAGGTGGCTTCCCTGCGCTAACCAAAACCGATGTAGGTAGTTATTTCGGTGGTATGAAGCCACTATCGGCCGCCATATTGAATTTTCCAAACGTCACTAATTCTCCAACTTCCCATGTAGGTAGAAGGCTGAAATTTGGCAGGCTCATTCCTTACAGCTTACTTACAAAAGTTAAGCAGGTTTCATTTCGAAATTCTATGCATAACGGTCATAATGGTCGACAACATCCGCCATGTTGAACTTTCTTATTTATGGCCCCATCTTCACGAAATTTGGTAGGCGGCTTCCCCGCGCTAATCGAAACCAATGTACAGTGGTGTGAAAAACTATTTGCCCCCTTCCTGATTTCTTATTCTTTTGCATGTTTGTCACACAAAATGTTTCTGATCATCAAACACATTTAACCATTGGTAAAATATAACACAAGTAAACACAAAATGTAGTTTTTAAATGATAGTTTTTATTATTTAGGGAGAAAAAAAATCCAAACCTACATGGCCCTGTGTGAAAAAGTAATTGCCCCCTGAACCTAATAACTGGTTGGGCCACCCTTAGCAGCAATAACTGCAATCAAGCGTTTGCGATAACTTGCAATGAGTCTTTTACAGCGCTCTGGAGGAATTTTGGCCCACTCATCTTTGCAGAATTGTTGTAATTCAGCTTTATTTGAGGGTTTTCTAGCATGAACTGCCTTTTTAAGGTCATGCCATAGCATCTCAATTGGATTCAGGTCAGGACTTTGACTAGGCCACTCCAAAGTCTTCATTTTGTTTTTCTTCAGCCATTCAGAGGTGGATTTGCTGGTGTGTTTTGGGTCATTGTCCTGTTGCAGCACCCAAGATCGCTTCAGCTTGAGTTGACGAACAGATGGCCGGACATTCTCCTTCAGGATTTTTTGGTAGACAGTAGAATTTATGGTTCCATCTATCACAGCAAGCCTTCCAGGTCCTGAAGCAGCAAAACAACCCCAGACCATCACACTACCACCACCATATTTTACTGTTGGTATGATGTTCTTTTCTGAAATGCTGTGTTCCTTTTACGCCAGATGTAACGGGACATTTGCCTTCCAAAAAGTTCAACTTTTGTCTCATCAGTCCACAAGGTATTTTCCCAAAAGTCTTGACAATCATTGAGATGTTTCTTAGCAAAATTGAGACGAGCCCTAATGCTCTTTTTGCTTAACAGTGGTTTCGTCTTGGAAATCTGCCATGCAGGCCGTTTTGCCCAGTCTCTTTCTTATGGTGGAGTCGTGAACACTGACCTTAATTGAGGCAAGTGAGGCCTGCAGTTCTTTAGACGTTGTCCTGGGGTCTTTTGTGACCTCTCGGATGAGTCGTCTCTGCGCTCTTGGGGTAATTTTGGTCGGCCGGCCACTCCTGGGAAGGTTCACCACTGTTCCATGTTTTTGCCATTTGTGGATAATGGCTCTCACTGTGGTTCGCTGGAGTCCCAAAGCTTTAGAAATGGCATTATAACCTTTACCAGACTGATAGATCTCAGTTACTTCTGTTTTCATTTGTTCCTGAATTTCTTTGGATCTTGGCATGATGTCTAGCTTTTGAGGTGCTTTTGGTCTACTTCTCTGTGTCAGGCAGCTCCTATTTAAGTGATTTCTTGATTGAAACAGGTGTGGCAGTAATCAGGCCTGGGGGTGGCTACGGAAATTGAACTCAGGTGTGATACACCACAGTTAGGTTATTTTTAACAAGGGGCAATTACTTTTCACACAGGGCCATGTAGGTTTGGATTTTTTCTCCCTGAATAATAAAACCATCATTTAAAAACTGCATTTTGTGTTTACTTGTGTTATATTTGACTAATGGTTAAATGTGTTTGATGATCAGAAACATTTTGTGTGACAAACATGCAAAAGAATAAGAAATCAGGAAGGGGGCAAATAGTTTTTCACACGACTGTACATACTTATTTCGGTGGTATGATGCCACTGTCGGCCGCCATATTGAACTTTTCAACGGTATTTGTTACTTATGGGCCCATCTTCAAGAAATTTGGTACGCGGGTTCCCAACACTAACCGAATCCTACTTATGTACATATATATGTCCATAGCCTGCAGCTCAGTCACCGTGTTGGCTGCCTGCCTATATAAGGCCGTCCGTCTCTCCAGTCTCTACATTCCCTTCCTTGCTTCGCCACGGGATTCACGTCTCCTGCTGATAACTACAGCCTTTTTATTTAATCCACGGCTTCTCCGCTGTTTTATTGTTCATTTATTACGATTATAGTTATTGCGTAGGTATTTTAGACTTACTTTACATTGTTCAGGTACCCATTTCCTTTATCATTCCAACCGTACCCCCCAAAAACATGTCTATCGAGGTGATCACCATCGATCAAAGAACTGTCACTTACCGAGTGGTTTCCATGCCCGGAGATAGCACTTACCTTTTCCATTCTCTTTGTTACATATTGCACGGCCATATCAGGCTCACTCTTGATATCCGGAGGAACATTGTGTCTTATGCATTGAATGACTGGGACAGGTTCAAGGTGTGGACTGATGACGGTACAGGAGATAATTATACTACACAGGAGCACTAGAAGAGTGAAATGCTTAAGCCCTTTACCTATGGATCTGCATGTGAGTTGATGGCTGCCGCTGAATTGTTCGGTTGTCGCTTTCAAGTGTACCGAAATGGCCAAATATTTTACACCTTTTGACAACCGCCAATGCCTCTTAAACATCTTAGATTCACAGGTGACGATTTCAGTAGTGGACACTTTGATGCTTATGAATGTTTAAACTCTCAAAAGCTGGCTTTGAAGTTATCGATGAAACCGGTTGTATACTTACAACGCTTGACAGGGGCCGAATGTCTCTTCAACACAAGTCCTACAAATACTGTCGTAATTGAAACAAACCATGAAACTCAAACCGATTATGACAGCAGCAATCCAAGCTGTGAGATTTGAAACAAGATTACTGTTCACATGGCCAACTGTACGTTGCATGCTCAAGAGTAAGCTCAACGCACAGCTTGGTCAAATTACAACCGGAGGGCCGAACTCACAATGTGGCATACAAAGAGATCCTTAACAAATAATTATTGGTATATTTTCCCTCAGTTTAAAAAGGTTTAATTTTTCTCTTAATAAAAATTTTAATGCAGTACTTCGCCGCTGCGAAGCGCGGGTATTTTGCTAGTAGTAAACAAAATGTAAAAACATTGAATAACACCGAGAAAACCTTGAACAGAGAAAAGTAACATTGCAAGAATTCACGCTATATTGCTACAAACCGCTCACTGTAAACACTTTTTTTTAATGAGTTTAAACATTTGAACATTTGAAAAATCCGTAATTTAATAAACAACCAAGAAAAGTAACATTGCAACAATTCACTCTAAGAACCAAAAAATTAACATTTGAAAAATCCGTAATACAAAAACTAACCATACACTAACCTTGCATGAGTAGAGTTCTAGCATGAAGGAAGTGAGGAGGAACTGAGTGGAGAGGAGATTACAGTTTTGAGGTAAAGTCTGTGAAGATCCGGGTTCGCTGCATGCTCCCATCTTGCTTCCGGGAGCCCTTAAACCCTTCACCGTCGGTAATGTTACCGATGAGCATGACAGTGAGGCACTACAATTGAGCAATCGGATGGTGCAAAAAGGGCCAAGTGCTTTTATTAAAATCAACAAAATAAAATCAAAAACAATGTCCAAATTAAATAAAGTGCAGTGCTTTCAGAATCCTTCAATAAATAACTAATCCCATAAAAACAGAAGTGAAGAGGAGGTAAAAACCAATAAAAAAAAGTCTTCATTAAATATGAGGTTAAAACAATGCTCGAAGCAGTCTCTTTAAAAACAAGTCCTCTTGACGTGAGCTGTGGACCCGCTATACCACAAAGTCCCTCTACGCGATGCATGTCTGACCAAGAACAATGTACTGTACAGGGAGAGACTGAACACGGGCGTAAATCACCGGCACGTACAAACCGGAAGGAAAACGAAAAAGAGCACAAAGAGTTCACAACGAATGCACAGGGAGAGACTGAACATGTGCGGAAATCATCGGTGCGTGCAAACTGGAAGGGAAACTAGCTTGTTCGTCACCCGAGTGTGTGGTCGTGAACAGATGCAAAAGTTTGGCAAACTTTTTGGTCGTAACCCAATTTGTATGTGGTCCGAGATGTTCGCTACCTGAGGTTCCACTATACACACCTAACATCATACCTTTCTTACATGGTTACACTTACTCATCCAACCCATGCCGTGCCCTGCCCTGAGGTGTACTTGGTTCAGCTTCAGCATGGAGGACTCCAGGTGTTTCACTGTTTTGCTGTCAGCAGCAACTCTCAAAGGAATTAAAGAAAAAATATAAAAAATATACAGGTTGAAGCGTCTTCTCTCAAGTAAAAGGTGAAACAGTAAACTAAAGTAATTCGTAGCTGAAGTGGCAACAAATTTGTCTTTTTTTTTAAGACAGAAAGTTCGCCAATACTTCTTAACAGGAGATTTTGAAATTTCAAAAATCTGTACAACGTCCTCTATTCAAGATATTTTAATGAAAACTGAACCTCCTAGACAAACTTCCTTGAAAAATAAGTGTACCGTTTCCAATAAAATCAGTCCACTAGGAGCCAAATTGACAAGCAGGCAGACATGGCTATCACAGTAAGTGATTTTGCATTCTATATGAACATATCTAAAAATGGATGTTGAGTAGCATGGTGGATGGAGCTGCTGTATCACATAGGCTCAAATCCTAGCCTGACCATTGACTTTGTAGAGTTTGCATGTTCTTTCCATGTCCACAAGAGTTTTCTTTCTACATTTCAGATGTGAAAGTTAATCAACCACATTATAATGGACCAGTCATGATTAAGTGTGCCCTGTGGAGGACTGGTGTCCCAACCAGGAGTTTGTTTCTACCCTGAGAACAAAGCACATAGGACAGGATCAGGCACCCTCAAAACAATAAAATTGCATTAAGTGGGTTCAGTAAATAATGAAAAGTTGACCGACTAACTCACTTATCAAAATAAACACTACTAGCCGACGGCCGCCGTAGCATATGGCGGTGGAAGAATAGGAATGGAAAACATTGAGAAAGGAATTCAGAAATCAAGAAGAAATAAACAACTTAAACCTCTTGAAAAACGCAGTGTGCATGTAGAATTTCCGGCCAAGTAGGATTACATGTGAAAGTGATGAATAAATCAAGCTTTCCGAAAAGACGTACTATGGCCATGGCATCCTGATAGTTTTGTTGCATGTATCTTGGACTTCCTGGAAATATGGACGGTAATATGATCATTTTGCCTACTAGTACATTGTTATTTTCAGTGTTTGCTTGCAGTGCATCTGTATTCAAACACTGTATTGTTCCACGCGCAGATCTTGTTGATGTAATCTGAGATAGTTGAGACACACGCCCTCTGTTTTAACATATACATCTACGACGTAATGTTGGCATAGTTTTCCGCTGGAGTGCAAAATACTAAATGTATTCCTCATTGCTAATCTGTTCGCGTAAAATTGGCATTGACTAAGCCTTATTCGCTTGGCAGTTCTTTTATCGGGAACATGTAAATCTTTGTGCCAGCCAATGTCTCCGTAATGGAATAAAAGTGGGTAAACCATACGATCGTAATTCATATTGAGCGTGGAAATCTGTTTACAGGAGTTGAGTAAGGGATAGATGCAAATGTCCCTTTCGGCAGGTGTTTCGCCATCTTCTCCGACGAATATCGCTGCAATGTCGGGGCATTGTATTGTCGTAAATCCTGCCTAGGGTTTTCCTTGAAAACCATTCGTACAGATGCTGTTGGATTGGACTGAGCAATTTCATGCATGTGTTTGTATGATTTAGCGAAGGGATTGATGGTTCTGAGCATGGAATCTAGCTGGAGAAGTATATTTTCACTGCATGTAGAGTTTGCTTTATTTTGTAAGCGTACTGCAGTAGCTTGCGCGGTGTCAAAAACATAGAACTGTCCATATCCTGGAGGTAGAAGTGTTGATGTATAGTGGAGAGATTTGGTGATAAATTTGCCCGTGTATTTTAAAACAGTATGGTCTGTGGCCAGGAGGTTGAGTTATCTATGTACCCATGGAAGCAAACGCTAGAGAAGAGTTGTATTCTCAAATGTGTTCACGATAATTTTTAACTTCTGATGTTTGCTGTGTAAGAAGCTGTTGTAAAGACACAGGTGGCTCCCGCAAAGGTGGTAAAGCTACTTTACTGTTGTGGCAGCACCTTGAGTACTTGTTGGATGTATTATGCTCAGCAGGCCAGTATAGTACGTGACATGGAAGACGACCAATAGGAATCGATAAATGCTGTGTCGGCTGCGTGTAGGCGGGACCAGTTTTGAAGTGGAAGCAGGACAAACCAGATGAGAAATATATATAAAAGATTTCCATTTAGCTAAAAAGCTGATATTTGACAGGATGGTACATCTAGGGCACTAGGTATCAACTAAGAAAGGATGTATATTTAATATTCAATATTTCCACAATAGGAAAACTAAATACCCCAAAATCTCAAAAACACTGTTTGGATTGAAATGTAGTGACACTGCAAAAAAAAAATAGTTTTTATATTTGTTGCTATTGTCCTTAATAATAATCCTTAATAATGACTTGTTGTCCCCATCTGGAAAGGGAAGGGTGATTGCCTGGATTGCAGCAACTACAGGGGGATAACACTGCACTTGGTGCCGGGTAAGGTCCTTGCTAGGGTCATCCTCAATAGGATCCGTGATCACTTGCTCACCTACCAGCGACTGGAACAGTCTGGTTTGACGCCTAAGAAGTCTACCATCAACCGCATTCTGGCACTGAGGGTTCTCATGGAGCGCAAACACGAATATCGGCAGAGTTTCTTTGCAGCCTTTGTTGATTTTTGCAAAGCGTTCAACTCAGTTGATCGACCTGCCCTGTGGAACATCCCAAGGGTTCGTGGGATCCCCTCGAGGTTGCTGGATTTCATGGCTGGCCTGTACACTTGTACTGTGAGTGCTGTGCAGAGTGGAGGCAGGACCTCTGAGTTTTTCCCAGTTGATTCTGGGGTTTGTCAAGGGTGTGTTCTGGTCCTACTCTGTTCAATGCTTGAATGGACTGAGTGTTGGGCAAGGTCATGGGGTCCAGTGGCTGTGGGGCATCTGTTAGTGAAGAAAGATTCACAGATCTTGACTTTGCTGACAATGCTGTGATCTTCACAGAGTCAATGAAGGCTCTGATCAGAGCCCTCAAGAGACTGAGCGAGGAGTCTGAGTGTCTGGGCTTGCGAGTGTCCTGGATAAAAACCAAGATCCAGGCCTTTAATGACTTCTTGGGCACAGCCATCAGCAGTGTGTTTGTTTGCAGAGAGAGTGTCGACCTTGTCGAGAGGTTTACTTACCCTGGCAGTGACATTCATGTCTCTGGTCACTCTTCTTATGAAGTCAGTAGACAGATTGGGAGAGCATGGGGGGTCATGAGGTCGCTGGAAAGGGGTGTGTGGCGCTCCCGATATCTATGCAAAAGGACGAAGGTCCAAGTCTTTAGAGTCCTGGTGCTTCCTGTCTTGCTATATGGTTGAGTGAGCGGTAGCTCATGGAGTCCCGAATGAGGTACATTACCTGCATTGTGAGGGAGCGTCAGTTACGGCACTATGGCCATGTGACGCGTTTCCCCCTGGGTGATCCAGCTCGTAGGATCCTCATTGTTGGGGACCTGAGTGGCTGGACCAGGCTGGGTAACTCTTGGCTGCGGCAGATAGAGGGTCATGTCCAGACGGTGAGACTGGACCACGTGTTTGCCTCGGGGGTTGCAAACTGGGATCCTGAGTTGTTTCGTCATGTAGTGGGTGCGGCAACACATGTCACCTTTATGCCACAGCGATGACAATCCCATGGAGAAATGGGGGAAGGGGGACAGTTTATGCAAATGAAGGTTTTCTGCAAGAGCAAAGTGAAAAGAGCAAAGTTCAGAGAAGCTCAAAGAAGACACACTTATCAAGTGTGGTGTACTCTTACAAATCCTGGTTCTTTCATGGTATTTTATGGATCTTTACTCGGTTGTGTTGTTTTCCTTAGAGCCATTGTTTGACAAAGCACCATTTCATATTGGGACATAATTTTTACATCTGAAGTTGGATCTTTTTTTTTTGAAAAACATCCTAATGTGTGGGAAAAAAAGAAATCTTTCATTATTGGTGGACTACCTAGCAGGACACTAAAAGTTTGAGAAAACCTAAACTTAACCTGTGCTACTTATTACCCACAAATCTATTATTTCACAAATCTGTTACCATCTATTTATGGTTATTCACTGTATGAGCCTGTGAAGGATCTAAATGAATAAAAGTTCTTTCTGGAACCAATAATGATTCCCCTATGGCATCGCTCTGAAGAACCGCTCTGGTGCTTTCATTTTTAAGAGTGTATAAAGTTCAATACTTGCCAGATGCCAAACTGATCTAGTAAAAAGAGAATGTAATATATATTATCTCCCCACTCTCTTCATATTATCTGCAACCTTGTTACAAATGCTGATGGGGACTACAATTCCCATCAGTCAGTGCACTGCTTCAGATGACTTCATTAGCACTGGAAAAGTTTGAACAAGTGAACTGATAAATGTGGCAGCAATTTCATTTTCTCGCTGGATTGCAGTATTTATTTTATAGTACGTCTTTTTGTCTCATTTAGGATTGTACTTAGACATGTTGCATTTACAAAGGACACTTTTTTCCCCATTTACTTTAATTTAATCAGGACACTTATCTGAAAAAAGTGTTACCAAACCTTTAAAGAACAATCTTCCTTTCTTTCTTTCTACACCTTACCAAAAGATAAAACTTAAACTCCCAAAATTAAATACCTGTTTTTAGTAAGTTTCTCTATTGCAAACTCACACACAAAGCGGAACATATTCAAAAGGAACCTCAGCTGTTTTTGGTATCATTACCTATTGTGAGGTTACATTTGACATAATGTACAAAGCTTGACTTGGACAGCCGGACAGTGGCAGAGTGATCCACTTGGCCCTAAATGCACTTCATTTTACTTTGTCTATCATATGTGTCAATAAATCTGAGATAAACTGATTGCACTGTATTTTCTTATCAATGCATAGTGTGATAGTAATTAAATTGCAAAAATATTAAAGAAAACTTGTCCTCAAACTAGGCCCTCTTTCTATATTTAAATATATAATCAGTCCAAAGAACCAGGCAGGAGGAAGCTTGTCCATTTCATCATTTATATACTTTTGAGCAAATGATTAAAGAGGGATTACCCTGTACAACAATCTAGTAAGGGTGAGTGCCCTGGGCAGAGGATGGCAGCAAGTGGTCAAAGAATAAGAGCAGAGGTCTATATTTATAAACCACTGAACTTACATGAGATTTCTGAATTAATCCTGAGATTTACTCTGATTGGTTTGTTGGCTTACACCCAAATAACTTATAAAAATAAAAGTATGTTCTACTACAGCACAGTCTTGTTCTTCTCAAATCTCTTAGGTTCATCTACTACCCTTGAAATCTTTGTCCAGTCTTGTTGTTTACAGGACATCTGCTGATCTCTTAATCATCTTCTAGTACATTCTGTGTTTCTCCTGGTATGTTCTTCTCTTTAATTTAATTAACCTTTCAGTAGTTCTCTTCTTGTCATTTCTAAAACGAATGCTTATATTATATAGTTCACTGTGCATTGTAATCCAAAATACTTAATATAATACTAAGTATTTAAAATAGTATTAAGTATTATAAAATAATACCTCCCAATTTATCTCTCACAATAGTCTGACATTTTTCTTATAGCCAACATTGTTTTCTACCTACATATCGATCACCATTAAGTTCACAATACCAATCAAAGATCAGCCTTAGGTGATTTCTGAAGTGAAAAAACACAAAGAAAAGAAAAAAGTAAAAAAAAACAACAACACTGCAAATTAACTGATGGAGCCAAGCCTTGACTGAAGTGCAATTTTTTCTATGGAGATGCTGTTTTTCAGAATGATATAAAAAGGGAACGGGATGGTACTTTTGAACGAGTACATGTGATTAGTAACTTTCATTTTTTTCAGCTGGTAACCATTTACTCAAACCCACCACATACTGAGGCAGTACTAGTTTTAGGCATTGATGCTGATGGAGAGTCGAGATATTTAGCAGATTTTAGCTTTGAATGAATCAATTTTAAATCCCCTTTGTAACATTACTGAATGCTGCTTTAATATAGCGCTCTGCTGCAGTCTCTTTCACACCATCATCACCAAAGTGTTCCCATCGATTGCTTGTTTCAATTCAAACAATGAAGTTTCCTGTCAAATCCTGATTTGCAATGACCATCAACAAAAGCCACATCACTAGGAAAAGCAGGAACTGATCTATGGGAGATTGGGCCATTGCACATTCAACAGTTAGCAGCTCAAGTGAACTAATAATATTAGCCACTGGTAAAAAAAAATACAAATATTATATACAGAAAATACTTAATTAGATACATAGTACTTCTGATTAATATATGGCACTATAACTGAGACCCATTATATTAGTAAATTTCCCTGGTGAAGCAGGGTAACACAGTTAGTATGTAATTATTATAAATAATAAGTTAGAACTGCAATCTGAAATATGAGCTCTGGTGGCTCACACATAATGCACTCAACTCCTTTAATGTAAATTTGCCAGACTGTAATAGAAGCATAAATAAGTAAATGAGTATGCAGGTGGGCAGGCAAATGAATAGCAGAGTGTCTTTTTCTTGTTGCTCCATAATGAAATGCCTTGTTATCAGGCCTCACCACTGGCTGTGCTAATTATACCCTGTGGGTCAGCTATCCCATAATTACTATAATAAATCGCACAATGCAAAGGTCAGGCAAGGACAGCAGCTTGGAGTAGAGGAATAAATTCTGCTGGACTGTTTAAAGCAATTAAATGATTTCTCTGTGGGCCTGCAGCCGTCCTAGCACAAGGACTATGAGGGCACCGGAAAGCTTCAGACAGGACATGGTGTTTATCCTCCCGTTGTTAAATCCTGTCTTCACATTAAAGGATCACGGAGCAGAGGAACACATTTGTTCACTTTCTGCACCAGTTTGACACATTACAGAATCACAGGGAACTGGGACAAAACGTGAAATCACCCTGCTGCAAGAGAGAAATCAACCACAGACAGAAAACCAGTGCATTGTGGGTGCCATTTACTGTAGATCTGTCAATAATGGTGCCACCCACATCTTTGGGATGTGCAGAACTTTATTGCTGCTACGTTCGTTCTTAACTTTACGACGTCATTCAAAATATTAGGTATGGAAAATATACATCAAGAAGTCATGTTCTGGTTGTTTAAGAGACCATATGTGGTTGCAATTTACAGAAGGTGCAATATGATGGGTTCACATTTTTAGCTATTGTCAGGGATGCCAGGGGCAACGACCCAGCCAGGACGCCGTGAGGGACCGGAAGAGAGTCAAAGCCCACCCTGGATCACATGGGGGCCGCCTTCCTGGTTGCTTTGGGGGCCACGGGTTGAGGGCATGGAAGCCCTACCCTGTAGGGGCCTGTGGTCACTGCCAGGAGGCGCCCCAATGCCTTGGGAACCTGTTGCCTCAGCACTTCCGCCACACCAGGAAGTGCTGGGGGGAAGACTTTGGGAGACACCCAGGGAGCTGCCGGGAGGACAGCCGGCACTTCCGTCACACTGGGGCGTGGCCAAGGGAGGAATGCCGGGAACACCTGGTGCTCATCCGGGAACCATATAAAAGGGGCCGTCTGCATTCATTCAGGGCTGGAGTCGGGTGGAAGCAGGACGAGGCACGAGAGAGGTGTGGAGGCGGCCCGAAGAAGTGGCATTTGTGGCCAGGACTGTGTGTTTGGGGTATTGTGCATGAACTGGGTCTGAGTGACCATTTATTATTGTTGTAAATAGTTGTAAATAAACGTGTGGTGGTTGAAAAACAACATGTCCGCCTGTCTGTGTCCGGGTCGGCTCCACACTATGCATTTTTCTGTGTGATTTAGCCAATTTACTGTTAGTGTTGGGGTGTGAAACTGTGGATGTAGTAACTCAAAAACAACTCATTCTGACTGAAGTACAGTTATTAGTATTTCAAAATTCTAGAAGATGATTTTGACCAAAATTGCTCCAGTAGGTTCTGGTCTACAAAGATTTTATGTCTTTGAACACTTTGTCTTCCAATATTTTACTGTAAATATTGCAGCTGTAAAGTAAGGTTTTACTTAAAGTCAGGGCTGTCTTAATGTATGGGTACAGAGGGCACTGGCTGGGGACCCCAGGAGCATAGGAGCCCACAATGTTTCTGATGCCTATGTATGTTTCTGTTTTGCAATCTAAACAGGGGTCCCAGTGCACTAATTTGCCCGGTGGCCTATGATGCTGGTAAGATGGCCCTGCTTAAAAACATCTTTGTGCAAACTGCACTTGAATGCTGGCTAAATGATTTTGGGGAGCATATATTTCAGTTGGTACTGGAGGGTGGATAGAGGAGGACAATGACACCCCCATAGAAAACCAAATAGAGGACTGCCAGCAGTATGGCTTTACACAACCATACTTAAAAAAAAATAAATAAATAAGCAGCATGTGTAAATAAAGAAATTAGGACCAGCAAACGCATCCTGATGTGACACAGCAAGGAACATGGCAGTGTGATGAAGACAGAGGCAGAGGCCAACAATTTGTTTTTTAATGCAGCACAGAGTAAATGAGAAGAATCATTAACGTTTAGATTAGATTTCTGATTAGCTACAGCTTCATATTTCACTTCCCCATATTTACGACAGATTATTCTAATGCATAAGTTAATCATACATTCATGTCCACTTTGGAGCTTGAGATTGACAGGCATTCGTTTTTTGTGTACATAAGTATAAACCCAGTCTATTCATCCATCCAGAGCCTGTCCTGCAAGAGCCACGGGTTCAAAAACCAGTATTGTGTATGAAGTTGTTCAAAAGAGCGCGTTCAATGAATAAGCTCATTTTTCTAAGAACGATGAACTTAACGTATTTGCAAGTGAAGAACTTGAACATGAGCTAGTTCAGTTTTATGTGACATTCTTGATCTGGTTTAGGCCCAGATTAAACATTTTGCCTTACCCTGTAATGTAGGGGTGGAGCCGTATCCGAATACGGTATTCGGATAAGCACAAATAGTGGATTTTTACAAATATTTATTTCGTACAAATTTTTAGCGATTTATTTGTATGTGGAAAAAATAATGTAAACTCAAATAGGCCCTGTCTGTGTCCGCCTGCTTCTGTTTAAGCTACACCCCCATAGACACAAGCACGCGGTGAAGCTCCGCTTTCGCTTTTAGGAAAACACTGTACTTCGCTAGGCCGCTTTATATTTGTTCCCATTGGACATGTAATATGTGACGCAAATTTTGACCGGCAGCGTAATAGGTTAGTCCACCTACACGCTAGCTCCACAGTCACCATTTGTGTCACACGGTTAGAGTGTAATTTATATGTTGTGGAGCCGACCCGGACACAGACAGGCGGACATGTTGTTAAAACACCACCACACGTTTATTTACAGAATTATTTACAAATTACTTGGTCACTAAGACCCCAGTTCAAAGGTCACTCAGACCCCAATCACGTGCACAAACACCCCAAACACAGTCCTGGCCACAATGCCTTTCTCTTCGGGCCGCCTCCACAGCTCTCCTGAGCTTTGTCCTTCCGCCTCCCGACTCCAGCCTCGAATGAATGGAGACGGCCCCTTTTAAACAGTCCCCGGATGAGCTCCAGGTGTTCCCAGCATGCCTCCTCTGGCCACGCCCCAGTGTGGCCGAAGTGCCGGCTGTCCTCCCGGCAGCTCTCCGGGCACCGTCCTAACTCTTCCCCCCAGCACTTCCTGGTGTGGCGGAAGTGCTGGGGTAACAGGTCCCCAAGGCATTGGGGCGCCTCCTGGCGGTGACCACGGGCCCCTACAGGGTAGGGCTTCCATGCCCTGTACCCGTGGCCTCCAGAGCAACCAGGAAGGCGACCCCCACGTGATTCATTTCTTTTTTGACCGGGAGGATATTAGCATATATAGTTATACGTCTTTGTTATATAATACAAAAAGTAAACTCACAGGTCATTTATTCTTACTCCTTAAAAAATACAAAATGAACTGAACATGAACTAGTCCAAAATTGAAATGGTGAACTGTGAACATGAATTTATTCATTTTAATCTGCGTGTTCCTGTGAGGTGTGAACTTGCACAACACTTGACCCTGGCATAGGTGTTTTTTTTATTAAAGTGTGCTAGGGTTGTATGAAGTGCAAGGGAAAATGGCATCTTCTGCAGGTCAGTACTAATGAAATTGCAAACCTAAGGATGTTACAGAAGGGGTCACTGGCGCGATACTCAGATGACACTGTGATGACACTTGCACAACACTGTCAAAAACAATTGCTGCCCCTAATTAGTGTGATTAGTGAGCATGGCTGTCCATTAATGCCAAAATGTCATTGTCAAGCCAGGATTCCTCCCCTGACTCATGTTTAAAGTGCTTTTTTTTAATCTTCTTTGTTCTTTTTTCATTGTCCTTCATTGTTTTCCATAACATTGTTTAATGAATTATTTGCTTAATTATGTGTTATCTGTTATTTTTATTCTATTTGGTTATTATTTGATTTCTATGTGTGTCTTGTAATTTGCTCATGTTCCTTGCATTCTGTCGGTGGATTCCCAAAGAGGCAGAGCCACCTGTCCATCCATCACTGTTAAAGGACCCCCTCAGCCCTCTAAACTGAAGCTGGGAATTGAAATCCACAGAGGTTCTTTCTAATGTGCTCCGGTGGATTGAGTATTTTGATTTACTTTGATTCTTAGCATTTTGCTACTGTTCTTTGGATTATTCTTGTTTTCCTTGGATTGCCTTTATAGCATGTCCTTTTTAATTTAATTTTTTTTTTCTGCTGTGTTCTTTTTTATTGTATTGTATAATCTTATTTCTATTTATAAATCTTATTTTTATAAGGATTTTTCGTGGCCTTGCTATAAATAAGCCAGGGGTCAACGATAATCCCCTACATTGTGGAGCATTTTAACAGTGTTTAGAGTATTTGCAGAATATATTTTTTTGAATCTGAGAGTGAAGCATATTCTGGCCAGAAGTAGGCCAAAGCCAGGAACTCAAGTGTAAGTGAGGCTGACTTTTGTGTGCATCTTTTCTAGACTGGCTGGTTAGATTCAGGCCCACTTATTTGGAAGATTTTGAAGTCCTCATGCCACTGTTGGCCATTCATGAGATTAAATTATAACACAGATCAAATGTTTGGCACTATGGCCTACACAAAGATTTGTGTCTGTTTGACGATGCATTGTTTTAAGTTGCTCTGCTGGCAATGGGTGTTCAATGCACTAAGTTTGCATAGCACAGCACAGATGAAGTGACCTGACAGGGAAGGTTAACAAGAAAGTCAGGCCACAGTGGTGACTGGCCAGCATTTCTGTTCAGCAAACAACAGAGGCCAATAATTTCTATTGAATGCATAAAGTGGCAATGAAGCAGACATTCTAATGTGCAGTGGAATGAGCCAATGGGTCTGGCATGAAGCTAGCTGAGTTTCCCAAACTGGTCATTGTCACGGAGAAGCCTCATATGGTATTGATAGGATCCAGTACAGAGGAACAGCAGCCCTGGGTTTTATAACAGAAGGAGAGTAGGCTTAGGGTGCACTGGTTACTAGAGGGTACTGTGACCTAGAAAATCTGACACCATAAGTTAATATAACTCCATGTAAATGTTTCACAATGGTGGAGTGTTTTGGGCAAGGCCTCATCTAAGCAGAGAGACTGAAAGGTGGTCAACACAAGCAACTACAATTGACACTCATCTAAAAAATGTGTCTGTTATGTAATGTTTAGCTAAACCCAGTGTTCAGCTTGTTTGAGCCTTAGATAAAAAGCCTCGCCCTGCATTTATGTGTCAGGTCAGAATTGTGGTAAATGCAAGTGCCTGACTTCACATGAATGGACTTCCAAGTGTGGACGTCATGTCAGGAA
The DNA here is from genome assembly GCF_016835505.1 of Polypterus senegalus. Taxonomy (NCBI): domain Eukaryota; kingdom Metazoa; phylum Chordata; class Cladistia; order Polypteriformes; family Polypteridae; genus Polypterus; species Polypterus senegalus. Next base: position 75,168,716 of record NC_053169.1, on the reverse strand, counting down.
GTAGGTGACTTTTTTTATCTGGGTTGCTAAGTTGCGATGAAATCACAGTGAAACTCCCAACTCTCTTCAGGGAAATGAAATTAAACACACAAGACTCCTTGTTCATGGCTACACTATAATTCCTCCGACAGTTTAGGCCTGACTGCTCCCTACTCTCTGCACATAGTTACCAAAAAGTAGCACACTGTGCCGTTATAGTGATAAGGAGTGAGCAAGTGGAGTCCTTAAAGTCTATCAACAATGCTGGGGTTCAAAGATCATTGTGCTACAGCATCTATCCTACACCCTAACCGACATGGTCCAGTTCACATGTGTCTGGGAGGACATGCAGGAGGTCAGCTGACAGATGTTCTTTTAGGATAATGAGCCAATGGAGGAAGTTCTAGTCTAGTGCCTCATAAACAGAAGTAAGGGCTCTGGTGAAATGATTTTTTGGGATGTATTTCTTTTATTCCTCATATTATATATATACAGTGGTACCTCGGTATACGTCCTTAATCCGTTCCAGATCCTTTGACTTATACCAAACAGGACGTATACCAAACTAATTTTTCCCATAAGAAATAATGGGAAAATAATTAATCCGTTCCCGTGAAAAAAAACCCTGTTGTTATTGGCATATTATACATTGATAGGGTTGAATAAAATAATATAAACACTGCTTAATACTAAAATACATACAGTAAATACAAAAACAATTAGATGAAATAAATGAAAATTTAACCTCACTTTACTTTTTAATAACGTCTTTTTTTCACAATCGTAGATACCGTCGTTCTTGGCAAATGGTATGCAACAACCATGTCCCTGATACGCGTGCCACCTTCAGACTTTTCAACAATCAAATCAAATTTACGTGAAAAAACACAAAATCACGTTGTGCCGATGCAGGTTTGTTGTATGCTCCCATCTGCTGTCGGGGAGCCCTTGAACCCTATGAGCTTAGCAGTGAGGCACAACAAAGCATGGAGATGGTGAAAAAGTGCAAAGTGCTTTTATTAAAACAATCAACAAAACAAGGTGTTCAAAGTAAAGTGCAGTGTCCAAAGTTCCAATAAATAATCCATAAAATCAGAAGTAAAACATGGAGGTTAAAAACAATAGGAAAAAGTCTTCTTAAAAACAACGTGGTTAAAATACAGCAGGACGCGTTCTTTAAAAAAAAAACAACAAGAAGCCTGGTGCCTTTTTACTTGCAGCTGACCTTCACTCTGCCGGTAGGCTACTTCTGACAGCGACTTGGCATCCACAGCGACCAGGGTGCCTACACTGGGGAATACACTTGCCCAAGTCCTGACTCCCACGGCCTTACACGGAGAGTCATCCTCCTTCCGGTCAATCCCGCTCCATGATCACTCAGCGAGAGTGACCACTACTACTATTCCCCTGGTGTCGGCCCAACACCCAGGCTCCCTTTTCAGCTGCAATGCTCTCCTATACCGTTTCTTTCTTTCTCGTAACCTCCCGTCTGTTCTTTCTTTTTCCTCCCCTTCTAGCCAACTCGCACTTCCATTTATCAAGATAAGCAGCCCCAGGAACAATCACGAATGCAGATGGTCTCTCAGCTGTGCACTTAGGTGAAAAATGCCCGCATCGCGAATTGCCCTGAGAACCGCTTCAGCCACACAACCACCACGCCCCCTCACCAAGCCACGAGCGTGGTGATTATTTATTTTAAAACTGGCCTTTGACAGGAGCTGTGGACCCGCTATGCCACACACGTGAAAGTTCACTGAGAGTTATAGCGCGGGTTGTTCACTGAATGCTAGCAACTGGCGCACTAACGCTTGTGGGCAGTCGTGGCTTTGTCTTGAGAGAGGTAAACAAGGGTAACACGTGAGTCATATTCCAAACAAAGGTTGTATACGAAGCAAAATTTTTCGTGTCCAATCGGGACGTATACCAAGTTGGACTTATTCCAAAGCAGACGTCTACCGAGGTACCACTGTATATATATTTTTTTTTACGTTGACGTTTTGCTTGTTGTGGCTTTGTCTTTCATTTTTCAACTTCAGAGGTCATTTTGTGAATAGCAATGCATCTCTGTTCCAACATCACAACAGGAAGTTGCACACTGTGATATTACCTTCCTGAGACCTCCTGACTTCCAAGATTTTCCTGTGGTAATTTTGTCAGTTTTTCAAAGAGGTTTTTAGGGAGACAGCTGTCATGTTACAACTGTTGAATTCAATTTTTGATTAATGTTTGGGCTTTAGTGTTCTGACTGCAAAAAGGGCACTCAGTCCAAAAATAATTAAAGAGTGAGGATCAGGAGAAAGAACAGAGTTAAAGGGCAAGGCAAGGGTCAAAACTGAAAGTCCAAAAGAGAGAAACATCAAAACCAAATTATAAACCAAAAATTTGTGGTCAAAGTGTAGTGCTTTATTTCAAAATATAAGTAAGCAAAGGTCTAAGCAAGTATATGTTAAGTTTGGTCCAGTCTCAGATCTTTATACTTGTGCATCATTGACATCATAAGTGGCATGGCTCCGGTGCTTCATGAAAAATCCCTTTGGAAACAATCAATGCCAACCTACTAAGTAGTGATGCCATTCTAACAAAATGTAATTGGAAATCCCAATAAAAAATATTTAAAAAAATTATGATTGCAGAATTTGATTCCTTAGGTTAAAAGCCCTCAACATGACACCAAGCTTAGTATTCCAGCTTCAGAGAAACACAAGAAAAATTAAATAGAAAGCTCAATTCATAACAGAGAATCATAAAATGTAGTCATTTGGTTAGTTGGTTTTCCTGGCTTTTAGCAACACTTCATTTATAGGTTTTTGAGTTTGTCTTTCCATCACCTGATCATGCTAAATACAATTCATTACCTATTCCATTTCAGAAGTAAACAGAAAATGTCGACGTCCTCAAAATCCAAAACACTGTAGCAGGAACAATAAAAATATATTGTGAAGAATATCTAACATTTTCAAAATTAAATCAGAATGGCAAAATGAGTAAAGAAACGTGTTCTGCACCTTTACAAATCATGACTCTGATTTATCTTCACCTCGCATACATAGCCATCAGTGCCAACTCTTCTGAAGGATAAATTGAACTTTAGGACTTCAGGACAGTTTGCTGCCCTGTAAAGCATGGCTGGTAGTGTCAATCAAAATGTCAAAGTGGGAGTGTAGATCTGGATGAGCAGGCAGAACAGAAGCCATGGCAGACAGGTAAAAATGATCCATTGTTGAAATCCAACAGACCATAAAGAGTAATTTCAAATACGTGAAGGAGGACAGTACAGAGGAAGGCAAACACAAAAAGCTGTAAACAAAATCAGGTGGAGGGCCAGGACTAAGCTGTAAAGCACAACTGCAGGAGGAACAAGCAACTGCATTCAAGAAGGCATGAGACGAAAGCAAAACCAAAAACTAGTCATAAGACCAAAAATCACAAAAAAAGACAAAAATCACAGTAGTTTGTGTTTGACAGAGGTTTGCACAATGACCGACTGCACAGTGCTGCCTTTCTCTCTCTCTCTCTCTTTCTCTTTTGTTTCTCTGCTCCTCCTATCAACATGACTGCCTCCCTCCCACGTTTAATCCTGCATTGCAACAGACATGAAGGCGAGGCCAAGGACAATATGCAGATGAAAGGAGAGGCTAGAGGCAGAGCCCAGGACCATTCCTGACACTGGCATGTTCAGGATTTTCTTCTGCTACCAAAAATGGGTCTCTCTTTGTTTTACAGATCATTCGCTGGGCTCTTGGCTGCCTTGCAACATCTTGGTGGTGCCATTGCCTCTGGAAATCCTTGAACTGTTATCCTACTTAATCCTGGTTGTGTACTCAGTAGACACTGTCTAGGTGGAGTCCTCCATTTCAAGTTTTCCTTTTGTCCCAGTAGCTCTTGTTTTGTTTCACTTTCTCAGTCCTTTATTCTGTTCCCAATGCCTATTTGTGTCTTTGTGGAAAATTCACATTGTGGCTTTCAAACTTAGCTGATTTTCTCTTTTACTTCCAGAATGTTGACAGGCAACTCATAATTGTGTGACTTGCAACAAAGTGATGCCTTGCCTAGGGTATTGCCTGTCCAGTAATGTCTGGATAGCTTCCAATTCCTAACACTTCAACAAGTGGATGGATGGAGGAATTACAGTTTTAATGTACTGATATAATTTTTCTCCCTTGGTCGATGCAATATACTAAACCATTAAAAGAAAAAAAAATTGTCTATTGCTTTACAAACATGTGAGACAGCTTGATGTCTCACTGTCAAATCATACTGGGTTCAAATCCCTCACCCAGGTTGTTGTCTGTGTGAAGTTTGAAAATGTCTTCCATATCTGTATGGGTTTTCCTCTGACCTCCCCAAAGTGGTGCAGGGTTAGGGTAAAGGATAGAGTTAGGGTTTAGGCTAAATTGGTCCAAGGGTGGATTTGTCTATGAGTGGGCTCTGCATTTGATTGGAACCATGTTCAGGGATGTGTCCTGCCTTGTGGAGAGTGTAACTGGCATGGACTTTAGTCCTCTTCAACCCAGAATTACAATAAACGGGTTTGAAAATGTTAACAATTATGTCAAAGTGAAATATTTTAAACATGGTTGCTATAACCCTGCCCTGTAATAGCAGAAATGCCTTAAGTATGCCATCATCAGTTGAGTACAGCTGGATTGGGTGATTCCCATTCTCTTCCTCATAGATTTGTTTAAGCTATTTTAAGCTTGGATAATCAGCACAGAAACGCAGGCTTTCACTTTTTCACAAGTAGCTAAAGGAATGAACCATGCATGTTGTCTTGACCATTCATGGACATTTCTCTCCTTGTTCTGTGCCCCCCCAGTGTCACTTTGTCTTTGTTGCACTTATCCGTCTTGATTGTGAACAACTACCTCACTCTAAGGCCATTTAAAGATTGAAGCACGTGTGTTCCACAGCTCTGCACTGAACCACAGTGGAATTTGTTGGCCGTCACACTGCTTGATTACTTATGTTCAGTCTGTTACAGGCATCATGCTTCCTTTCAGGCAAAGAGAGCTCAAGTTTTGTCTAATCAGACCAGATCTTTTATTGCCATACGGTGTCACAGTCTGCCACCCATCTCTTGGCGAACTCCATGCATGTTGTTATTTTGCATAGGCCAGGAACATATGACGTCAAGCCACACTCCCACAGAGACAACATCTGCCACAGAAACTGTTGTCCTCTGGGCAGGCTTGTACCTCTCAGACATGAATTCCTGTCAGACTTGTCACTGAGGTGTGTCAAGAGTCAAGATCCTTCTTTCCTGATTGCTCACATCGAGAGAACTGCTTTTCTATTTCCAAATGATGGTCTTGAATGCTGTCTTGGGAATATTGGATGCTACTGACATTTTACTCATCTCCTCAGATTTATGTTGCTGAAATATAAAGAATCCTAAAATGTTAGCTTGTGCTCTTGTGTGCACACATTTGTGAAATGTTATGCTGTGCCTTTAAAAAGTATTCATCCACTCGATGTTTTCAAAATGAATTATTATACAACACTGAATCAAGATGGATTTAATTTGGCTTTTTTGACACTCATAAACAGATAAAGACTCTTCAGTGTCAAAATGAAAACAGATACATACAAAGTGATTTGAATGAATTACAGCAATAAAACACACTTGCACGTCTATCCTGCACATCCACTAACATGATCCACTTTACATGCGTTTGCATGCAGGAGGTCACCTGACAGATGTTATTTTAGGATAATGAACCAATGGAGGAAGTTCTAGTCTAGTGCCTCATTTTTCATTTCGATTTTGTTTGTTGTGGCGACTGTCATTTTATAAGGCTTTCAAGTTTCAAATTCAGCAGACATTTTGTGAATAGCAATGCATCTCTGTTTTGACAACGTAACACCAGGAAGTTGCACACTCTGATGTTACCGTCCTGTGACCTCCTGACTTCCAAGATTTTGCTGTGGCAATTAGTTAGTTTTTCAAAATGGGCTTTAGGAAAATAACTTTCTTGTTATGACTGTTGGCTTCAATTTTTGATCAATGATTTGGGCTTTAGTGTACTGACCGCAAAAAGGGCAGTCAGTCCAAAAAATTAAAGAGTGAGGATCAGGAGAAAGAATGGAGACAAAGGGAAAGGCAAAGGTCAAAAACGAAGAGAGAAACATCAAAGCCAAACGGTAAACCAAAAATCGTGGTGAAAGGGCTGTGCTTTATTTCAAAATACCAGCAAGCAAAGATTAAAGATTTCCTCTCGAGATTAATAAAGGATCTATCTATCTATCTATCTATCTATCTATCTATCTATCTATCTATCTATCTATCTATCTATCTATCTATCTATCTATCTATCTATCTATCTATCTATCTATCTACAGTATCTAAAGTAAGTATATGGTTAGCTTGGTCCAGTCTTAGATACTCAAGACTATTGTGACGGACGGCTGGGGCCCTTGACCGGCCGGGACGCCTCTCTCTTGTATGGACCGGGAAGGCAAGCCTGGTCAGGACAATACCTTCCCTGGAATGCTAGATGGCAGCTTGCAGTGGTGCTTCATGGGAGTTGGAGTTTTGTGCAGGCCTGTTGGGATCCTTGGGCACTGTAGCTGCTGATCAGCCCTACAGAGCAGCTCTTCCACCACACCCGGAAGTGCTGCTGGAAATACGCTGTCATGCACCTGGAGCACTTTCAGGTGTGTTATAAAAGGAGCCAGCAGCCACTACTCCGGGAGCCAGAGACGGGAGGACAAACCTTGCCAGAGAGGATTGGAGGAGAAAGCAAAATTTTGGAGCTGCTGCCTCAACTTACAGGACCTGGTCAGTTTTTATATGGATCTTAAAGCTGCTGGATTATGTGAATTTCCCCTTGGGATTAATCTATCTATCTATCTATCTATCTATCTATCTATCTATCTATCTATCTATCTATCTATCTAAACAGTATGTTCTCTTAAGATACTCCGGATTTCTCTCACATTCCAAATGCTTGGTAGGTTAGATGGTGAGTCTGAATTGGCTCAATTCAGGTCAGTATGTGTGTCTCCTCTCCTCTCTCATCTAGATTGTTCTAATGTTCTAAAAACAGAATGAGTTCCTGCATTATCCTGAAATATTTATACTGCACATTTGTAATGGGGATTGGTGTGAATGATTACGATTAAGGTTGTGTGTACCAAAATTTGACAGTGGTCTATGTGAAAGGGAAACAAAATAATCTGTCAATGACACAAATAAATGATCTGTTTAGCTAAACGTTAAGGTCCAAATGATTCATAAAGCTTCTTAGCTCAAAAAGTGATATTTAGAGATCTCTGTACCAATGATATAGTACAGTATATTGTGTCCGGCCCTTTGGATACACCCCTTCCACCTTAGCAGCTATAAAAACTGCCACTTTTCCCTCACTCCTCAGTCCTGTTTGGATACAGTCTGAAGTGACTACTTGACTCCATTAAGACTCACTATAATTTTCATCGTAAGAATCCGAATATTCGGGATGGAACCCCAAACCCTTTTCTTGTCTCTTTTGTCTTCCTTACAATAAATAGTATTTGCATTCGTTTATGCTCTGAATTTAATCTTCCTACAATGCACTAGTTCTTCTATATTTAAATTAGAATCTATATCAAAATTGACTTACCCACCTTTTCTCATCTTTCACTTGTATCCATCTCTGAGGCTGGCTGGCGTGGATGACGATCCAAACTGCATTTCTAGAATATAACAGCAAATTTCAAGGAACTTACACCTTGATGATCTTAAAACTGGAATGGGGTCTGTCAATTAAAATTCTAGGAAAGGAACAAATTCATTAATTCATAAAATGCATTCTAGTCTAATATGCACCAAGCACACTATAAGTCGACTAAAAATTATTTACGTTCACATACATCTCATCTAAAATTGTCTAAAATGTACCCAGGGCAAGGTCTATCCTGTGAACCATGTCATCACACACCTACTTCAATAGCTCACATGTTTGGGGAAATCATTGCAAACAAAAATATTTACACACCTCGTGGATGGCCTTAGGTCTAAAATCTCTCCTAACGGCAAACAGCAGTATTTAGTGTAATACCACATGGAATGTGCTATGAAAAAGTGATTGTAATATTCTAGTCTATTCACACTACTTGAATGAAGACTTATGTTGCTCAGCACGAAAAATCACAACAGACCTTTTATAACTCAGCGTGAAAGTGATATTCCATGTATTCTCAAATTGGAAAAAAACAAATTCCCTTTACAAGAATCATGTCAGAATTTTACAGAATTTGCCAAGTTTCTTTAATGCAATTCAAAAATATGCAGTTTGCCACCTATGCTGAACCTTTTTTATTTTATTTGCTGTTTTATGTTTTACTAGCTTGGCTACCTGCTGAAGACAGGCAATAGAATAATTTGAAACTATTTGCTATCTCTTGCCCTACGAGTACCTTCAACACTTTTCCTTCATATCCATGTGTCTTAACTTCTTTTCACCTGGTTCTCCCCCTCTCGAATGCACTCCCATAAAACCTGTTTCTCGGACTCTTTCATTATTTTGAGGCGCCTTTCTCACCTCCTGTCTAGATTTATACTTCCCTTTCTTGAAGATGACTCTCTCAGCATGCGTCCTATGCCTTTTCTCTGCCTGGTGTGTCCTCCACTTGCTCTTCCACTTTCGATCACCAAAGCCAAACTGCCCAACCAGAGAGACGGGACACACGCACAGGCTTTAGTGTTTTATTAAATAGTAGATATTTTAGATAAGGCTGTCTAGTCATTTAGCTCACTGATTCAAGTGGAGTTGACTGTTATGTTTCATGGATTGTCTTAGGAACATTTTATTGCTAGGTTATATTTTTTATTTGCATGTCTTTTGTTGTTGTGTTTAGTTTTTTTAAATAAAGCCATGGGAGTGGGTATAAATAAAAAAAAATCATCTGTGTATGTAAAATTGAACAGACAGAGGACAGCATGAATGTGATAAAAAAAAATCTCCAAATGACACCATTATACAATCTGTTTATCTTAAGATAAGGGTCAAATGATTCATGAACTGAGTTCAAAAGGTATGCTACTCAGAACAAGAGGATAGAAATCCATCCATTTTATTAATCTCCTTTGCCAAATTAAGCACGATGGTGGGAATCAGCCATGGTAGAGATAGCAGCTCACAGCCACGGTCACTCATACCAGGCCAGTTCAAGACTTCCAGTTAACTTGACTGACATATTTTGGGATGCAGAAGGAAAATGGAGCATCTGAAGACCATCCACCCTGACTTGATAAGAATATTCTAATTTCAATTATACAGAAAACAGGCTGGGAAATGAACTCAAGTCTCCGGAGCTGACAAGCAGCAATGGTGACCACTTATTGCACAAAAGTGCAGCAACTCTAAAGGTATGAGTGCAATTTTAATTGTTTACTTTCACTAAACTGCCAAGTGTCTTAATGAAGTTAAACCTTGAAGTCACATGAGGTAACCAAAGCAGTTATATGCAAATGTGCCTCAGAACTGCCCAAGCATAGTGGCTTAAATGGTTAACGTGTGGTGTCACATGGCTTGAGACAAGGAACAAAGTCATGTTCCACTGACCTACAGCTAATTTGTCAGTCTTAGTTCCTTGAAGGCCATCATATAGGTAATGCCTAAAGCTAATATTTGTTAACTGCAACACAGTACTGGAAAAACTGGTTAATGAATAATATTGAGTGTGCTGTCCAAGAACACTCCCTGGTAAAAAGAAACAAAGACCTAATTAAAATAACAAAGAAATAATGGACTTTTTAACCAACACACAAGTTATTGCTAAGCTAGCCCACACGATGCCGAAGAGAAAAGTTGATTCTGAACATAGAGCCTTTAAAAACCGATGGGAGGCTGAGTATATGTTTACTGACATTGCCGGTAAACCCGTGTGTCTCATTTGTGGAGCTAATGTGGCTGTAATTACAGAATTTAATCTAAGACGGCACTATGAGACAAAACATCAGGATAACCTGAAAGACCTGAATGCAATGCAGAAGATACAGAAAGCAGAAGAGTTAAAGAAGAATCTGACACTTCAGCAGACGTTTTAACCCGTGCAAAATCACAAAGTGATTTCAAGTGAAGCTGCTTTTATGGGAGACACAAATGCACCAGTGCAACTTGCCCCACTTTCCCTGTTGCCAAGTAATGTTGAACCAAGTCGGCACTACGGTGTTCCCAAATACGTACTTTGCTAATAAACTGAGCGCACTGAGTTTGCACGGCGCTTTGGTGACTTTGAAGAACAAAAAAAGAAATTTGAGTTGTTTCACAACCCATTTGCTGTCGATGTGGAAACTGCACCTGTGCAGATTCAGATGGAGGTGATTGAGCTGCAGTGTAATGGCACACTGAAGGCAAAGTACGATACTGCACGGCCCGCACAGTTTATTCACTCCATTCACGCAGAAATGCTCCAGCTCCGTCTACATGCGGCTCGAACCTTGTGCATGTTTGGTAGCACATATCTGTGTGAGAAGCTCTTCTCAGTGATGAAGACTAACAAAACAGCACACAGGAGTCGCCTCACTGATGAGCACCTGCAGTCCATCCTGAGAATCTCCACAACACAGAACCTCACAGCAAACAGAAACGAACTTGTTGCCAAAAAAAGATGCCAGGCGTCCAGCTCTAAAATGACATATGAGCAAAGACAACTGAATGATTTGATTTGTTATTGCTGAAAGTAACACATTTTATTTATATTTCCAGGTTTTGTTATGCAGCATGTTCATATTTGAATTTGTATCATTTTGACAAGATATATTTTTATGGAGAGCAAAATCTTTTGGGATATTTAAAATCTAAGTTTATTTTTTATATAAAATTACATAAGAGTAAAGAAATTTGAATGTTTGTTCTTTTAACGTTTACTTTATTTCTAACTTGTATAATTTAGACAGGATATATTTTTATGGAGAGCAAAATATTATAAGTTATTTAAGGTTTGAGTTGATTTATTCCGGAATAATATTCCTGTCTGTTTTTATTCATATTTATGTTCAAAAAAGTTAAGTTTTAAAAGTTTTAAAGTTTTAAAAGTTTAGTTTTATTGTGTTCAATAAATGTTTATCCTGTTCGGCCCGTGACCTAAAGTGTGTTTTGGATTTTGGCCCCCTATGCAATTGAGTTTGACACCCCTGATTTAGTCGACACAAATATTTGTTGGAATGTAAGGCGAATTTACTCTTTACATTTGTATGGTGAAGAAAAATTTATGCAATGATGCCTACATTTAACTTCCATTCCTACCAAAGATATTTCTGTCGACTAAATAAAAATTCCTTCTATTTAAAATTTAAATAGAACTTGAACAGATATGATAGTTCATAATATCCACGCAGACTTGCACGTAAGAGCGGGAGTCATATGTTTTAACAATGTTTATATATGTAGATATGTATATGACAGATTAAGGGTATTGCTCGCACCCTTGTACCCTCAGACCACACGTCAGACACCAGATAAAAGTCCAAATAGTTATTTATTATAATAATAAAGTGCACAAAGCACCCTCCTCTCCACAATACTCAATAAATCATAATAATAAATAATCCAATCCTCCACTCCCAGACGCGTTGCCCTCCTACCACCCAGCTCAGCTCATTGTCTGGAGCGAGGCACCGTCCTTTTATAGCCCCTGACCCGGAGGTGTTTCTGTCCCAACAGTCCACAGTTCCTTTTTCCTTCCGGGTCAGGGCAATCAGTCTTTACTTCAACCCGGAGCACGCGTTCCTTCCCGTCCACATGACCATGACGCACCCCGGGTCATAAGGCACAAAGAGCCCATAAGCCCCCCCACAGCGACTCCTGGTGGCCCCCAAGGTATCCAGCAGGGCTGTGTATAAATACTACAAAGTCCATGAGGCCCTGCTGGACCTCGGGGCAATATCCTGCTGTCGGAAGGGCTCCTCCTGGCGGCCTGGGGGTGAGGACCGGCATGAGAAGCCGGCAGTCCTCCACAATATATATATATATATATATATATATATATATATGCGTGTGTGTATATATATATATATGTGTATATGTCTATATGTATATATGTATGCATATGTATATATATATGTTTATATGTGTGTGTGTATATATACTGTATATATATATACTGCTCAAAAGAATTAAAGGAACACTTTTTAATCAGAGTATAGCATAAAGTCAATAAAACTTATGGGATATTAATCTGGTCAATTAAGTAGCAGAGGGGGTTGTTAATCAGTTTCAGCTGCTGTAGTGTTAATGAAATTAACAACAGATGCACTAGAGGGGCAACAATGAGATGACCCCCAAAACAGGAATAGTTTAACAGGTGGAGGCCACTGACATTTTTCCCTCCTCATCTTTTCTGACTGTTTCTTCACTAGTTTTGCATTTGGCTACAGTCAGTGTCACTACTGGTAGCACGAGGCGATACCTGGACCCTACAGAGGTTGCACAGGTAGTACAACATCTCCAGGATGGCACATCAATACGTATCATTGCCAGAAGGTTTGCTGTGTCTCCCTGCACAGTCTCAAGGGCATAGAGGAGATTCTAGGAGACAAGCAGTTACTCTAGGAGAGCTGGAGAGGACCGTAGAAGGTCCATAAACCATCAGCAGGACCAGTATCTGCTCCTTTGGGCAAGGAGGAACAGTATGAGCACTGCCAGAGCCCTACAAAATGACCTCCAGCAGGCCACTGGTGTGAATGTCTCTGACCAAACAACCAGAAAGACTTCATGAGGGTGACCCAAGGGCCCCATGTCCTCTAATGGGCCCTGAGCTCACTGCCCAGCAGCATGCAGCTCGATTGGCATTCGCCATAGAATACCAGAATTGGCAGATGCACCACTGGTGCCCTGTGCTTTTTACAGATGAGAGCAGGTTCACCCTGAGCACGTGACAGAAGTGAAAGGGTCTGGAGAAGCCATGGAGAACATTATGCTGCCTGTAACATCATTCAGCATGAGCAGTTTGGTGGTGGGTTAATGATTGTCTGGGGAGGCATATCCATGGAGGGTCACACAGACCGCTACAGGCTTGACAAAGGCACCTTGGCTGCCATTAGGTATCAGGATGAAATCCTTGGACCCATTGTCAGACCCTATGCTGGTACAGTGGCTCCTGGTGCACGACAATTCCTGGCCTCATGTGGTGAGAGTATGCAGGCAGTTCCTGGAGGATGAAGGAATTGATACCATTGACTGGCCATCACACTTTCCTGACCTAAATCCAATAGAACACCTCTGGGACATTATGTTTTGGTCCATCCAATGCCACCAGGTTGCACCTCAGACTGTCCAGGAGCTCAGTGATGCCCTGGTCCAGATCTGGGAGGAGATCCCCCACAACACCATCTGTCATCTCATTAGAAGCATGCACCGATGTTGTCAGGCATGTATACAAGAACACAGGGGCCATACAAATGGACTAGCCTGCCACATAATTTTTTCACTCTGATTTTTGGGGCGTCTTTGAATTCAGGGCTCTGTAGGTTGATCATTTTCATTTCCATCAAACACTGTGGCATCCTTTCGTTCCTAACACATTACCCAGTCTATATCAGTATAGATATCCAGGAGGATTTCATTTTCCCATTGAGATCTGATGTGTTTTCAAAGTGTTCCTTTAATTTTTTTGAGCAGTTTATATATATATATGACAGCAACACTCATCACTCACAACAGTGACAAAACTATTACATTGACAATCATATTACGTTATTTTCAAAATGTTTCCTTTTCTTTTTCATTACTTCTTTAACACACTACTTCTCCGCTGCAAAGCGTGGGTATTTTGCTAGTATATATACTGTATATATATATATATATATATATATATGTAGACTCAAACCGATTATGACAGCAGCAATCCAAGCTGTGAGAAAACACTAAAAAGGAGGCGTGTCAGACGTCGTGGTACATTTTCTGATTCAGCTAGACGAACACAACTTCGTGACGCTGCCGCCAAATACACAAAACAATTACTTTGACAATCATGTTACATTATTTTTAAAATGTTTCCTTTTCTTTTTCATAACTTCTTTAACACACGACATCGCTGCTAAGCGCGGGTATTTTGCTATATATATATATATATATATATATATCTATACTAATAAAAGGCAAAGCCCTCACTGACTCACTGACTGACTGACTGACTCACTCACTCACTGACTCACTTATCACTAATTCTCCAAGTTCCGTGTAGGTAGAAGGCTGAAATTTGGCAGGCTCATTCCTTACAGCTTACTTACAAAAGTTAAGCAGGTTTCATTTCGAAATTCTACACGTAACGGTCGATAACGATCGACAATGTCCGCCATGTTGAACTTTCTTATTTATGGCCCCATCTTCACGAAATTTGGTAGGTGGCTTCCCTGCGCTAACCAAAACCGATGTACGTACTTATTTCGGTGGTATGACGCCATTGTCGGCCGCCATATTGAATTTTCCAACGTCACCAATTTTCAAACTTCCCGTGTAGGTAGAAGGCTGACCCCATCTTCATGAAATTTGGTAGGTGGCTTCCTGGCGCTAGCCAAAACCGATGTACGTACTTATTTCGGTGGTATGACGCCATTGTCGGCCGCCATATTGAATTTTCCACACGTCACTAATTCTCCAACTTCCCGCGTAGGTAGAAGGCTGAAATTTGGCAGGCTCATTCCTTACAGCTTACTTACAACAATTAAGCAGGTTTCATTTCGAAATTGTCCCGAAATTTGGTAGGTGGCTTCCCGCTAACCAAACCAGTCATGACGCCACTGTCACAGTCAACAACTTGTGTATAGGTAGAAGGCTGAAATTTCCGCCATGTTTAACTTTCTTATTTCCAGCCCCATCTTCTCGAAATTTGTTAGGCGGCTTCCCTCCACTAACTGAAACCAATGTACGTACTTATTTCGGTAGTATGATGCCACTGTCGGCCGCCATATTGAACTTTTCAACAGTCTTTGTTACTTATGGGCCCATCTTCAAGAAATTCTATCGATCAAAGAACTGTCACTTACCGAGTGGTTTCCATGCCCGGAGATACCACCTACCTTTTCCATTCTCTTTGTTACATATTGCACGGCCATATCAGGCTCACTCTTGATATCCGGAGGAACATTCTGTCTTATGTATTGAATGACTGGGACAGGTTCAAGGTGTGGACTGAAGACGGTACAGGAGATAATTATACTACACAGGAGCACTAGAGTGAAATGCTTAAGCCCTTCACCTATTGTTCTACATGTGAGTTGATGGCTGCCGCTGAATTGTTCGGTTGTCGCTTTCAAGTGTACCGAAATGGCCAAATATTTTACACCTTTTGACAACCGCCAATGCCTCTTAAACACCTTAGATTCACAGGTGACGATTTCAATAGTGGACACTTTGATGTTTATGAATGTTTAAACTCTCAAAAGCTGGATGTGATTTTATCGATGAAACCGGTTGTGTGCTTACAACGCTTGACAGATGCCAAATGTCACTTCAACACAACAAATCCTGCAAATACTGTCGTAATTGAAACAAACCATGTAACTCAAACCGATTATGAGAGCAGCAATCCAAGCTGTGAGATTTGAGACAAGATTACTGTTCACATGGCCAACTGTAAGTTACATGCTCAAGAGTAAGCTCAGCGCACAGCTTGGTCATGTTACAACGGAGGGCGAACTGACAACATGGTATACAAAGAGATCCTTAACAAATAATTATTGGCATATTGTCCCACAGTTTAAAAGGTTTAATTTTCTTCTTAATAAAATTTGAATGCAGTACTTCACTCGGCGGGTATTTTGCTGGTATTTATATAGTATATATATATATATATATATATATATATATGACAGCAACACTCATAACAGTGACAAAACACTTACATTGACAATCATGTTACGTTTTTTTAAAAATGTTTCCTTTTCTTTTTCATAACCTCTTTAACACACGACTTCTCTGCTGCGAAGCGCGGGTATTTTGCTAGTTTACTATAAACTGCACATTTAGGGAACATTAGTGCTCTGCATGTACCCATACCGTTCAAATAAATTTAAAAAGTGCATTGGCTTCAGCCTCTATCCCTTAAACCAGATAAAGATGACCTTCTCTAACCTACTGTTGTCAACATTCAAGACAGTTTTATGTGTATCCGTGAGTACCTGCTGTGTACTAATGAGCCTCTTGTGAAGTGCTATAGCATAAGCTCTTTAAGAAAACCTACAGAGATGAATTGGCCATCACATACTGTATGCCTTTCTTGCATTACAAAAATTCTTTCCTATATACATAAAACACTAAGAGTTGTCTGTCTGTCACATAAAAACTCATAAACCATTGGTCTTGGAGTTAATTGACAGCTTATGATACAAGTAACGTCAACCAAGAGTTGTAGGTTCTGGCTGCCTTGGCCATGTAATTGGGCTTTGGGTGCTTCTTGTGGCAAGAGGTGATATGATTACATTCCCTGGCTGAAAAGGAAAAGAACAGTGGCAAGGGCATGTGCCATTACAGTCAGGAAAAGAACCACGGAAATCACTGCTGAAAGTGAAGTACATGAATCATTTTAATCAAAAACACAAGTCATACACTCCGAGCACAACAGAAAGCCATACAAGAATAGAAAAATTGGAAGTGCAGGCTTCCTCCAGCAGATTATTGGGTTTCAGGTTCTTCTCATAACAAGCGGTGTGAGTGTGGTATAGCTGTCAGGAAAACAACCATGGTAACATATGATCACAGCGAAGCACATTGCACAGGCCGACCGATCGTTTTCATTGCAGACACTCCGAGCGCAACAGAAAGTCATATGTGACCAAAACATTGGAGATGTGAGCTTCCTCCACCACATTATTGGGCTTCATGTACTTTGCACAGCTATGAGTGTCATGTCACGAAACCACGTAGCATGGTTGTCAGGAAAAGAACCACAGCAACATCTGATGACAGTGAAGCACATTGCAAAGGCCAACTGATCTTTTTCATGACACAGCAGGGTGACGGAATCCTCGGCAGAGTGATCTGAGGTGCTGTGTTTCATAAGAAGCACCTGAACCACCATTCTTTAAGGATGGAGGTCTGAGTGTTTCCTAGTCGAGTCATAATTCTGCCTCTTCCTAAGCTATCATTGCAAAAACAAAAGCCATCCTTGAACAACAGCAATAACAGTTGTTTCTAAAGCACATTTTCATACAAGGAATGTAGCTCAAAGTGCTTTACACAATATAAAAGAAGATATACAAAAGAAAAAATGAAACAGCAAGTTAGAAATAGATAGTTATATGTAACAAAAGAAATAATATATAAAGAATCAATATGCACTTATATAACACAGATATGCAAGTAGTAAAATCTTAATTTGAAAATAAGTTTTTCCAGTCCATTAAGACAAGTTCAAGCTGTGGCCAGGGGCAAGATGCTGGAGGAAACAAAAAACAATATCTGCAGGGGTCCCAGGCCAAAAGACCTCCCGGCCCCTACTGGGCAAGCTACCTAACATAAGGTGCTAAAATCAGTCTTATTATTTTTAATCTTCATTTTAGACAATTCGATGCAGTGCATCTTGTTAACAGTTAGAGTATCAACTTTCATTCCATCATCACAAGTGGCTGCACAGTTCTTTGGTCAGGTGGTGGTGGCATAAATATGAGAAAACAAAGAAAATGAGGGATTAATAATGATAGCACATCCATGAAGTATATGGTATTGTAATGTATATATAATCTATCGGAGTGAACAGAAATGCAATTAAGAAAAGGCCAAATTGAAAAAGTAGTTTCTTTTTTTAATTGATCAGTGGTATTAGCCTGGCATATCTTAATCAGTAAAGTATTCAAAATGTTTTATGCAGAATAGCAAAAGGCCGCCTCACCACTTGTTTTATGATTAGCTCTCAGTATAATAAGTGAACCAGTGCGAGATGATCTGAGATTATGACTGTGAATGTAATGGGATAGGCAGTCCAAAAATATGAGACAGCAAGATTATTCAGAGCTTTATATGCTATTAGCGGTATTTTAAAATCTATTCTAAAGGACACTGGTAGCCAATGTAATGAAGCTAAAACCAGTGAGATGTGCTCAGATTTTCTTTTACTGGTTAAGATTCTCGCTGCTGCATTTTGAACTAACTGCAACCAGCTGATGTCTTTCTAAGGTAGTCCCGTGAGGAGAGCATTGCAGTATTCTATTCGGCTAAAAACAAAACTGTGAATTAATTTTTCAGAGACTTGCAGTGTTATAAAAGGTCTAACTTTTACAATATTTCTTAAGTGAAAAAAACAGTCCTAGTAATATAGTTAATGTGTGTGTGTTAAAATTTAGATCAGAGTCCATGATCACACTTTAGTTCTTAACTTCCACCTTAAAATTTAGTGCAAAGGGGTCAAGTTTATTTCTAAGGCTATCTCTATTTTTTCCAACAAGTCTAATTTATGTTTTTTCCTTATTTAGTTTGAGAAAATGACTATTCATCCATTCAGTAACACAAGACAAACAAGACAGACATTGGATCAGAGAGCTGTGGTCATCAAGTACTATAGATAAGTAAATCTGTGTTTCATCTGCATAACAGTGGTAGCTCATCTTGTGTTTTGAAATAATCTGGCCTAATGGGAGCATGTAAATTGAAAATAATAGTGGATCCTTGCGGAACCGCGTATGAAATATCATGGATCCTTCAGCTGCCATCACCATAACTAACAAAACAATTACTGTGTGTTAAATAAGATGAAAAACAAATTTAGGACATTACCAGAGAGACCCACCCATTGACCAGAACGATTAATAAGAATGCTGTGGTCTGTGGTGTTGAATGCTGTGCTCAAATTCTAATAGAATGAGAACAGATACGTATACAGTGATCCCTCGCTATATCGTGCTTCGACTTTCGCGGCTTCACTCTATCGCAGATTTTAAATATAAGCACATCTAAATATATATCACGGATTTTTCTCTGGTTCGCCTCTTTCTGCGGACAATGGGTCTTTTAATTTATGGTACATGCTTCCTCAGTTTGTTTGCCCAGTTAATTTCATACAAGGGACGGTATTGGCGGATGGCTTAGAAGCTACCCAATCAGAGCATGTATTACATATTAACTAAAACTCCTCAATGATATAAGATATGCTTCCCGCGCGGTGCTTGAGATTGTTTGCTTCTCTCTATCTTTCTCACTCTCTCTGCCTGACTTGGGGGGGTGTGAGCAGAGGGGCTGTTTGCACAGAGGACACGGACGCTCCTCTACAAAATGCCGCTTTTTCGCGGTGCTTCTGTATACTTAAAAGCACGTATTAATTTTTTGATTGTTTGCTTTTCTCTCGCTCTCTCTCTCTGACATTCACTGCTCCTGACACGCATTCCTTTGAAGAGAAGATATGTTTTCATTCATTTAATTGTGAGAAAGAACTGTCATCTCTGTCTTGTCATGGAGCACAGTTTAAACTTTTGACTAAAGGGTGTTATTTCATGTCTAGAGGGCTCTAATAATGTTAACAGGGTGGGAGAGTTTATAAGGGCTTAAAATATATAAAAATAACTATACAAACATATGGTTTCTACTTCGCGGATTTTTACCTATTGCGGGGGGGTCTGGAACACAACCCCTGCGATCGAGGAGGGATTACTGTATTGCCTGCATCAGCAGTGACCCACAGGCCATTAATTACTTTAAGCAATGCAGTTTCTATACTGTGATTTGGCTAAAAATCTGACTGAAACTTATCAAGAATGGCCTGTTTATTCAAGTATTATATTATTTAACTAATTAAGAATTGCTTTTTCTAGAAATGTATTTAAAAAGGGCAGGTTAGAAATAGGCATAAAATTGTTAAGGACAGAAAGTCATCAAGATTATTTTTCCCGAGCAGGTGTTTAACTACTGTTGTCTTTAGAGAATCTTGGAAGACCCTTGTGTCTAATGAGGAGTTAACTGTATCAAATACAAGATGAATGAGCACATTAGAAACTTCCTTAAAAAAGCGTGTTGGAACTGGGTCAAGGGTACGAGTGGAAGGGTTTAATTGAGTAAGGATTCTATGAAGTTCAGGTAAACCAATTTTAGTGAAGGAATTTTGTTCACTATAGTGAGCTTGATCAGGGTCAACTGTATTGGCCTTTGACGGATGTATTATATTACACCTAATATTGTTTATTTTATGATTTGTTTTCAGAAGGCAATCTGATGATTGAGTTGGGTTTAAAAATGACCAATAGTAGAGAATAAAATGCTTGGAATTCCTGCGTTTTCATTTATAATTTTAGAAAAACAGGACTGCTTTGTTGTATTCAGTAATATGCACCTTCAATATTTCATAGTGAACTGTTAATTTAGTTTTCCTCATTCGCGTTCAGCCTTGTGGCATGTACTCTTAAGTTCAGACAGCATTAAGTCTTCCAAGGTATTTAGGCCCTTGTGGATTTTTTAACAATGGATTTTTATAATTGGTTTACTACACCTCACCCAGAGATGGCACATGCATTGTGTGAATGCTGCTGGAATAGGCTCCATCCAGTTCACAGTGACACCATGTGCACCAGTTAAATGATTGCTGCAACATGGATTTTCAGGTTCTGTGTGATGCTTGAATGTACTTGGATGGCTTTAGTGTTACAATCAGTTTCCTAAGGGATAGCTCCTGTAATACTATATGGTCCATTTATTTGTCAAACAAATACAATAACCATCAAGAAATGACAATCTAGAATAAAATACAATAAAAAGCACATTTTCTAAGTTGTTAATCTGAGTAACTTGGTGTATGGTTTCTGCCTCATGTGATGTATTTAATTAAAATGAAAAGGCTCTTAATGCAGAAATTCTCATGACTAACATTCAAAAATACAAAAGCAAAGCAATACATATGTATGACAGATAAGGTATTCAGACATCATGCTCACAGGCATGCAGCTCCATCTGTTCATGTCACTTTCCTTGATTTTGGAGCACAAGCCCTTACTTTTTTTAGCACTTGGCAACTTTGCCATTGGCTGCCCTTTTTTTAACCCCTTTCCTCTTGTAATGTGTTGGGGCTACTTCTTTCACTCTACAGTACTCTACAAAAATAGTATTGTAGTAGAGCAAACTGCTAAAATACATTTCTCTGTTTCCTCAATAGTTCCTTTAAGTTTATTTAGCCTTCCTTTCCTCATTTTTCATTAAACTGGCATAGAAAGTAATGGTGTGCTCCACTCTATTGTTCCTGATCTTTCTTTATGATGAGTAAATGTAATTCTGACCTTCATCACACCCACATGCCGTTACAATACCAAAAATGAGCAAACCTCAATAAATGATACCAACAGTGTGGAAACCATTCATTGGGGTAATACAGCACAACAAAGGGCTGAAATCTATGTACACTGTGAATATATTGTGGCATGCAGAGGGTGCTCCTGCCCCTCCCAAACCCGACACAGACAGACGCAGAAGCACAAGTGCAAGCACACACGTTTTTGTTTTTCTCTTTCCTCGTGGTAAACGCCTTCCCTCGTTTCCCACAAGCACCACAACCGCCAGGTGGAGCCCTCCTTGCAGCGTGGAGGTCCCCAGAAGACCAGCAGGGCATCATGGACATTGGAGTTTTTATGCAAAGCCCTGCTGGATGCTGTGGGGGCCACAGGAGGGAGCTGCAGGGAGGACCGAGGGCTTCTTCGTGCCCTGTGACCCGGAGGTTCGTCACAGGAAGAGCGACGGACTTCCGGGTTGAAGAAAAGGACTATTTACCCTGACCCGGAAGGAATAAGGACTTGTGGACTATTGGGCAGAAACACTTCTGGGTCAGGAGATATAAAAGGACTGTGGGAGCTCCCAGACGGCGAGCTGAGCTGGGTGGAAGGGTGGCAACGCGGCTGGGAGCTGGAGGATTGATTTATTGTGTATTATTGGTGATTTATATGAGTATTGTGGTGGAGAGTGTGCTTTGTGCACTGTGGCGACAAAATAAAGTCAACTTGAGGACTTTTACCTGGTGTCTGGAGTCGTGGACAGGGGTTCAAGGGAGCGAGAGCGCCCCCTATCGTTCACAATATATATATATACACTAGCAAAATACCCACGCATTGCAGCAGCGAAGTACTGCCTTAAAATTTTTTTTAAGAAGAAAATTAAACCTTTTTAAACTGAGGGAAACTATACCAATAATTATTTGTTAAGGATCTCTTTGTATACCACAATGTGAGTTCGGCCCTCCGGTTGTAATATGACCAAGCTGTGCGCTGAGCTTACTCTTGAGCATGCAACGTACAGTTGGTCATGTGAAAAGTAATCTTGTTTCAAATCTCACAGCTTGGATTTCTGCTGTCATAATCGGTTTGAGTTTCATGGTTTGTTTCAATTACGTTAGTATTTGCAGGACTTGTGTTGAAGTGTCATTCGGCATCTGTCAAGCGTTGTAAGCATACAAGCGGTTTCATCGATAAAATCACATCCAGCTTTTGAGAGTTTAAACATTCATAAACATCAAAGTGTCCACTACTGAAATCGTCACCTGTGAATCTAAGATGTTTAAGAGGCATTGGCGGTTGTCGAAAGGTGTAAAATATTTGGCCATTTCGGAACACTTGAAAGCGACAACCAAACAATTCAGCGGCAGCCATCAACTCACATGCAGAATCATAGGTGAAGGGCTTAAGCATTTCACTCTTATAGTGTTCCTGTGTAATAGAATTATCTCCTGTACCGTCATCAGTTCACACCTTGAACCTGTCCCAGTCATTCAATACATAAGACACAATGTTTCTCCGGATATCAAGAGTGAGCCTGATATAGCCGTGCAATATGTAACAAAGAGAATAGAAAGGCAGGTGCCATCTCCGGGCATGGAAACCACTCGGTAAGTGACAGTTCTTTGATCGATGGTGATCACCTCGATAGACATGTTAATGGGGGTACAGTTGGAATGATAAAGGAAATGGGTACCTGAACAATGTAAAGTAAGTCTAAAATACCTACACAATAACTATAATCATAATAAACGAACAATAAAACAGCTGAGAAGCTGTGGATTAAATAAAAAGGCTGTAGTTATCAGCAGGGAGACGTGAATCCCGTGGCGAAGCAAGGAAGGGAATGTAGAGACCGGAGCGACAGATGGCTTTATATAGGCAGGCAGCCAACAACGTGGGAGGCGTTGGGATGGGGGACCCAACGCCGCCTCACACGGTGACCAAGCTGCAGGCTATGGACGTATATATGTACCTAAGTAGGATTCAGTTAGCGTTGGGAACCTGCGTACCAAATTTCTTGAAGATGGGCCCATAAGTAACAAAGACCGTTGAAAACTTCAATATGGCGGCTGACAGTTGCATCATACCACCGAAATAAGTACGTACATTGGTTTTGGTTAGTGCAGGGAAGCCACCTACCAAATTTCGTGAAGATGGGGCCATAAATAAGAATGTTCAACATGGCGAAAATTGTCAACTGTTATGACCGTTCCGCGTAGAATTTTGAAATGAAACCTGCTTAACTTAACTTAAGTAAACTGTAAGGAATGAGCCTGCCAAATTTCAGCCTTCTACCTACACGGGAAGTTGGAGAATTAGTGATGTTGGAAAGTTCAATATGGCGCGCCAGTGGCATCATACCATCGAAATAAGTACATACATCAGTTTCGGTTGGCAGACGTTATCGACCATTATCAACCGTTATGACCGTTACGTGTAGAATTATATATATATGTATATATACAGTAATCCCTCGCTATATCGCGCTTCGACTTTCGCGGCTTCACTCTATCGCGGATTTTATATGTAGGAATATCTAAAGATATAACGCAGATTTTTCACTGCTTCGCGGGTTCTAAGGACAATGGGTCTTTTTACTTCCTGTACATGCTTCCTCAGTTGGTTTGCCCAATTGATTTCATACAAGGGACGCTATTGGCTGATGGCTGAGAAGCTAACCAATCAGAGCACGCAGTTAAGTTCCTGTGTGCTGAATGGCTCAGCGACGGAGCGCTGAATTTGATTTTGCGGTGTTAACCAGGAAGTCTCATCTCGCTCATTCAGCATCAACGTGTTTCGCTGTGGAAAGAGTTAATTTTTGTGCTCTTTTGTGTTTATCTTTGTGCATAGTCAAGCCCTTCATTATGGTTCCAAAACGATCTACTCCTGTTACTGCTTCAGGGGCCGTGCCCAAGTGTCAACGAAAGATGTTAACGATTGTCAAAAAGGTAAAAGTTTTGGATATGTTGAAGGAAGGGAAAAGCTACACCACTGTAGGACACCATTACGGCATCAATGAGGCTACGATTCTTTTTATTTAAAAAGTAGGAAAGGAATATAAGATCTACGGCCGCAGTGTCCTTTTAACCAGGGCGCAAAACGAGTTGGAAGTGGATGTAATAAGGCGGTAGTCTGGATGGAATCTGCTTTAGGGATTTGGATTGAAGTAGAACAATGGCGGTGCTACACAGTTGCCTAAAGAGGGTCCTTTAGAAGGGCTGTAACGCTCTCCTTTGTTGTGCAGTAAAATTAAACTCATTGTTATCGGACAAGTTGTCGTGTCATTGTTGGTGAGTAACCATAATTCATTTTCTACTTACAGTACTTAGTACATGTATGTACGTTTAGTGTCACTGTACACACATTTACTGTATACAATTTTTCTTGCATTGTACGTATTTATTGCTGGTAGCCTGTCTGTCGTAATGGCTGTAACATATGTGATATCGGAGACACTCGATATCTTTAAAATAATATTTAGGTTTTACTGTATATAAACAGTGTGTTTACATACATAATTTCAATGAATCTTACCTAATATCTAAGAGAATACAAAAGGCTTATACTGTATAACTGTGCGGGGAATATTTATAAACAGTGTGGGAGAGTTTATAAGGGCTTAAAATATATAAAAATAACCATACAAACATATGGTTTCTACTTCGCGGATTTTCACCTATCGCGGGGGGGTCTGGAACGCAACCCCCGCAATCAAGGAGGGATTACTGTATACAGTCACAATTCCTTTCTCCTGGCCGCCTCCAGTCCTTTCTCCAGCTCCATCTCTCTTCCACCCGACTTCCGCAATCGACTGAAGGGAGGCGGCCCCTTAAATAGGAACCCGGATGGGCTCCAGCTGCTTCCCGGCACTCCTCCGTAGCCACGCCCCAGTGTGGCAGAAGTGCCGGCTGCACACCCGGAAGTTGCCCGGGTGTCCCCTGTCGTCTTCCCCCCAGTACTTTCTGGTGTGGCGGAAGTGCTGGGCTCCAGGGATATTCAGGCACCGGGGCACCGCCTGACGGTCCCTACAGGGCTGGGCTTCTAAGCCCTTTACCCGTGGCCCCCAACATAACCAGGGCAGACACCCCCTCGCGGTCTGGAGGAGGCACAAGCCCTCCTCCGGTCCTCCTGGGCGTCCCGGCCGGGACAATATATATATATATGGTGGCATACAGGAAGGACCGGAATATACTCATCAACAAAAACTATTTCTCATTTAATTGAAAAGCTGAAATTTGGCTGGATGGTACCTCTAGGGCACTAAGCATCCATCCACTAATAACTAACATTTCGATATACAGTATCAATATTGAAATTACTACCCCAAAATCTAAAAAAAACACTTGGACTGTGTGGAAGAATAATTTTAGGGTAACATAGTATTCATCTTAAAGAAATAGCATAAAGGGTTAATATATATCAGAAACCTGTTTAGGCACACCAAGAAACCTCAAAATGCACACCGAAATATAAGAAGTGGTTTAGGATAAATACTGAGATGGTCAAGTAAATGTAAAACGTTGATGTAAAATACAAAATATCCTGAAGGATGACTAAGAGATGACTAAGAAATCAGCAGATATCCTGTAAGCGAGAAATGACAGTTGTTATATACACAGAAACTTCAAGGGAGGTGGCACAACTCAAAGGTATAAGAAGAACCACAATATGACAGACTTTTATTTTATATAAATCATTTGGGTGTAAACCAATGAACCACTCAGAGTAAAATGTATGCCTTGACAATGGAGGTAAATTCAATAGTTTATAAAATTAACTTCTATTCTTTATTTTCTCTGACCATTGTGACCAGGCTGTAACAGACTGCTTTTGAAAAATGCTTCTTCCAAGGCGTTTTGCTGAGGAGTAATTAAAAGATATAATGAACAACTTTTCCCCTGCCTGATTACTGAATTCTCCTGTTAGATGATGTTTCTTTCTTTAATAGGATGTTAAATTTCGACCACAACTGATTTGATCAAAATTTAATGATGTGGAATGTCCCACTGTTGCTGTCCTTTGGGCCTCAGTTGCTTTTGTGCTCTCCATCATTTTATCTGTGTCTATTCCTTGCTCTCCTATTACTCTACTCCTGTAAGATTTCTCTACTCTTTCACTCTGTGTTCAATGACAGCACATTACTTCAATAACTAAAACTGCAGCCAAAGTTCTTAAAACTTCCCAATAGAAGGATCCTGACCTTGTTACTTTCTCTCTCTGGAGGTCCTCTTTTAAAAGTCTTGTTCAGTTAGAACTGTCAGCAGCACAGATCAATGGTGTATCGGCTCAAATTATCAGCAAGTGGAAAGACACCATTTCAGTGATTAAGTCATAAATGACAGATTAAACCTGCGCCACCACCACCTACTCAAAGCATCATGATGCACCAACATTGATGGACTGAAAGCCAGAAGTCTACGTGACCATCATCATCAGGTCCTTCCATGAAAACCCTAAATACAAAGAGGACTGTTTGATTTATGTTAGGTAGATTGCCCAGAGGGGACTGGGCCGTCTCTTGGTCTGGAACCCCTACAGATTTTATTTTTTTCTCCAGCCTTTGGAGTTTTTTGTTTTTCTGTCCACCCTGGCCATCGGACCTTACTCTTATTCTATGTTAATTAATGTTGACTTATGTTTATCTTTTATTGTGTCTTCTATTTCTCTATTCATTTTGTAAAGCACTTTGAGCCACAATTTTTTGTATGAATATGTGCTATATAAATAAATGTTGATTGATTGATTGATATAAATTTACTAATTTTATTTTGTTTAGCTGGATGTGTGGGCCTCTGGGACTTCAGTAACCTGCGTGTTTTATTAATTTAAATTTTACTCTATCCTCTTTTTTATAGCTCCATTGGGTGCTAGTGGGGAGAATTCAAATTTACATATGAAAATTTTTTTTAACTTTGTTATCCTGTTCATTTTCTTTAAAATCAAATAAAAAATTGATTAAAAAAATCAGTGACGTTATAAAAAAATTAGCCAACCTGTTTTTTTTTGTTTATGTTTAGCTAAAATAATAACATACTGACTACACTGTGCCAATATGCCACACGGCCTGAAAACAAAGCGTAGCAGCTGCTCGTTTGCCTGTTTAAGGCATGCAGATGTGTGCAGATGAAGGTCTCCAGAAAATGAGTGGTGTAGATGAACAGCACCGTAGAAAGTGCAGAAGGGGAGGGTCTTAGACAGGAAAAAGACGGCATTGGCATGTGCTGTGCAGATAGAGCGGTGAAGTGGAACGAAGGAGAAACATTCTGCTAAAAAACTGTTGCTTCTGTACACAACAATTGTTTCAAGTTGTATATTAGTTTTGATCAATTGAAACAGAATCCCTTTTGATTGACAATCAATCAGTTCCACAACCTATACATGTAATTTTATTGTCTATTATTGTGTGAAGATTGTATGGATGTATTAGATTTGGAAATTTGGCATCCCATTGTCCAACTTGTAGTGAGACAGTGGGAGCGATATGAAGTTTTCTCATATAACACAGATGGGGACAATTACAATGATGTCCTAATATTTATGTCAAATATGCAAAATCACTTAACCAGCATTACCACTTGCAAATTGTTAGCTGCATCAGAATTTTTTACATGTGTATTTGAATTTTACAGAAATGGTGTATTATTTGTTAAATCTGGGGTAAACAATCAGCCAGTTAAGACTAGGCTTCAGAGGAGCTTTAAGCATTTCAATTTTTAAGAACCTATTACTACCATTGATCTTGCTCAAACTTGTAACTTGGTTACACAATTGCCACCAAATACATTCTCTTGCTTATCTCTGTTCTTTCCTTCACAGTACCAAGAAGACACCCAGTGAGGGCAAGTGACTTTGCCTCTTTCAGTTCCCACCTATAAAGCCTGCAGCTGCCAAAAGGAGGCTTTCAGTTTGGAAAAGACTGCATTGCAGGAAGGAGCACATTGCAACCCGAAAGAGCACACCCATTTACTTAGACTGACAGCTTTCTTATTTTGTTTTTGTTATTCATTGCACTGCCGTGCATAGCGGTCCTTTTCATTGATTTCTTTGGACTGAATTAAATGGACAAGATGGAGTTGGTATCCCAACATTTCTCTGTGGAACTTAGTACTAGGGTGTTGTACCGTGTTAGCCATTATGAATGTAGAGAAAAGCCAAGCAAAATGACACCTTTTCTGTGGAACTTGCAATACTTCACTTGACCACAGCATGTTGGGGTGGGTTGTTGTTTGGTTATTATTTATTATAAAAAATATTGGGGAGAGAGACGTGACATGACTTTCTCAAAGAGACATTTTCATGTCCCGCAAGACGAGACTTTGTGCCAAAAGATTTAACCACGCCCAGGGCTGGAACTAAAAGACAAAGTGTAGATGACAAAGTAGAACATCGTAAAGAATTCAAAAACGTTGGCACAATACACATGCAGATCATGTTAGAGATAATGGAAGTGCAAAAATTCGAAAGTCTCAAAAAAAATGATAATAAAGATCGCATTAGCACAAACAAGTGGAAATTATTACTTGGTGAAATAATGGAACAGCGAAAAGAGATTGAATATATTGTTCGGATTTAAACTTTAATTCGGAGACTTGTAGATCATCTACTTCGTGTTGCCATCAGGGAAAAGTAGTGCTTCTTCCCAATGAAGAGGCTTATTCACGAGAATTAAAAGATTTGTTGTTTGGTTAAAGTGAAATGCTGCGAGAGAAAATTTCAAGCCCCGCGAGACAACACTTTATGCAAAGAGATTCGGAAAAGTCCTGCCCACATCTAAAACATTTACAATCACTCATATGGTTCATCCATCCATTATATCCTAATACAGGGTCACGGGGGTCTGCAGGGGCCAATCCCAGCCAACACAGGGAGCACGGCAGGAACAAACCAGGGCGCCAGCCAACCGCAAGGCACACACACACACACACTAAGGACAATTTAGGATCGCCAATGCACCTAACCTGCATGTCTTTGGACTGTGGGAGGAAACCGGAGCACCCGGAGGAAACCCATGTAGACACAGGGAGAACATCCAACTTTAAGTTGGAAACTTATAGATTGTCTAATTTGTGTTGCCATCAGGGAAAAGTAGCGTTTCTTCCCAATGAACAAGCCTATCTGCAAAAATTAAAAGTTTTGTTGTTTGGTGAAAGTGACCGTCACATACGAGAGCGACAGAGACGTGAAGTTGCTGGTGTGTAGCGCAAGCAGGGTGGTTGACGAGCAAAGCCCCCTAGTAAATATATATATATATATTGTGGAGCCAACCCGGACACAGACAGGCGGACATGTTGTAATCACCACCACACGTTTATTAATACAACTATTTACAGATATGGTCACTCAGACCCAGTCCATTAGTGCACAAAACCACAAACACTCTCAGTCCTGGCCACAAATGCCTTTCTTCGGGCCGCCTCCACACCTCCTCTGTGCTTCGTCCTTCCGCCTCCCAACTCCAGCCTCGAATGAAGGGAGACGGCCCCTTTTATCCAGTTCCCAGATGAGCCCCAGGTGTTCCCGGCATTCCTTCCTTTGGCCACGCCCCAGTGTTGGTGGAAGTGCCGGCTGTCCTCCTGGCAGTTCTCCGGATGCCGTCTTAAATCTTCCCCCCAGCACTTCCTGGTGTGGCGGAAGTGCTGGGGTAACAGGTCCCCAAGGCATTGGGGCGCCTCCTGGCGGTGACCATGGGCCCCTACAGGGTGGAGCTTCCATGCCCTGTACCCGTGGCCCCCAGAGCAACCAGGAAGGCGGCCCCCATGTGATCCAGGGTGGGCTTTGACCCTCTTCCGGTCCCTCACGGCGTCCCGGCCGGGTCGTTGCCCCAGGCATCCATGACAATATATATATATATATATATATATATATATATATATATATATATATATATATATATATATATATATATATATATATATATAGTACGGTATACATATATGTGTGTGTATATATTTTCTTTTCTGTAAATATATTTTCTGCAAATATACTTTGATTTTAATTTCCCCTTGGGGACAAGCAAAGTATATCTAACCTAAATCTTATCTAATCTCAAAACTGTACTAATAAAACAGGAAAACATAAGCACCACGAATGTCGAATGCCCATATTGTTGTGCTTTGAAATGGACTGATGAACCACCTGGAATGTGTTGTAAAAGTGCAAGAATAGAATTGCCACCTGTCACATGTGTGTCTTGGGAACATCTTAAAGGCTGTGGTGATGGTAATTCCTTGTTGATCCACGGGGTGATACTGTATGTCTCTTTTCTTCCTCCATCTGCAGACCAGATGATTGACAACCTCACCACATCTGATGAAACTTCCAGTATACATACCTCTGGACCTGCCTCTTCCTCCCTGGCCTGTATATACGGGGAAGTTTTGCCAACTTGGATAGTCTAATTTGAGACTCGTGTCCACAGGACCTTTACAGTATGCAGGGTTGCACTGTCACCCCCTAATCTTTATCTTTGTCCTCTTTTACACACCTTTTGCAGACTTACAACCTATTAAAAGTTTAGTATTTGGTTTACACTCGGACTTAGACCATTTTCTCAGTGGTGTAAGAAAATATAATAGTGTGTTTAAATTACATCAATTGGTGCAAAAAGAGTAAACAAAAGAAATTTCATGCCATATTTTAGTGTAACACCTTTGTTTTCAGAAATTTCCCAGGTGAAGCTAATAGAGCTAAAGGATGTGTCAAACTCCTACACATAAAGCTGGTCAACTCTTACAAAAACAGGACTCAATCTGCACTGCTGACAGCTCAGTTGTCTTATTTTTGGTGGGTTCTGTCCCATCCACAGTTGGTTTCTGCCTGGCATAACGGGGCTCAAGTTAGCTACTTATTCGGCTGGCCATGTATCTGTAGACGATCTCCTTTGTAAATGACCATGGGAAGGTATCTTACAAGTTATGATATGGGTCAGTCAAGCATTATCACCCACTTCCATGGCACTGTCCTGCACTTAGTGGGTGGAATGCAGAAGGAGTGGTCTTATGCAAAATAGATCTGGGAAGGGGAGGCAGTGCAAAATTTAGTGCACAAGTGTTGGTCAATACAAAGTTCACAGACCTGCTGCTTGACACAAATGCCTTCTGTTTCAGACTGCTGGCTTTATGTCCAAGGGTTCAACTTCTGTAGTCTTCCATTTTACCTAGGCATTACTGGAGAGGGGCAAAGAATAAAAATAGCAAAGCAATAGATGCTTTTATGCTTCTGTGGATGGTGCAGTTGTGCCCCATGGGATGATAGATGTTGATTGCAAAGGACTTTACAGAGGTGATGGGGTCCCATATCTTCAATAAGGGGCATTGATATTTTCAATAACAATCTACAGGTAGCTTTAGTCGGGTTGCTGAGAGTCACTCCATGGGTGGGGTAAGTGATGGGTACCCCCCATCTTCAATTTAGTGGCATTCTCAAAAACCAAAAAGTAACAATCATTTGTTTTTAAGTTCAATAGGTGGCAAAGTCTGAAAGTGTGTTATGCTGGTGAGCTGCACAGCACTCAATTGTGCTAAGCCACCAGAGTTGTTGGGAAGGAAGAAGCTAAGGGCAGGCTGACTTAGTTGAGGAAGAGCTACAAGCTGTTGAAGGGGGCTTTTTTGTACACACAGAGGATAACATTAATGATTGTTATTTAACTGGTAAAAAAGTATGAATTAACATTAAGCCTTCCTAATTTGGGGGTTCACAAAGAATGTAATGATTTATTTCATGAGGTACAACTTTATAATAAAAAGAGTTGTGTCAATTTAAATATTTAAAGTCTAAACATTCTAGAGGTTTGTCATTTTTCAGCCTTTGACAGAGGTCCACTGACCTTGAAATTGTCTAAAATGATACCCCACATGATTATGTTTGAAAATTGCCATTTTCAATCATTGAGGAGTGGCTCTTAGAGGGCTAGGACTCCCAGTAAAGAATCGAATATGAAAAATATATATTTATGACCAGCAACCATGAAAAAAATTTGTAAGAAAAAAAATAAAATTGGACGCGTCCTAGGAACCAAGTTACCCGAACTATTCTATTACATTTCAGTAATTATTTACCCCTCTGATGCTGAATTACTGTATTTGATGGTTCCTCTAGAGTGTCTCTTTGTCTTGCACGATTTTGCTCTTAAACCAATCAACACATCGTCATCTCATAACAGGCTTAAGTTTTAAGTTTGCTATTTTTCTGTCCAGCTGTTTTAGCTCTAAACCGTCCTCAAGAAACTGTGACACTGACACACACTCATCATTGAGAGATCGTTGTTTTCGGTATCAGGGGAGTAGTCGAAAAACGGAGATCGAAATTTTTGATGAATCTAAAGCTTTCGCTCCTCCTGGGGTAGGCGCAAAGCAAAATGGAGTGTATTTGACCCCAAGTATCCCATTAGAGAGTGAACTCCTGAGGTTGGTTAATGTGGCATGCACAGCTTTAAATGTCTGTCTGTGAAGACACCTATTGTTTTACTCTTTAGCATAAGATTTTAACTTCCTGCCCAAAACATGGTCCAAAAATGAGGCTTTTACATATATATACATCAAGACGTGGCGAGCGATATATCATACGTGGAGAGTTCCGCATAGGACCAAGGGGGAAAAAAGTAATTTCAGGGCATTCATAACTAATTCTTATGAACACAATACTTCCCAAAAAAGAGATGTGTTGTGCAAACTGAGATGCCCTCAACCTCCCCGCGACCTTGCAATGGAAAATTCTGAAAATGCAGGTAAACGTAATATTTTATGACAAAAATGTTCAGTACTCAAATTGAACGTGTATCTTTAAAACGCGCGTCACGCTTCCCTACTGGCAGGGTAGAAAAAGTACACCTGGTTATTAATCATACATTAAGTTATATGATTCCATTTCAAAACACACGCAAATCCCCCTGCCTAGATGGTGAGAGTAAGCCGAAGCTGTACGTGTACGTAAGTCAAAATCGGACCAACCCAGGAGCATCAGCTCAGTTCCACCTCCTACCTTGGGAATTCTCTACCCAAGAATTTAGTTAAGACATTTCCTTGACCTCAGCAAGTCAGCGAGAAGGTCAACAGCAATGTACAAAGAAGCGGATTGGCGGACACAACCCGAGCATTTCGCGAGCCTCCGTTTGTCAAATTTGGATTGGCTGGCGCACTTCCGCAGACGTAGGGGCGGTCGTCGAAACCATACGCCAAACGTGCCGTCAAATGGGCGTTGCCTCCAATTTTTCCCTAATTGGTTAGAAAAATGAAGTGGACGGGCCCTGAGATTCTGCTTTCGGCGATTGGGCGAAGTTAACGTCGCTCAAGCTTTTGCGACACTTCCTATGAGCGAAGTGGCTTAATTTGGAGGGCTGTTGGACACCTTTCCTGTAACGTTTGTTTATTTATTTTACTGTAAAGTCCAGCAACAGGATGGCTTTTCTTTCACGTTCTTAAACATTTTAACTTACTGTAGCCATTTTATTTATTTAATTATCGGTACCGGTGTTTCCTGTTGATGACATTATATTAATTGTAAAAAGGTGGGTGTTGAAATGGTTTTTTAAAAAAAAAAGCGCTGCACGTAAATGTATTTTTGTATATTAGCTTTAGAAGGTGGTGTGTTCCATTAACCAGTATCTGAAATTGATGTGGGTCTAAGGAACTATAGTAGCAAGTGGATGGGGTCGGCTCATATAGAACTGTTTGGAGTACAAATATTAACCGTAAAAAGACTTTCAGTCCTTAAACATTTGTATAGTTACCCATTCCCACCCCCGACTGACTCTTGCAGAGTCCCCCATGGCTTTTTGAAATATAAACCGTTCGAAAAGTCTGCTTGCTAAGGCTCGGAAATTCCATGAGAATATCGGAGCGAAAAAGGAAAGATGCGACAGTATGCATGGAGTTTTTTTTCCAGCAACGGGGGCGTTGTGTGTGTGTTTTCCCTCGACTTTCCTTCTGAACCAGCCCATTTAGACGGTGACGTGGGATATTTATCTGAGAATGAGGCGAGGCGGAATAGCGGCCAGTCCGGGTGGAGATCTCTCGTCTGATTTCATCTATTTGAATATTACTAGCAGATAAAGTGGGGTGGCACATTGGAGGGGGCTGGCCCACGCTGGGGTAGTGTGTGTATATGTGTGTGTTTGGGTAGTTCCGATCCGGACTTATGTAAATGGCCATTGGCCATGTCGTTTGCCCAGAGTAATTTGAAAGTGGGAGGAGAAACTATGAGGAACATTTAAAAGATTTTTTTGCTTGTTAAATCGCTTTTGTGAGGTTAAAAAAATGATCAACTGCTGCTTTAACTCGCACCTCACCGATCGTCTCCTAGGCTTTTAGTTGCGGGATAGTGGCGACATACGAGTTATCAAATTTAAAAGGGAAAAAAAAGTTGCTTTCTTTTAGATCATCAAGGCAGGAATACACCAAACTGATGATTTTGTTAATTTATTTCTAATGCCAATACTTGCAAGCCGTTGTCAAATTGTCAGCTGATCCTTCCCATAAATTCATCGCACGGACACACTGTAACCAGTGGAAATATTATTAATTTTAACTGGAAAGGGGCAACACAGTTTTTGAAATGTCCATTTATATTGAAGGTAAGTCACGTCATTTTTCAAGTACTACTATTAAAGAAGGAGGACTCGTTAATCATAAAGAAAAAATGATTTTCAAAGTCGACACTCAAAACATCACAAAGACGCGATCGATGGCTTACAGTGTTCTGTGTGTGTGATTCGTTTTGTTTTGCGGTTTATCTTGAGTACACTGATGCTGAGAAGATTATGCGCAAGGTCATATTTCTACGGACGACTGGTGAAATCTGGTGCTTGAACACACGCGGGTTGGACCAGTTTGATAGGTGGTGGTGAAAAGGTCGTTTAGCTGTCCTGCGCAGGGCGTCTCACCGCAGTGCTGCCTCGGCGGATGCTCTGCTCAGGGGCACGTTGCTTACCTGGCAATCCTCGGTATCATTTCACTTGAAAACGTTGTGTTTTTATTCCTATTGGATTGAAGCAAACCAGGATGATAAACGTTCTCCAGACAATGTGAAGTGTTGCCGAGTGCCTCTCAATGTTATACATAACAAGCATGTTCCGTTTAATTAACAGTTTTCTCTGACTTGACAACGCGCTGAAATCATCTATCATTAGTCTAAACCGACACAGCCCAATTAAAAGCTGATTTTTCTATACGGTCTCTGGATGTGTCAATAACATTAGAAATTAACTGTTTTGCGGCCTTGCATGTCGTATAAAAACGTAAGTTGATAGAATGGATACTGGATTTGGGTTATCCGTGAGCGTAGCGTGCGTTCCGTTTCGG
The DNA here is from genome assembly GCF_016835505.1 of Polypterus senegalus. Taxonomy (NCBI): domain Eukaryota; kingdom Metazoa; phylum Chordata; class Cladistia; order Polypteriformes; family Polypteridae; genus Polypterus; species Polypterus senegalus. Next base: position 75,133,274 of record NC_053169.1, on the reverse strand, counting down.
TGCACTTAATGTTTTTTTTTTTAGCTGCTTTCAGGCTGTGTCTCTGAACTTGTTAATCCGAATTCACCGATCAGTTTCACTCGAATTAAGTTACTCTAAGCAAACAACCTCACGGGTGTATGTCATACTCCATCCCCTAGAGATTAGATTATTTTAATTAGCCCAAGCAGATTCCGACCAGATGCCTTTGGAATTAACCCTTTAAAAATCACTAATATAATACAAGATTGAGTTTTGCGTTCACATACACCACTATTCGGACATTAGCCACAATAAATATATTGATAAAACTGTTCAGTCAAAATGAAGGCCGACAATTAAAATAGAGCTATATAAACAAACCGCTTTTAGTTACAAACTCCAAAAAGTGGGACACGTTGAGTAAAGACCACTAAAATGTGACTGTACTGTGCACCTTTGCTCAAATCAACAGACTGAGATAATATGATTTCTTAATTTGTTTGAAGCACCTGTCAGTGAAGTGATGGTCAGGAGGACATCCTCCTCTATAGGCTCTACTGGCACTGTGTATTTTGTATTGAACAGTCTGGCTTACAGTAAGTAAAGGGATTAAAGGTGTAGTGTATTATTAAGGTGCTTTGACACAACAACCATTTTAACCTTTAACAGCATCCTCTATTGAGTGTGCTGCACCCTAAAGCAGCATTCCATAGAGGTCATTTGTTCAGAAGAAAGGGCAAATAATTAGGAATAGACCCACCTTATCCGCTGTAGGACTGAAAGCTGCACCACTCGCAGCTCAGTCGTAACCATTGATTCACTCTGGAGTTATGAGTAAAACTGCAACAAGCATGCAAACATTTATGCCATATTTCATCCATCCATCTTAAAAACTCGCTTATATAAAGTGCTTGTAAAATGTTTCGGGTGGTGGGCACTATATTAAAACTTTCTATAAAATAATGTTTATGTATAGGAGAAAATATGCAAAAGTTACATTAGCACTATAGCCTATGCGGAATGCATTTACGCACATATATATTTGTGTTATTTATTTAGTGTGTCAAAATCCTATGGAAGTGGATGTTGAATGTCTTGAACTAGGGAAATCAGTAAGGAAATTCTCTTTTAGAGCAGAGTTTTCAATAGGATATACAGTGGTGTGAAAAACTATTTGCCCCCTTCCTGATTTCTTATTCTTTTGCATTTTTGTCACACAAAATGTTTCTGATCATCAAACACATTTAACCATTAGTCAAATATAACACAAGTAAACACAAAATGCAGTTTTTAAATGGTGGTTTTTATTATTTAGGGAGAAAAAAAATCCAAACCTACATGGCCCTGTGTGAAAAAGTAATTGCCCCCTGAACTTAATAACTGGTTGGACCACCCTTAGCAGCAATAACTGCAATCAAGCGTTTGCGATAACTTGCAATGAGTCTTTACAGCTCTGGAGGAATTTTGGCCCACTCATCTTTGCAGAATTGTTGTAATTCAGCTTTATTTGAGGGTTTTCTAGCATGAACCGCCTTTTGAAGGTCATGCCATAGCATCTCAATTGGATTCAGGTCAGGACTTTGACTAGGCCACTCCAAAGTCTTCATTTTGTTTTTCTTCAGTCATTCAGAGGTGGATTTGCTGGTGTGTTTTGGGTCATTGTCCTGTTGCAGCACCCAAGATCGCTTCAGCTTGAGTTGACGAACAGATGGCCGGACATTCTCCTTTAGGATTTTTTGGTAGACAGTAGAATTCATGGTTCCATCTATCACAGCAAGCCTTCCAGGTCCCGAAGCAGCAAAACAACCCCAGATCATCACACTACCACCACCATATTTTACTGTTGGTATAATGTTCTTTTTCTGAAATGCTGTGTTCCTTTTACGCCAGATGTAACAGGACATTTGCCTTCCAAAAAGTTCAACTTTTGTCTTATCAATCCACAAGGTATTTTCCCAAAAGTCTTGGTAATCATTGAGATGTTTCTTAGCAAAACTGAGACAAGCCCTAATGTTCTTTTTGCTTAACAGTGGTTTGTGTCTTGGAAATCCGCCATGCAGGCCGTTTTTGCCCAGTCTCTTTCTTATGGTGGAGTCGTAAACACTGACCTTAATTGAGGCAAGTGAGGCCTGCAGTTCTTTAGACGTTGTCCTGGGGCCTTTTGTGACCTCTCGGATGAGTCGTCTCTGTGCTCTTGGGGTAATTTTGGTCGGCCGGCCACTCCTGGGAAGGTTCACCACTGTTCCATGTTTTTGCCATTTGTGGATAATGGCTCTCACTGTGGTTCGCTGGAGTCCCAAAGCTTTAGAAATGGCTTTATAACCTTTACCAGACTGATAGATCTCAATTACTTCTGTTCTCATTTGTTCCTGAATTTCTTTGGATCTTGGCATGATGTCTAGCTTTTGAGGTGCTTTTGGTCTACTTCTCTGTGTCAGGCAGCTCCTATTTAAGTGATTTCTTGATTGAAACAGGTGTGGCAGTAATCAGGCCTGTGGGTGGCTACGGAAATTGAACTCAGGTGTGATACACCACAGTTAGGTTATTTTTTAACAAGGGGGCAATTACTTTTTCACACAGGGCCATGTAGGTTTGGATTTTTTCTCCCTAAATAATAAAAACCATCATTTAAAAACTGCATTTTGTGCTTACTTGTTTTATATTTGACTAATGGTTAAATGTGTTTGATGATCAGAAACATTTTGTGTGACAAACATGCAAAAGAATAAGAAATCAGGAAGGGGGCAAATAGTTTTTCACACCACTGTATATTTGTGAACACAATAAAGAGCATGGTATAGCATATACTGAAAAGCGTGATTGATTCAGATAACAAGACACTTAGTCATTAATGCAGTTTTGCTCATGGACCTTGTTTTTTATTTTTGCAGCATGGAAAGTGTAAATCAACACAGTTTGAGAAAGTAGATGACAGAATTTGTGATTAATATGCTGCAGTAGCTTGTTACATTATGGGTGTTTCGTTTGCTTCCTCAGGCACGGGTTTGACAGATGTATCACACAGTTGCACTTTCCTCCTACTGATCACATCATCTTTTATTTTAATTTTGTTTTCTTCATTTCCATCTTTTGGAACAGTACAAAAATATGTTGAAGGTTAAGTTTATTGATTTTCTTCCAGTAAATATGTAGTTTATTTTTAGTATTTTTCTGTTACTGTTTTGTATGTTTAATATCATTGAGTTCTGAGAGTGTCTTGTAAGAATAGGACTGCATAAGAATGAAACAGGGTGAACTGAATTCTGCAGGTTTGTCATGTCCTCCAATAAAGTAGTAGTAGTGGTGTAGTGTAACAGTTTTTAAAGTATTGAAATATAAATTGCACAGTTTGTGGCTCACTCTCCATCCAAGCCCATAATTTAGCCTGACAGTGCTGTAGTTGTAGATAAATAGGTAAAAAATAAACTTTCCTGTAACGTTTAAGTTGCCATAGATAAAAGCCTCAGTTAAATAATCAAAGGGAAATGTAATGTAGCCATTACAAGACAACAAAATGTTATTGGGTTATCCATATCAGTATGGAGCTTTGGCTAACAGTCTTTCATATTAAGAGTGGAGTAATTAGTAGCAGGATTCCTTTCTTGGACTGTAAGAACATTTGTGCTGCTGACTCAAGTTTCTGGCTTCTTTTCAAGATGCTTATTGTAATTGTGACATCTTGGGCTTTTTCTGATTCGTAAAGTAAGCTACCTCGACACAATTAAATGTATTTGGATGGATGATTTATATGCTTCCATCATGCAAGCATCAACTTTAAAGTCACTCTTTTATTTAGTGATCGGGCACTTCAATCTGAATGCTTGTTTGGAATAAATTGGTTATGAATAATCAAATATTCTAGCTCAAAGTGTACACCATAAGAAAATATTGTGTCTAGGGAGAAATAAATATAGTGTCTTTAGATTGCCAAAATCTAATGGGAAGATTATAATGTTTGTGTTTAAGCCAGTCGTTTTGTTTTGTTTACTATGTTATCTTTTACTGGCTGCCAGTGCTATCAGAGACTTGCTTAATTTTTTTTTCTATTTCCTTGCACATATATTTAGTATGTTCACTTTGGGTCAGCATAATACAGATTTTTTTCGCTCTTTGGGACTTTACATTTTAGTTGATTGTTTGACCATTTTGTCCTGAAGCCTGAAAGTTTTATCTGCAGTTCTGCTTGTTTGCATTCTATTTACCTGCTAGAACTTAAAAACTCACTTTTGATAACAAAAGAATATCTGTTTGTTTAGATGAGTTTGAGTATGTCTTGTTAACACAGGTATCTGTAACAGAGTTAACAGAGACTAGATCTTTCTACAACTATTTAAAACCATTTATGCCTGCCTTCTCATGGTATGTCATTGTATGTTTGTGGGCACATTTCCTACCATCCATGCTGTAATACCTCTTGTTGTGTGTTGGACATGCAGAAGCTGCAAACTATGACCTTGCAATTACATTTGTGAAAGTGCAAATTTTCCTAAATTAATATTAAACATCATTGAACAGTCACTCTGTCTCTTTTGTAGGTTTAGGCAAAGCAGGAGGGATGTCACAGTTTCAAGAAGTAATTCGTCAAGAGCTGGAAAACTCCATGAAAAATGAGTTGGAAAAATTGCAAGCAACTGCTAGTGAGGTGGATTTGGGGGTATGTTATCTAAAGTGCCACTCGTTTTATTGTTGTGGTTTGTATGACATTTTTGATTCAATATTGGTTGATGTTGAAGCTAATATAATATGCACATTGAAAGACATATAAAATGGAATATGTATTTTTAGTAAATCTGTTCTTTAAATATTTGAAAAGATACTACATTCAAAGTGTCCTTGTCTATGTGCACCATTACCTGGCTGTCAAGTTTGTACATTGTAGGCAAATGGCTGCACCTCCTTCCACCTTCTGAGATAGTATGTTTTTGTATTTCATACAGTTAGATTTTGAAAAGTGGCAAGACAGATCTCACAATATAGCTGGTATGCCTGGAATGGAAGTATAGTTGATACCTGAAAGATGAGCAGATACATAAAGTGTTCCTCTTTATTGTATATGGGATAAATGATTTTGTATTTTAGTATTAAGCTTGTGTTAGCTTGCAGAAGGCATGTATAACACTTTAATTTAATTTATACTTGTGTAGGTTGTTAAGAAGGACTTTGTGGGATTCAAGCAACTCTTCCATAGATTCCTACAAGAGAAGGGTCCTTCTGTGGACTGGGTGAAGATTAAGAGACCACCAGAAGATTCAGTAAGTTTTACCTTGTCATTTCTGAAATGTAGATATATACACACACACACACATACATACAAGTAAAATTCCGGTACAACAAACTCCCAGGGACCTAAAAAACATTTTAATTGTTTTAATGAGATTCTGTATTTGTTACTATAGTATTTTCTTTAACTTGCGTCCAGACGTTTGCAATCATTTCAATAGTTTTTTTGCGTGAATTTTAATCTCTTCCTGCCTACAAGTTAATGCTGATGAGAATTGTTCTCAGCATTTCCTTGCAATAATACACTTTCAGGATGCGAATGATGCCCAAATCCAATGGCTGAAGCACTGCTGTGCAATCGGGTGGGAGTAATTCAGTGCAAACATTATCTAAATGCCGAAGCATGTTGTGGGCAGCACAGTTATCAATCAGGAGCTGAATCATCCTTTTCTTGTTCATATTATGAGGTTTCTGAACTCTTTTGAGACCCCCACATACTACCCACCCAACGGGAAATGACACGCTGAAGCACGATTGCAGCGTCTGTGGAAGATTGTTTGTCTGTTGCTGGGGCAGGGCAACATCAGGCTCATAGCGCTGCAGTGAAGCGACACAGAAGCAAATCATAAAAGATCGGGGTCGTGCTATAAGTCCCTGTCTTTCACCCCAAAACACAAGGCTTAGTCTCAGTGCTTTAGCAAAACCAGCTTTATTCACTTGAAACAGGAACGGCACACTTATTTATTGTAGCGTGATCTGCCACTCTGCTATACACAGACAAAGCAGTCAGGCAGACTCATGGCCAAATCGGTGACCAAGTAAACCTGTTATCTGCATTAACAATGTACCCACCGATTATCTTTTGTGTTTGCTTTGGCAGAGAGACGCAGCATAGCTTTGAGCCTGCTGTTGCCCCGGCAACAGATAAACAGTCTTCCATAGACGCGGAGATCGGACAGGGATGCTCTTCGGCATGCTGTCTAGTTGGGGGAGGTCCCAAGAGAGTTTACAAACCTCACATTTTCTTGAATGAGTGCCACATTAATAGGAATGTTTCTTGAACGAGCATCACTGAACCACATAAAAACTGCTTTTTCGATGTCTTCAAATGCAGCAGTTCACATACGTTTGCAACCCGAGATTTTTCTTCTTTTTTTGCTTGGTCTTTCAAGAAAGTTGACTGTGTCGATGGCGAAATTCCGAATTCATTGACTTCTTTTTTCTTTTTGCAGCAATCGAGAGCTGTAAAAATGTAAAGTTTTTTTTTTTTTCTTTTAATATGAACTGTTATCGTTTTTTTGTATCTGCCGTTTCTATAGGATGATGACAATGAGTTAAATTCCAGTGGATGTTTTTCAAATGTTGACGAGCAGTAAGCAAAAGGTATTGCTGAAAACCATAGAAAATAAACACGGCAAAAAAAAAAAAACAGTACAAGAAAAGTTCAAAGAAAGAAAAAAAAATTACAATGTTTCTGTTTGGAGGATCTAACTAACTGCACTGTGGATGATTCATTCAGGCATTTCAAGGTCTTTTGGACACTTCGTTGTAATGAAAGTATCTGCTGAATGTACTTCGTAGTAACAAGATTTGCATAGACTTGTGTCATATGGGGAAACTGTTGGGACCATAATACTTTGTTGTAATGAAATTTCGTTATAACGGAATTTTACCTATAATTATATATATATATATATATATATATTGTAAAAGCTATATAGCGCCTGATCCGCAGACCACGCAGAGGCAATGTATACAAAAACACACAGGTTTTATTTTTTCTTCAGCTGTGTGACACGTCTTCCCCGTGCCACACAGACCAAACACAGTCCCAAAGCACAAACTCAAAATTCTCCACCACTCCTCCCAGGCAAGCTTTGTCTCCTTCTTCCTCCCAACTCTGGCTCACCGAGTGGTGGTGGCTGGGCCCTTTTATAGCCCACCTGGAAGCGTTCCAGGTGATTAACCACCTGGTCCTGATTGCACTTCCAGGTGGGGCTGAAAGCTCGTCCAGCCGGGCTGTGGGAAGCAGGCAGCTCCCCCTAGCGCCACGGCCCCAACCAAGCTGTGGAGGACTCCATCTCCCATGGAGCCCTGCGGGCGGTTGGGGAGTCACCGTCGGCCAGGGAGGCTGCCACCAAGCGTCCCGGGGGAGGTATTGGACTGCCCATGGAGGCTCCCCCGGAACATAAGTAGCAGGGGCGTCCCTGCCGGGCATGGGACCCGGCTGTCCTTCACAATATATATACAGTTGTGCTTGAAAGTTTGTGAACCCTTTAGAATTTTCTATATTTCTGCATAAATATGACCTAAAACTTAATCAGATTTTCACTCAAGTCCTAAAAGTAGATAAAGAGAAACCAGTTAAACAAATGAGACAAAAATATTATACTTTGTCATTTATTTATTGAGGAAAATGACCGAATATTACATATTTGTGAGTGGCAAAAGTATGTGAACCTCTAGGATTAGCAGTTAGTTTGAAGGTGAAATTGGAATCAGGTGTTTTCAATCAATGGGATGACAATCGGGTGTGAGTGGGCTCCCTGTGTTAGAACAGGGATCTATCACAATCTGCTGTTCAAAACACATGTTTGTGGAAGTGTGTCATGGCACGAACAAAGGAGATTTCTGAGGACCTTAGAAAAAGAGTTGTTGATGCTCATCAGGCTGGAAAAGGTTACAAAACCATCTCTAAAGAGTTTGGACTCCACCAATCCACAGTCATACAGATTGTGTACAAATGGAGGAAATTCAAGACCATTGTTACCCTCCCCAGGAGTGGTTGACTAACAAAGATCACTCCAAGAGTAAGGCGTGTAATAGTCGGCGAGGTCACAAAGGACCCCAGGGTAACTTCTAAGCAACTGAAGGCCTCTCTCACATTGGCTAATGTTCATGTTCATGAGTCCACCATCCAGAGAACACTGAACAACAATGGTGTGCAAGGCAGGGTTGTAAGGAGAAAGCCACTGCTCTCCAAAAAAAAACATTGCTGCTCATCTGCAGTTTGCTAAAGATCACAAGGTCAAACCAGAAGGCTATTGGAAGAATGTTTTGTGGGCGGATGAGACCAAAATAGAACGTTTTGGTTTAAATGAAAAGTGTTATGTTTGGAGAAAGGAAAACAGTACATTCCAGCATAAGAACCTTATCCCATCTGTGAAACATGGTGGTGGTAGTATCATGGTTTGGGCCTGTTTTGCTGCATCTGGGCCAGGACGGCTTGCCTTCATTGACGGAACAATGAGTTCTGAATTATATCCGAGAATTTTAAAGGAAAATGTCAGGACATCTGTCCATGAACTGAATCTCAAGAGAAGGTGGGTCATGCAGCAAGACAACGACCCTAAGCACACAAGTTGTTCTACCAAAGAATGGTTAAAGAAGAATAAAGTTAATGCTTTAGAATGGTCAAGTCAAAGTCCTGACCTTAATCCAATGTTGTGGAAAGACCTGAAGCGAGCAGTTAATGTGAGGAAACCCACCAACATCCCAGAGCTGAAGCTGTTCTGTACAGAGGAATGGGCTAAAATTCCTCCAAGCTGGTGTGCAGGAATGATCAAAAGTTACCGGAAACGTGTAGTTGCAGTTATTGCTGCAAAGGGGGGTCGCACCAGATACTGAAAGCAAAGGTTCACATACTTTTGCCACTCACAAATATGTGATATTCGATCATTTTCCTTAATAAATAAATGACCAAGTATAATATTTTTGTCTCATTTGTTTAACTGGTTTCTCTTTATCTACTTTTAGGACTTGAGTGAAAATCTGATTAAGTTTTAGGTCATATTTATGTAGAAATATAGAAAATTCTAAAGGGTTCACAAACTTTCAAGCACAACTGTGTGTGTATATATATATATATACACTGTGTGCACAATTATTAGGCAAGTGAGTATTTTGACCATATAATCATTTTTAATGCGTATATTCCAACTCCAAGCTGTATTAACTTGAATGCTTATTGGATTTAAGCACGTCAGGTGATATGTATTTGTGTAATAAGGGAGGGTGTGGCCTAAGGAGATCAACACCCTATATCAAGGTGTGCAGAATTATTAGGCAGCTAGTTTTCCTCAGGCAAAATGGGCCAAAAAAGAGATTTAACTGACTCTGAAAAGTCAAAAATTGTAAAAAGTCTTTCAGAGGGATGCAGGACTTTTGGAATTGCTAAGATATTGGTGTGTGATCACAGAACCATCAAACATTTTGTTGCAAATAGTCAACAGGGTCGCAAGAAATGTGTTGAGAACAAAAGACGCAAATTAGCTGCCAAAGATTTGAGAAGAATCAAACGTGAAGCTACCAGGAACCCATTATCCTCCAGTACTTTCATATTCCAGAGCTGCAACCTACCTGGAGTGCCCAGAAGTACAAGGTGTTCAGTGCTCAAAGACATGGCCAAGGTAAGGAGGGCTGAAACCCAACCACCACTGAACAAGAAACATAAGTTGAAATGTCAAAACTGGGCCAAGAAATATCTGAAGACAGATTTTTTTCAAAGGTTTTATGGACCGATGAGATGAGAGTGACTCTTGATGGACCAGATGGATGGACCTGTGGATCAGTAATGGGCACAGAGCTCCATTCCAACGGAGGTGGGGTACTGGTATGAGCTGGTATTTTTAAAGATGAGCTAGTTGGACCTTTTGCATTGAAGATGAACTCAAAATCAACTCCCAAACCTACTGCCAGTTTTTCAAGACACTTTCTTCAAACAGTGATACAGGAAAAAGACCATGGTTTTTATGCAGGCCAATGCTCCATCACTTGCATCGAAGTTCTCCACTGCGTGGCCAGCCAGTAAAGGCCTTAAAGATGAAGGAATAATGACATGGCCCCCCTTCCTCATCTGACCTAAACCTTATCGAGAACTTGTGGGCACTTCTTAAACGCTAGATTTACGGGGGAGAAAAACATTACACCTCTCTGAAGAGTGTCTGGGAGGCTGTAGTCACTGCTCCACAAAAAGCTGATCGTCAACAGATCAAGAAACTGACAGACTACATGAATGGAAAGGCTTATGACTGTTATTGGAAAGAAGGGTGGCTATATTGGTCATTGATTGATTGATTTATTTGGAAACGTCAGAGATGTTTATTTGTAAATTTTGAGGTGTTTATTATTCTCACTATAACAGATGAAAATAAACAAGTGAGATGGGAAAATGTTCATTTTTCCTTTAGTTGCATAATAAATCTGCACACTAATAGTTGCCTAATAATTGTGCGCACATATGTATTCCCCTAATGATGTTCACACTCACATTTCCGTTGTGAAACATTCAGGTTTCAGGTTTATTAACATTTTGGATTGACTGATAGCACTGTGTTTGTTCCATATTAAAATTAATCCTCAAAAATACAACTTGCCTAATAATTCTGCACTCCCTATATATATATATAGGTAAAATTCCGTTATAACGAAATTTAATTACAACAAAGTATTTTTATGGTCCCGACAGTTTCCCCATATGACGCAAATCTTGTTACTACGAAGTACATTCAGCAGATACTTTCATTACAACGAAGTGTCCAAAGGACCTTGAAATGCCTGAATGAATCATCCACAGTGCAGTTAGTTATTTAGATCCTCCAAACAGAAACATTGTAATTTTTTTTTCTTTCTTTGAACTTTTCTTGTACTGTTTTTTGTTTTTTTGGCTGTGTTTATTTTCTATAATTTTCAGCAATACCTTTGCTTATTGCTCGTCAACATTTGTTTAATCAGTTGTAAGTAGGCCATAATTAACAGGAATAAGTGGCTGTTAACTGTGGCATAATATGCTACTTATTTTTTGGGCGGCTAGCTGTAAGTCATTGAGTATTATTCAAAGTTAAATGGGAAATAGACAAGTTGTCATCAGGCTAGCCACAGGCACAAAAATTTAGAGTGCATAAAGTGGCAAATGAAACAGAAAAGGAAAATTGCTGTTTGCAGAGCCTACTGCATACAGAGTACCATATATGACAGTGTGCGCTGAAGAGTATAGCTTTGGTTTTGTGTAGTGCTGTATAGATTTTGTGCAGTGTGTGTATATAAGCATTGTCTCTTGAGCCTTTTTAGTTTAAGCAAACGTAGATTAAAAAGTGACATGATTGAAGTTTTTTAAATTATGACAGGAATTAGTACAATGGAACCCAGGTATTACTTCAGATTAAGCTCTTAGGCAAGAACATGGGATGCAAATGGAAACTTGTTTAGGGAAGATTTCACTCAAATGTTGGTAGGTTTTTCTTCACATATGGAATATATTGCCAAGATAATGTGGTGAAGATTGGTACTTTAGTAACTCAATGTTATTTTGGGAAAAGTTTGTAAGTTAAATTGTCAGGCTTTGTTGTGTCAAATGGCCTGTTGTTGTCAGAATGGTTTAGTTTAGATTTTGTCTGTTCTGCTGATAAGTAGATTGTAAGCTTGTATTTGTTTTATTTGGGGAATCTAGTTATAACTACTTTAAATGTCAAGCAAGATGATACAGTATTTTGGTTGAATGTTTAGAAATCAACACTTGATTGGAAATGAGCGGATACAGTATAATAATATTACACAGAGTTAACGGAAGATTTCTCTTGTAGTGGTTAAGAAGCTGGATTATTATTGAATCAGATCTGTTCATGGGAATAGGCATCTGTTTCTGACTGTTAAATTGTCTTGTAAGCTGACAACTCTTCCTCTGAATAATTATAATACAGAACTTGTATGCGTTCATCTGTTCATCCATTTTGTGCACCTGCTATTTACTTTGGCAAAGAAGCTAGAGAAAATTCCTGGGCTAGATGCTATGCCATTTTTTAAAATGTATATAAAGGGCTAGAAACAAGTAATTGTCAATTGCTGCACCTGTTCTCATGCTCATTCTACTCTTTCATGCAGTTTTTCTCCCCCCCCCCCCATGCCAGAAAAAAATGAATATTAGCAAAGCAAAGTTCAAAGCAAGTTTCATTTTTACTGACTCTGAAAGTTGTTGAAAACTCAGTTTTACTGCTGCTTCATTCCTGCTTTTGCTGGTGGACAATGACAGGCTTAGCACTTTTCTTTTAGGCTTAGATTTATAGCAGCGCCCTTATTTCAGATTCATATTTTTATACAATTTCCTTGAAACTAATTGTGCCAAATATCCGTCTGATTTTCTGTATAATGAATGAGCTAGTTATGAACGTTTCTACATTATCAACAAAATCACTTAGAACTTTTTTTTTGTCTTTTCAATGTTAGTGTCTCTGTAGTGAATGTTTGAATAAAACATATACAAACATGATTCATTCTCTGGAAGTACAGTATGCCCCATGTGGATTATTATAGGGTTGACTTTACTCAAGATATAGTTTGAACCTCTAATTACTTAAATTAGTTAAATTTCACTTTGTACAAGCTGGCAGATAAATATTTTAAAAAGGGAAAAATGTAAACGTATAAAGTTTTTAGTGCACTTTTTTCTGTTTCCCAAAAGGGTCCTTCTAAAACCTTCCTATTTTTCATGCACCACTCTCATACTTTTGCACCATCTCATCAGTGATACAAGAAAAACTGATACAAGAACACACTTCTTCCTTTACTCTCACTTTGTCTTACTTACTTTTGCCTATGGTAACATGGTAAAGAAGGACACATGTGCATCCCATACCGTAGTTGTCTTACATTTGCAACAACATATATTAGCTCAAAAAAGAGTGAGACGCACTTTAGTGCTCTCTTTTGGCCACTGTAACAACAAAGAGCCAGAGATACACTTCCCATTCTATTGTTCCGCTTTAGGTACTGCATATATGTTTTCATGGATAGGCCTTGCCCGGCTGAGATTTTTGTGAAACAAAGCTGCCTTATTACTTGGATTGTGTTGGATTTGTCTGGACATATTTGTGTATCTACATTCTTGCCATGTTAAACAGTGTCGACAAAGCTAAGATTTTGTGTCCTTGACTGACAATTTGTCATTACATTCCTGGTGCTGGCTGCATATGTCAGAGTATTTTTTTTAGAATTTTGGGAGGACAGAGTATATTCCATGCCATAGTGTTTTTGAGGAATGGTTTTAACTAAGTCATATATTTAATCACTAATTTTGTTTGCATAATTTACCCTTTAAAGTAAGGAAAGATTTAATAGTACTTTATTTTTTAAAATTGATTTACTGCCATCAGTCCAGTCCTCGGTCCATGTTTGCTGGTCAACAGTTGTAATGTTTTGCTAGGCTAACATATCCTGTGGCATTAAACGGCACAGTGAGTGCCAGTAAATGGTTCTTCCTCAAATCGAATTACGAAAAAACTTAACGAAACAGATACTTCCAGTAACACAGTAAAAGACTGTTTTTAGCTTATTTTTTTTTAAACTGTCAACTCCTCTGAGAAAATGTACAGAAACAGGGAAAAAATGAAAAATGCTGAATTGGTTTGATATGATTATAGTCAGTAATGCATCTGATTTGCCTGGACAGCTAAAAATGAATCTTAGACAGAGGTTGTCAGTGGCAGATAAAGCCTGTAGACATTCTTTGTTGACTGATATTCATCAGATAAATCACAGAGGAACTGCTTAACAGTCAGTTTACTGTAGTTTAATTTTGTATAGTATTCTTCACTGAGTGCAGACTTGGAACACTGTATCAGTTTCACAGGTAAATGGGGAATACCGACTTTACAAGTTCCTCAATAAAAAATAAGTACAAATGGTCTCTCTGCAACAGGGGACAGATGTTTGGAAATCTCAGAAAAATTCTTTCTGTATGTGTAGTACATAAATTATAACAGATGAAATGTTTGGGGTTGCATCCTAAATTTAGGAAACAATTACGTGAGACTAAGATGAGAATGAATTTATTTCAGTGTGTAGCACCACCACCAACCCAAGCCTCAATTTGTAAATGGCATGATATAAATAGTATCGACCTTATAAAGTATGTGAGGTCCTCTCAAGGAGTTCTAGGCAGTTGAAATTTCTTTTGTGAATAGGTTGACATTCAGCAGACAGGCCTGGTTTTCCATACCACAAGTAAGGAATCCTGCTTATTCATTTAATGAATGTTATGGCCAGTGAAATTGTTTGTGGGTCTTTTTTTCCAGTTCTCAGTGTTTTGGAAGAGTATGGATGCAAAGATTAAAACTGTCAAGCTTAACTTTGGTTGAGCAAATTTTGAGCAGATACGGCAAAGTCTAAGGAGTATAGACTGGCATAAGCACTTAAGTGTGGAGATAGTTAAAGAGCAGTGGAACAAGTTTAAAAACGATTTTAAGTGTAATGCAGGACAGGTGCATACCTAAATTAGGAATCAGGAGGAAATAAAAAAAAAAAAACTGCAGTGGGTTAATAAAGATTCTTGGTAATATCTTCACTTAAGGTCAACTTTTCCTTACCCTTAATAAGAACAGCCTTGAATACTGTATACCCATTTGACCATTTTCAGTTGTTGAATTGTTGAACTGAAATCATTTTTCAAGTCCTTTCTAAAGTCCTCCAACACATGGGTGTTAACTTTAACTGCTGCCTTACTGGCATATTGGTACCTCTCAGCAAATCTGGGGTGGGGGTGATGCAGCATGATATGAAATCAGTGAAGGCAGTCATTTCTTTGACTTCCCAGACACAGATGAAAATATTCAGTTGGATCAGATAAGACTCGCATTGAGCTTAGTTACTGCTGCTGCTTGTTATTGCCGAGGGAGGGGGTTTACTTGATATATTTCAATGACTCTGAAAGTGCGTTGGTCTTCCTGTGAATCATCCCAGCTGCAGTGTCTCTAACTGCGTCTGATTCTGTAGCCCTACCAATGAAAGCTGCTGTTTAATTCCTCCTGGATCCTCATGAATAATGGGACAGCCTTCACTGCCAGAAACAGCTGGCTACTCTGGACACTTTGGTTGGATGAGCTCTGGAAGCCAATTTGTATCATGTGAGCCTGTGGTCCACCACTCTTGAACCTTACCTGACTCTGTCTGTGATAATATGTGTGTGTGTGTATATGTACATGCAATTTTTTATATGCAGTATGTTTGTTTGTGTGTACAGGGCACCTTTAGAGAGTTCCTTTTATTAATGTTTTTTAATTTTTCATTAGCAAATTAAGCTAGGCATTATTTATTAGTAGATTACTTTCTTATTCAGAAATAATTTTCTTAGGTATTGATTTTTTTCTGTTTTCAACAAGTCTGAGTCTGTGAAAATCCTAAGTATCTTTAGGGCTTTTATTATGTTGTCAAGAGCGTGCTATTTGTTTAACTAAAACAGCAGGTTAAATTACATTAAAATTGTTTACTTACACACCTACTGGCATATCATATTTTATTTTTCTTTCTGCTTTTGACTATTTTACATGAGTACCCCAGGAGTCTGGCAGTTCTGATCTAAGTTTTACTTTTACATTTTCTTTCTGTAGTTTCCTTCTTTCTTTAATTCTTCTTTACAATAATTTTCATACGCTCATTGATTGCACTTCCTCTTGGTTTGCTGCCAGTTGACTTTACTCTCCAGCTACAAGCTTATCTTAGTTCCAGGAAGATTACAAAGAAAGATTGATCTGGCTGAGTCTCAATGAATGATTACTGAGCTGTACTGAATTAAACTGATAACATTTTATGGATTGTCCTCTCTGATCTTGTGTACATGAGGCAGGCCTAGCCAATTGTACCCGTCTGTAGAAAAAAGTAGTTTGTGTGTATATTTAGCTTTCTTATTTATTTTATAAATATTCTCCTAATATATTTTGGCATTTTTGAAATTAGAATATGGCATTTTTCAGACTTGTTTTGTCTGTCACTTAAATACATTGTGTGATTGACAGTTACAGTTAAGCTGAGTATCTGGAAAGTTTGCTTTTTCACAGAATCATTTATTGTTTTGTTCATTGATCACTCCTGGCAAATTATGAATGACTTAATGCTCAAAAACAAGATTCATATGACTTGCCTCTTAATATTAGAGGTAGGAACTGATCCTGCCAGCTGGAGTTCTCCCTGGATAGGATTTCAAATAATTTTTTGGCACAAACACATGTGCTTACTCATTCAGTTTACAATAACTATCTGATATCTTGTCTTTTTGACTCTGAGCAAAACTCCACTCAAATAATATAGAGAATATTTGCAAACTTCATATCAAAGACGCCTTCCATATCCTTTGATATTTTGGCTGTGTGCTTACGGTCGTTGTCCTGCTGAAAGATGAACCGTCACCCCAGTCTGAGGTCAAGAGCAGGTTTTCATCCAGGATGTCTCTGTACATTGCTGCAGTCATCTTTCCCTTTATCCTGACTAGTCTCCCAGTTCCCGCCACTGAAAAACATCCCCACAGCATGATGCTGCTGCCACCACCATGCTTCACTGTAGGGATGGTATTGGTCTGGTGATGAGTGGTGCTTGGTTTCCTCCAAACGTGATGCCTGGCATTCACACCAAAGAGTTCAATCTTTGTCTCATCAGACCAAAGAGAGAGTCCTTCAGGTGCCTTTTGCCAAACTCCAGGCGGGCTGCCATGTGCCTTTTACTAAGTAGTGGCTTCCGTCTGGCCACTCTACCATACAGGCCTGATTGGTGGATTGTTGCAGAGTTGGTTGTCCTTCTGGAAGGTTCTCCTCTCTCCACAGAGAACCTCTGGAGCTCTGACAGAGTGCCCATCAGGTTCTTGGTCACCTCCCTGACTAAGGCCATTCTCCCCCGATCGCTCAGTTTAGATGGCTGGCCAGCTCTAGGAAGAGTCCTGGTGGTTTCAAACTTCTTCCACTTACGGATGATGGAGGCCACCGTGCTCATTGGGACCTTCCCCAGATTTGTGCCTCGATACAATCCTGTCTCGGAGGTCTACAGACAGTTCCTTTGACTTCATGCTTGGTTTGTGCTCTGACATGAACTGTCAACTGTGCAACCTTATATAGACAGGTGTGTGCATTTCCAAATCATGTCCAACTAACTGAATTTACCACAGGTGGACTCCAATGAAGCTGCAGAAACATCTCAAGGATGATCAGGGGAAACAGGATGCACCTGAGCTCAATTTTGAGCTTCATGGCAAAGGCTGTGAATACTTATGTACATGTGCTTTCTCAATTTTTTTATTTTTAATAAATTTGCAAAAATCTCAAGTAAGCTTTTTTCACGTTGTCATTATAGGGTGTTGTGTGTAGAATTCTGAGGCAAAAAATGAATTTAATCCATTTTGGAATAAGGCTGTAACATAGCAAAATGTGGAAAAAGTGATGCGCTCTGAATACTTTCCGGATGCACTGTGTGTGTGTGTGTGTAATATAATATATAATGTATTTATATAATATATATATATAAAAAGAATACATGCATACATATACACACATTCCTCTGTGGGCGCAGCGCCTTAATCACACGCCACAGGAAGCTAATGAAGTAATTGCGAACAATCGCACCCACAGGTTGTGCAGGTGCGACTTGCTCCAACTACTTCAATTAACTCCCCGCAGCTGAGCAATCACACCCATGGAGAGTGGCACGACTTTAAAACCTGGCCCCTTTTTCTTTTGAAGCTGTGGACCCGCTATACCACAATTGGATTAACTGAGCTATTTGATTGACAGAACCAACCTTGGTCCTTGTTAGTTTGGATAATCAATTGTCTACTGTATCCAGATGTTCAGTGTTCAAAAATACACTTTTTAATAAGAAATACATAGATAATATATCATTTTCCTGGATGAGCAGTCGCAGAAATTCTGTTAAAATCATGCTAGGAGAACAATGAAGCTTACTTTACACAGTATTGAAATGACGCATGAGAAAAAGACAAAGCAAGGCTGTGCAAAGTTGATCTTAGTTACTTATGCATCCTGTTATTATTAGTTTTGATTTGCTTATCAAACATTATTAATATTTTGATAACTCATCCTGTAACTATAAACAAATTTGATACCTGCTAACAAGCCATTTGTTAAAAATGCAGTTGTTCTTTTGAATCTCTAGTGTGTTTTTCTCTGTTTACTGAGTTCTCTTGCCAAAAGGGAAAAACATTTAAAATTTGGACCAAACAAGTAAATGTGTGTTAGGAGGTCTGCTGTAATTATATTTTGATCATATCTTGAAGCATTCACCTTCCTGTATGCAGGTACAGTATAATTTTATCACAGTGTCTAGGTTGCTTTGTTGTCTTTTTCTGTTAAATTCTTATATTAAGTGTTTTTTTTTATCCTTGTTATGTTTTCTTCTAGAGATTCTCTGGTGGTTGAGGTCACCCACTTCTCCATTCTGTGCTATTATTGCTACTGTGTTGGGCTGCTGATAGGCATGTGCCTGACACGACATGGTGTCTGACGTACTGGCCACTGCATTATTTAGGGACAAGCTCTCCACTGAATCTGATCTTTGTTTTAATAAATAAAAGGAAGACTTCATCTTGAAAGGAAACATTTTTTTAGCAATCTAGTTTAAGAAATGTCAGAATTTAACCTTAAACTGGGCTAGTGTTTTGAGTTTTGTTTTGCTCTTTCAGTTTCAGTTATCTTTTCATTCTCCAGTGAAATAAACCGTGATCTCCTCTGACATTGTTTTTGGCATTCACTCTAATATATGAATCATTTCCATTTTATTGAAAGCTCCTAATGGGCATACCTATAGGCATTTTGAATTTTGTTCTCCTTGGGTACATGGGCAAATAAATAAAAAAAAAAAAAGGGTCAGCGGGACTTCAGACTTTAGGTTTAGTTGTGTAGGAGATTACTAGGCTTATAGTGTTATGCAATTATCTTAATTTAAATGTGACAGGATAGCTCCAAATGTCCTTCTGCAGCTGCTTTTTAATGTCTCAACTACTGCAGCTAGTGGTACTCTGTCTTCTTGTTGTGCATGCAGTTTCACAGGTATGCCTTAAACTGCTCATCTTTACTGGATGGATACATTATAAGTAGCTGTGCCTATAAAATCTATACTGTGGCAAACCCATCGGGACTCAGTCATCCTGCTTTAATTGGACATAATTTTGGATGTTATTCTTTGGATGTTTGCCTTTTATCAATTTCTGCCTCTCCCAGCAACACAAATTGAGCATTGGAGGTTTCTTTCGACTGGAATTTTTAAAACTTTAGTCTTTAGTTTGTTATACAAAACTTTTGTTATCGATGGTAGATACACCATATGAGAAATATTGATACATATTGCTGTGGGGTAGAAAAGGACCAAGGTGATCAGGAGGTTAGAATTAAAGCCTTCAACAGTCATTTTTTCCTCTGCCTCACTCCAGTAACTTTGCTGTGGCCCCAATGCTCCATTGCTCCACAAGTCTCTACCCAGTCTTCTTTGCCTAGCCCCGTGTGAGGCACACACTGCTGGCGGCACTTCACTTGGAGTCACAGGTAACACTGCCTCACTTTCCTTAATTCTGTAAGCTGATCCAAGCCAAAATCCTTAAGCAAAACATGATGGCAGCCAAGAATCCAAGCCAATGTATTTAATATAGGAGACATGCCTCCTGTTTGCAACTACTTTTGCTCTCTCCACGTTCCCTTTTTCATGCTCTACACCAATTCTTTTAATGGCTGGATGCTGTCCCAGACAATTCTGTGTGTGGCATTCTTTTCTGCACATACTATCCCCTTTAAAATCTTCATTTGAGTTTGTATAGTTGTTGTTTTTATATATTTTGTGATATACTGGACACATTTTATTTTTTACTTTATTAAAATAACTACAACACAAACGAAATGCCTAAGCACTCCCATACAATAATTAATTTGCCATTAATCATGAAGTTTAACTTAACTAGCTGTAGCACATTCATCAGCAGGCAGCTGCACCATGGTGTTCAGCAGGTGAGAATGGTGAATATTGTTTTTTAATCACAAAAGGCTGTGGATACATTTTTTGGTAATTCTTTTAACTGTGTTTTTTTTTTCCCATAAGAAACAAATAACATTGTGATTGTACTGTCCTGGTATTGAGAAGACAGAGCTGGCAAACTTCAGATTAATTATTTAGCTAGTCAGGTTTTATTTGTAATTCAATCCTTAGTTTAGATGTGAGATTATTCAATATTCTATTATAACAGTTGTAATTTGGAAGATGCTAAATCTCTCCATTGTGTAATAATTTCACTTTTATGTTTTTGTGAATGCATGTTATACAGTAAATATCTGAAAAACGTTAGGAGGGTGTTTGTTTGTTTGTTTTTTTTTAAATAACAGGGGTAATATGCTGGACAGACATGACAGAAAAACATGCTGGGAAAAAGAAAAGAAAATCCTGTGGTGTTGCAAAGGCAAAAGCCCTCCCATCCCCACTACGATAATAGTAACACAATATGAAACATAATTTTATTTCAATTTATTACGTTTTACTGTTTTTAACTATGGTTAATTACTCATTGTAATGTAAAATAGTTAGTTAGTTCTATTATGCATATGTAACAGTTCCCATGAAAATAACAATCTGTTTAAATTGTACATCCACTTACCCATACGCGAGCGGCAGAGACGAGAAGTCCGGGAGTTGGCGAGCGAAGCGAGCAAGGGACAGATCCCCCTAGTAACAATAATTTAAAACACAAATGCAGAGTATAGTGTACAAAACTATAAATGTAACACAACAGTATACGCACAAGAAGGTATATAGTAATTGATTAAAGAAAAAACTGACAGTTGTCAGTTTGGTTTGCGCACCTTTTTCAGGTTTTCTATTTTCTGTTACAGATTAAAAGTGGGTCACCCAAAAATGGTGACCCAAGGAATTAAAAGCAGACATCTACTGTATGTCCACCAATCCCCAGACTGTGGTAATGATCATAGCACGACCCTGTCCCTAGGACCACAACAAATTTACTTTATCATGGGTAACTTTGGATTCAGAGTTTTGTAGCAAAAGATAAAGGATGATCTAAGAGGAAATCTGTGTCACATTACAAGTTACTTTTCTTTCATGTTTTCTGATCTCACACTCTAGCCATAACGATACCAGTAGCAGTTGACATTCATAGCATCCAAGTTTCCCAATCCCACCTGGTCAATCTGCTTTTATAAATCCAAGACTGGAATATCAACACCAGAACTGTTGAGGAAGACTTACTGAGACAACTTTAGCTAACCAAATAAAAGTGATGGTGCTTATTTATCTGATAGTTTTGTAACTTAGTCATTGCCAAAAAGGAAAAAAAATGATATTAAGAGAATAGAAGTAATGGCTGTTGTTACGGGACACCCATACAGCTCCTTTACATTGTCATTTCTTTTCTTTTTAAAGTACTGTAATTCTGAATGTTTGCTTATGCAATGTACAATAATTATATTCAAGCGATTTAAAAAAATAAATAAATAAAAAAAAAAAGAAAAACAACTTACGATATTGGGAGGGATTGTGACAATATCTGTACTGATCATTATTTTGCTGAAAAATATAAATTTGTGTTTCTTGTATAATTAAATCATTTCAGCTGCTTGATCTGGTGGGTTTAATTAATACCTTGTTAAGTATAGTTCATTTAAACCTGAGCCATTTTGCCAGTTGATTAGCTGGAGCTATTTAATTTGACACACAGTTAACACATTCGTGAAGATGGCTAGCAGTGAATGTTCTACTTGGGTTTAGTTGCCTGTCTTGGTGGCATTATAAAAAAAAAAAAGTAATATCACAAAAATGTGTATGGTAAAATCTTTTTCATGTGATATTAAAAAAAAAAAAAAAAGTACTGTACTGTTAAACTTCATAGTATGATTTATTAGATGTATCATTTATTAGTTTACATTTTGTATTCCAAGTCCAATTATGTCACTGTTTAGTTTATCACAATCCATATTTTAGTGTGCATTTGAAAGTTTCTGTCCCTGTTGCTCTGAATTGAACTGGTGCGAAGTATTTAATAAGCAATTTCTTTATTGATTTGTATTTTTGTTCCTGGTAACAAATTAGAAGGAAAAAATTGAATTGTGTGCAAATATTAGTCTTGGTAATTTTATTTTAATTAACTAATTTATTTATTTTTAACATTTAACAGCTGTAGCTTCTTATGAGATCATATCACTTAAGGCCTAAATGGGACACTAGTCAGGGCTACTCCCATAAACTTAAATTATGATGTAATTCTCAGAGGCACATTGCTTTGTGCTTTAGAATATTCTGACCCAGACTCCGTGCTATTTGATTTTACTGCAAAAGTGGAAACACATGCAGTAAATGACTCAGTTCTGTACCACCTCACGCCTTACACACCACATTGCCATGGTTTAATGTTGTGAACACTGGGGGACATTTTGATCTACTTGAAGTATGTCCAGCTACCCTGTCACTTTATATTTTTGGAAAGTTGCTCTTCTATAGATAGCATGACCTCAGTGGTAACACCCAATTTTGACACGTCAAGAGCAGGCTGACATCTGAGCTTTTACCATTTATTGAAAACTGTTAAGTTGCCTGTGGCCCATAAATGAAATCTGCTTGTTTTTAGCTGACCTCCCCACAGCTTTTAAGTGGATTTTTGTAGATAACTAGCTTGTTGCTTTTTGTACAAATGTAACTGCTTGCTGTTATAAAATATTTGTAATTGCAAAATTAGTTTTATTGAATTACATTTTTTCTATGTCTTTTTTAACAGCAGCTAACCTTTATAGATAGTTATGCCATGATTTAGTTCTGTAATGTACAAATGCAGCATTTGAAATGTAATTTCTCACAAACTAAATTTAGGTACATTTTGTCATTTAAAAATGTATGCTTGTATAACTGAGAATTGGGAGGAGGATCACAAAAACAAACATCTGTTCTCAGTCTTTGTGGTGGTGATCTTGCATATGATTTTGAATAATGATTCAAATGTTTTTTTCTTTTTTGAAAGATTGCTTATCCCTGACATAGTTGTCCCTCTAACACACCATGCACTCACATTGGTACCCAACCATACTCCCTCAATTTAGACACATTGTTAACATAATTTTGTGTCTTTGTGATGCAATGAGAAGCTTAACGTACTGGAAGACACAAGATAATGACTGGGCCATAAATTGAATGCTTGTCCCCAAGGATCAGAGGAAATGTTGTTCACCTCTGTGCCTCTCTGGAAGAAGTTTTTATCCTGCTCAGATTCAAGTCAAGTTTGCTTCATGGAACTAGGCTTCATCTGTGATTTCATCAAGATTTATTTGTTCTACTGTAAAGCTTTGTTCTTATAATCCTATAACTCTTCACGATTTCCTGGTATTTCACAAGATTTCAGACATGATCGAAATTTACTTTGTTTGAGAATACAACAGCCTAAAGCTGCATTAGAGACACTATCCCTTCAGCTAAAATGTGCCAAAATAATGTGCACTTTAGAATATGTTTTATTTTGATTAGGCTTATCCCTGTCTTTATTTTGCTGGATGGATTCTACAATTCTACAGTCTTTAGCAAACTGAAGCTGGAGACTTTGTTATTATTATAACATCAATTTTCTAATTTAGTTAAATTCCTGTCTCATTAGGACATAATTACATTTGCCAGTTTCTACCTTTATTGTATCTTGATATTTCCAAAAGCATTATTAACATTTCATTGAAACTTAAAAGTACATGAATCTCGAATCTTTCTGAAATGTATTAAGTATCCCCTTACTAATGGTCACACAAGTGAAAATGGTGCTAAAGTATCCTCTCTTATTTAGCATTTTGCCTGTTTTTTTTTTTTCCTATTGTCAATACTCTGAATCTGCCAGCAAATTTCAAATTATGATGCATCAGCTAATGTCATGTCACATTGCTGAAATAAAACATGTATTACCCAAAGAAATGACACAGTTTTATTTTGTGTACTGACAATTGAGATAACAGTGAACATTTTTCTGTTTTTGGTGCAATTTATGGAATCCCCGTGTTCAAGTAGTGGGATTTGTTCCTTTTAAGAGAGAGAGCATGAGCAAGCAGCCATTAATGCTAACAAGTTGCTGTGTTACTTTACACAGTCATTGTAATACTGACGGGCTGCTTTTGATTTGTAATTTGAGGATATTCATTCAGTATTTCATTCAATATTTTTGTAAAAATTAAAAAAAAAAAAAATAATAATCTCATTATAAACCAGAATGCTAAGTATTTATCTGACCTGTGCATGTCCAGTTTTCACTGAGGAAAATTAACAGAGTGACTCCTGTTACAGAACCGTTAAAACAGAAAATAATCTGTTAATCTCATAATGTTTTGTAATTTTAAATTTGCAAAGAAGTTAATGCTTTGGGGAAAGTGATGGATATATTAGGAATTATTTTGAAGTAGGGATTTGTTCAACTTTTTTAAAAACTCATTTAGCTGACACCGCCTCCAGGCAAAAACTTTTTTAAATCTAAGGTTGATTCTTCATCCAGAATTTGTACACTTGGTTGGGAGGTAGCAATGTACCATCATCAATATTGTGCTTTGAAACAGACTGTGGTGGGCAAAGATGATACAATCTGCACTTTTCTTGAGACTGTGTAACACTGGATTTACACTTAACATTTCAAGACAAACCCTCCATCTCCAGGAATAAAGTGATCATAATGACATACATAAAGCATTCCTGTTTTATAGATGGTACTGCATGTGAAATGCAGTGATAATGAGTGTAACTTTCAGATAGAAACTACTAATCATTACAGTGTATTTACGTGTCCTTCATTTTCAAAACATGCAGAAAATCAAAGTGCCCCAGTTTATTTTTAAAAGAAATTGACAGTAACATTATATGATTTTGCCCCTGGCAGCACACACAGTGCCCAAATGGGGTCAAAACTGTTTGTGAAAAAATCGCAAATGATTCTCCTTCCTGCTTTTTTTCTTTTTGCTCCTCGTGTTTCTTCTGTGGTGAGTTCTTTATATGAATCTTCATATGTTGTTTGAATATCTGTTTTTAATTGTGTGGCATCATTTTGTGGATGTGCAGCATCCCAGCTTCTCCACTGCATGAAGTGTTAATCAGTCTTCTGTGCCTGACTGTAGCCTCAAATGCAGTATACAGTATTTCAAATGGTACTACACACAGTCCATTTGTTCCAGTTTAGTATTGAGTTCAAAGTGAATGGTATTGATCCATTTTGAAGTTATTGATAACTGGAGCTTATTGCAGTCTTTGAGTGGTGGCGTAGCTCTGCCTATGATTGATTGATAGATAGATGGATAGCTAGATAGATAGATAGATAGATAGATAGATACTTTATTAATCCCAAGGGGAAATTCACATACTCTACCAGCAGCATACTGATAAAAAACAATATTAAATTAAAGAGTGATAAAAATGCAGGTAAAAACAGACAATAACTTTGTATAATGTTAAACAATCTGTTTTATTTATATTAGAATTCAAATCAATATCGGTTGGGATTTATATCCTTGTAACAGTTGTATTATGATCATGGCAAGTGACCTTCATATCCAGCTTGTTTTAGTTTACACCTACAGTATAGTACACATTTCTTACCTTATAGCCAAGCCATTCATTTCTAATAAGAGTTTAGGTCAGATCAATGTATAGTGCTGCTTGAATATGTGAAGTATGATAGGAGAGTATTTTTGTGAAATAAGTAATCGTATATACTGTGTATACATAAAAATGTTATTTTTGTGCTTTTTATTTGATTTCAGGTATACACTGGGTTTGTCTCTGTTCTCCATTTATTGATGAGTTTTAAGTATTTAGCAAATGAAAAATTATTAATTCATCAGAAAAGAATATGTTTACATCAGAAATATTTGGAGCTTGATATGTAGCCGATATTTTGTGCATTAAATTCTCCAGTACTCTTGGCTCCGTCTGGCTCTTATTATTATTCAGTAGCTATGAGGGCCAGCCTTGTTGTCCATGGGTACCTGCTTATACAAAGCTTGATTGTGAAAGAGCCTTAGGGAGCCAAGTCATAAAATAAATCTGTCTGCTAGTTCAGGAAGTGAGCAGGCATGCTACTGAAATCCAAATGAGGCCTTTCATGTCCTAGAATGGTGCTCTGTCCTTTTGCCTCTGCTTTGCCTGGGCATTGACAAGCTGGCTGAATCACAAGGTCTTGAGAGCAGAATCT
Organism: Polypterus senegalus; assembly: GCF_016835505.1. Taxonomy (NCBI): domain Eukaryota; kingdom Metazoa; phylum Chordata; class Cladistia; order Polypteriformes; family Polypteridae; genus Polypterus; species Polypterus senegalus. The sequence continues at coordinate 75,107,125 of NC_053169.1, read as the reverse complement.
ATAATTGGCTCCCCCTTCGTGAGTTGAGATGCACCTTTTGATAAGGTGACCCTTTAAGTCAATCCTTTCCTGCAAAAAAAAAAAAAGAAAAGAAAAAAAAAGAATGATGATACTAATTGGTAACCTTTTGTAACAACAAAATTAAGTCCCATGACACATTGTGGAGGTGGGGGTCAATTATGCTTCTTTTGAGACTTCAGAAAGGACACTCGCATCCTTATTTTCCTTTTTTAATGCAGCAAAGGTTTTATTCTGTGATGACATTCACTTTCTGTGTTGTCTTTTTTCAGTGTAGTAGCTTCACAAGTTACAAGCACAGGTTCCTTGGAAACACAGACATGTAAAATGTTTTTTTGATGTTTCTGGATCCTGTCATGATTTGAGACACTGGCATCCTTTCTCTTGTTAATAATGTTTTGCATAAAGGGAAAATTTGTTAAAATCGTAATATTTTTCCAACTATTTACATACCATGTAGTTCTGTTGTAAGTTTAGCAGCAATTCTGTAGATGTATGCAAGCATTGTAAGGTCCAATCTTTTATTACGAAAACCGAAATTACATGCGCTATTGCTAAATGGCTTTGAGCACATTAAATGTCTGTGGCATTAAAAATTGAGTTAGCACAATGCTGTGCTTGTTAGATCACTTGAGCGCATTGTCTTCTAATGAACTATTAGTTCACTAGGGCTTTTAAGTCTTGAGAGATTCTCAACCTCCTTCTCATTTTATGTCATAATTTTTCCTTTTTTTGTGACAGACAGCAATTTTGTATATTTTGACATTTTATTAACTTATTAAAAGAACTTTTCAGTGCTTTAGGCAGTTTGCACCCCCTCCTTTTTTAAATCAAGTTTGATTATGTTTGCTCATCTGCTGTTCCATTGACATTTAAAACCAGTACTTTAAGTAAATAAAGTCTCATTTTAAGTCATTGCTAATTCGATATTTGCATACACATCCGGTTTACTTAGGTTTTTTTTTTTTTGTCTTGTTAGTCTACCGTCAGTATCTAATAGAAATAACTTTAAGGTAATACAACTTGATTTTCTTGTCTTTAGGAATTCACCAGGGGCCTCATGTATAAACGGTGCGTACGCACAGAAATGTTGCGTAAGAACTTTTCCACGTTCAAATCGCGATGTATAAAACCTACACTTGGCGTAAAGCCACGCACTTTTCCACAGTACCTCATGCCTTGTCTTACGCAAGTTCTCCGCTCGGTTTTGCAGACTGGCGGCACCCAGCGTCAAAGCAATGCTACTGTTCCTGTGTGGTTACTCATTATTTTCCTGACGCGGCTTTATAAATACATTGAAACTAACTGCATATTGTTAATTATTGTAACGCATCTGATTGTAATTAACTTGTAACAATATAATGGTCCAGGGAACAGCCATAGTATTCCAAATACCATAACTGCTTTAGCGTTGTTACTCTCACTTCTCCTTCTTCTTCTTCTTCTTTCAGCTCCTCCCGTTAGGAGTTGCCACAGCGGATCGTCTTTTTCCATATTACTCTCACTGCACGACTCGGAGTATTTATATCACTGTATCTGAGTGTGAATCACAGCAGCAGCTGATTGGAAAGAGAATTATCGGTATACAGCTTCAAGGACACGCTGTCACAGCCACTGCAAAACGTTTTAAAGCCTTTCCTGTACAGACCCCGCGGTTCAGAAACAGTTTCATCCCAAGAACTTTAAATGCAGTCAATCAAGTGCTCCTTGTAGAACTGTTTTTACTTATAAGTACAATCACCCCACTGTATACTTACACTAAAGTTATAATATTACACAACCTGAGCCGCTTTATAAAGCGCGTATTTACATATGATGACGATATCATTTTTAAGGTGAAATGCAGCAAAATATGTTTATTAAATTATACAGATAAAACTTTAACTTCATTTAAATAATCTATATTCTTCACTGGGAGTGTCGTGAAGGATAGAATAATTAAACATGTACTACGAAGATATTTCAGTGTTCTTTAAACATTTTGAAGAATCGGCGCTAAGCTTACAGATGGCTTAACGTCTATTACAGAGCTGATTGTATGGCGATCGGTTACTTGGGGTAAGAAAAGCACTGACTGCAGTGACGGCTACGCTAATATATATTGAATATAAAACAGAAAGAGAAAATAACACGGCTAAAAACGCAGCGACAAATTTCAGCAAATGCTTGTGTCATGAGCACGAGGCGGCTATGCAGTGTCTGTAACAGACGAGGCCATCCACCGTGCATAAGCTACTTTACTGACATTGGCGGGCGAAGGAGCCACCGATTCTTCCTCTGCCCAGTGCCACCACAAGCCTAGAGCCGCCCCTGAGTACTGCTGCAATAAATTATTTCATCGAAGTGAAACACGTTTAATACCGTGCTTTAACTCCTATCATCATGAAAATGATATCACGTATACATCTCAGTATTTTAGTTATTCAGAGAGCTGTAATATCACAAATGTAATGGACTCTGTGTCCAGTTGGAGGAAGAGAGCCGGTTTAAGAAGCAAGTAGTGATTCACACACACAGAGCACATAGAAGATCAAATACAAAACAAAGCATTTAACGTGCTACTTTAATTACGATGTGATTTGAGAAACTGATTAATTAAACGATTTTAAGATGAAGTTTATAATGTTCTACTTTAATGACAAAATAAACTACGTGATTAAAGTGGAAATGTCGAGATTGAAGTTGACATTTCGTGCTTTTTCCCCACTGTGTGCCTTTTTTTCTCTGTACCCTAATAAGCTTTAATACGACACTCAGACAGTGGGCTACAACTCGGCTTTTCACGGCGACTTTGATATGTGACTTCTTTTTTATTTCCGGCACTGTGCGATTTTGTGAACTTGAGCTTTCAAGTTTCTCCAACACGCTATGTCACTTGATCAACTTCCTTTTGTTGATTATACCACGGTTTATTTGAACAAATAGTATGTTTTTCCTTTGCCTCCACTTGGTATTCGCTGAAATTCTTATATTTTCCCCCCGTGCTTTTCCCATTGTCTTTTCACAAAAGGCTGAGTTTAAGTGCGATTTATATTCATTTGCATATTCAAAGAGGCGTAATTCTGGGAGGGGTTGGGGCGTTACATAAAGCGCGTGCACGAGCGTTAGTTTTCACGCTGATCGGGATTTATGTAGCGGAAGAACGTGGAAGTTGGAGTACGCACAGATTCCTGCATCTGGATTTTTCTGTGCCTAAGCACATTTCGGCTTTTGTGCTTACGCCTTGTTATAGTGCGAGTTCTACGCACGGCGTTATACCCTGGTCTGTAATTTCCATAGAGAAACGCATGTTATGGGTATTTACTCTCTCTATATGTGGATTGATTTACCAGCTTAATTTTTCAGGACCTTATTACTATTTTATCACTAATATCAGCAGGCATAAAGAAGCTCATATCTTTGTTTTTCCATTATAAGCAAGAATGTTCAAAAAGGCATCCCTTGTGCATTGATAACATCAAATCTTAAGTGACAGATATTGCGGCGTTTTATGGAAGATTTGAGGGAAGTGACTGCTGTGCTAATTTGGTTTTTATACAATATAATGTATATTTAACATAGATCCTGCTTAACTTTCTACATGATATCCATTTTCTTTTTTCTTAGTTATATATGTACATGTATATGTATATGTATGTAGTGTGTGTATCATCCAGCCGTTTACACAGTAAAAATGTTCAGACTGGGAGGATTGTGGTGTTTGTGTAGGTAATGTCCACTTGCTCCCAATTGTTCAAAAATTTTATTTGCTTATTCATTCATTATTACAGGTGATTATCATGTCAAAACAGTCTTTCCTTTTATTGGTGATTGGACTTACCTACTTAAAAAACAGTCCTGAAATATTTTCTTGAATTGTTGTTCTTGAGAAGATTTATTTTTGGTGTTTCATTATTCAGCTGTTGCTATAACATCACTTTTTCCTATTACTTTTATATCTTTTATTGGCAGACAATTTTGAACCGCATATATCTTCACCATCATGTGGCTCAGCTTCTATTAAAACCATCAAATCTTTACATTCTCTTCTATGTAATATTACTATACCATCCACCTTTCCGGTCTTCAAAATAGTTTTCCCATTTTAATTACATTCATTCCCATCTTGGGAATGCAGAGGTTTGTTGTAGTTGTTTTAATATGTACAGATCCAGTTAAACATAAAATTTGCAGGTCATGTAAATTGTTTTTTCATCATTGAGACCAAATAAAGTCATGCTAATAGTATCATTTTGAAAAATATATAATTTGTGCTCATGTCACTATGAGGTTTACCTTCTTATGTTAAGAACATTTGTAATTTGCTTGCAGAAGTTTTCTTTACAGAAAATCCAAATCGCTTTATTTAAACAACCTTCTCATATGAGAATTGTGATATGTTACTTTAAGAGGATCTGCAAAGCAATGCTATTGAAGGCGTGTAGAAATGGGCTTAGCTGCTGTTTTCAGTATTCTGGGTTAAGTAAAGGAAGAAAATTGGTTGTACAAGGAAAGAAAATTTAAAAGGCTTTAAACTTCACCGTCTTCTTCTGTTGTTGTTCCAGGTGCCTATGACAGGTGTAAACAGTGCTACTCCACTTACTTTGAATACTGTACCAAGGGAATTGTGTACTTAGATGTGATATTTTTCTTTAAACCACCTGTCAAGAAACATTCCTTTCAAATACAGAATTAATAGTCATTTCTGGGCTGCTGAGCAATGTCAAGTCCATAAGCTGCCCTATAAACTTGTAGCCCTGTTGTGCCCATCTAATGGCCAACTCCTCTGTGTTGTATTCTTTTGGCTTTGTTGAAAATTTATTTGTAAGCATTTTTGTTCACTAATTTATTGTACAAACGTTTAGTTGAGCTCTACTGTAATTGTTTTTCTTGAAGAAAGGCAGAGTGATATAGCTGGTGTCTCTGCTGCCTTACCAGTGAAGAATTCTGGGTTCTGCTCAAGTTAATTGGGGACTCTAAATGTGCCCGTTGTGATTGCTGTGTGTAGCTTGGCATTGGACTTGCATCTTATTTTTGGATGTTTCCTGCTGGGCTCTGGCCTCCTGCCACCCTGAACTAGGTTAAGCAAGTTTAAGAATGTTATTTATTTTGTCAATGGAGATATTGGCACACAGCCAAAAGTGATTAAGCAATTACAGATACTTCACAAGAATGTAAAATTTCCAAGTATATCATTTTTTGTTCTGAATTAGATGACAAGAATTCTATTGAAACAAGGATGTTGTGGTTTTTTGTTTCTCTGTGCTTATTGATAAACTATTAGGAACTTGGCTGGATGCCTATGCTGTCTTCTGAGGAGCTGGTCACGGCTATAATGGGCAGTGCATTATTAATACATGTTCACAGTCTCCAATACCAGTCTTTTTTTCTGTTATGGTTTCATGAACTCGGATTAGAAGTCCGGCAGTGATGGGTGCTTAACAGCATTACTGGTATCCTGACAACAAAGCCGTTTGGCTGCCCATTCAAGATCTTTCTTTACCCAAGTCATCACATGCAACGATGGAAAAACAACCAATAGGATTATGTTTTAAATTGCTAACCCTGTGTAAAGCTGTGAAACCACTGAAATCCAGTGAGGGTCCCAGTGGGCTCAAGTTCAATAGTCGTTTACTTTTCACTTTCCATTAGGACAGTGGAGATTTAATTCTGTGTTGCCACTGTACTTTAAAAGTGTTACCTGCATGTATTTTTATACAACAGTTTGGAGTATCAACCAGCAGTGAGTAAAGCACAACAATTTCAAATATTTATATTAATACATTTTCAATTAAAAAGAAAAAAGGAAGTTGATCGGTTATTTACTAAATTACTAAATGTATTATTATACATGAAAGAGGGCACTCTTATAGTGTACATGAACTCATGATGACCCCAAGGAGGCTAAAACATTGGGGGGTGAAATATGTTTAACAAGAAAAGGAAACAAAAAAGATGATTTAACAAAAGAAAGCAAGCAAGCAGCAAATAAACAAGGAACATAGAAAGCCCACTGTCTCTCGGAAACTGCCTATACAGGTCTTGGAATTCATTCTGTCAGGAGGGGAGTCCCCACTTGACCAACTTGAAACCTGGAAGAACCTGATGAGTCATTTAAACTCCCAACTGTCTGTCTGTCCCAGTAACTGGGGGTCTTCTATCAGTCTAGTTCTTGCTCATGCTCAGCTTATGACTGACTCCCTTGTCTGTTGGCTTGAGAAAAGTTTACATTCCAGCTCGGGACAACTTTCAGGTTAATATCTTCAACCACTTTATTGTTTAGGGATTTTTCTTGATATTCCCGAGACAGGTAGCATTAATAACTGCCAGATGGCCTGTTAGTGTTATGCAACTGGGGTTTCTGTATTCTCTCCAGAGGCAATCAGCTGTTGTCTAGTGATCAGAAAATTTCTTTCATTCCTCCACTCGTCCCTTTGATCATTCTTTTAATTAGGTGCCCATGTCGTAATTAGTCTTTTTTATAGAAAATATACTGCAACACCTCTTACCAATGGCTTATTATGCGATGTTTCAGCCTGTGCAAATTTCTCTGTGTGTGCAAATGTCCAGTTGACATCATTCACTTTTTCAATGTTGCTTGTTTTCAGTTGTTCTGTTCATCTGCATAACCAGATTAGTCTGCGTCATTTAAAGGCAAGATTGTAGTTAACTCTGCAGTTATTATTACTGATAAGAACTTTTTCACGAATGCACTTGTTGTGACCGACTGCTTATGATTTTTTTTTCATGATGTCTTGATTTGGAAAAACAACCTTATGGATTGTGATCATGTTGCTTATTCATCATAGGACCAATTTCTTTCCCCATTAACAAATATATTTGTGTACCTGGCTGCCTAAATCCATTTGATTTTATTTTCTGTAAAAATAATGTAGTTGGGTTGGTTATTATACAAACTTTTTTCCAGGACTTTCGATTATTTTTCTGCAGTTTCCTATGAACGAAAAACTATTACATGACATTCAGACATTTTGTTCTTCATATATATATATATATATATATATATAATATAGAGATATAGATATAGAGATATATATATATATAGATATAGATAGATATAGAGAGAGACAGCCCGTTACAATAACGGGCGCTAGAACAGTATTGCATAAACATTATTAGGAACAGTCTATATTAAATGGCAAGGGACCTTGACCTCATTCTGTTTGTTGTCTTAATTTTTTTGTTAAAAATATTTTTGCAAGAAGCATAAAGTAAAATAATATTAAAAATAGAAACGTATATGACAATACAGTAAGTATAATTAATATTGCCTTAGTGTAAAACTTTATAACAATCTGTAATACACAATATCTGAAGAAGATATTTAGGAAAATGTTTTTATTTTTTTTACCTCAGGATATTTTTCAATAAAATTTCATTGTAGACAACATTTTTTGTAAACACTCTTGTTCAGGACCATCTACAACGTTGACAACAACATCTGTAAAACTTCTAACTCTTGATAATGCAACATAGTATAACTGACCGTGGCTGAATACTGGTTCTGGCAAGTAAATGGCAACTTTTTCGAAGGTTTGCCCTTGAGCTTTAATAATTGTTATGACAAAGGCTAATGTAACTGGAAATTGTTGCCTTCTTATGGTAAAGGGTAAATTAGTAGAGGATAGAGCCAAATCAATATGGGGAATATTCTGACGCTCATTTTCTTTTTTACAATGGATCTATTTGCTCGTATTTTTATTTGTCGTTCAGCCTTTCTTTTGTTGATGTTTACTTGCTGAGCTGACCGTTTTTCCAGGAGATGTTGCTTACATACGATTTGAGTGTCTGTCTCTTTTGTCCTACTTGACGTGTCCTTTTTTTTGGGTGGCATGTTGTTAGTAGATAGTTAGTAAACATGCACTGGGCAGTATATGTGGCGTCTCCCCAGCAACGGATTTTATGTGCGCGGCCGCGACAACCCAATCGGCACGCTCCCCAGCAATGCTGTCCATTATTTGCTTATCATGCGCCGCTACGCCATTCACTGTGTGCCCAGCTTCCAGTGTGTGTGCGTCCACGATGCCGGTCGTGCATGTTGCACCGAACCTCGCACATGCGTACTTCACCAAAAGACACACACACACCGACACCTGGACACACACAGGGGTTTTATTAAAGAGGATATATATATATATATAATGTATGTATGTGTATACTGTAATTACACTGCACAACATTTTTTTTTTTTTTTGGAAAAGTCTTGCTTCCTGAAAAGATTTGCTGATTGTGACAGGTACCTACTGGGTATGCACAAATATAGTTTTGGTTTTACTACATAAGGTATTAAATTCAACAAAATTAAAAGTGTTTTGCTCCTGATTTTGTTTTGTATTCAATGTGTGGTGCATCACGTTGCAGTGTCCAACAGTAGTCGGCAAGCATTGACGGATTCCAGTTGCCCTGGTATCGTGTCTCTTCATTGTAGCAGTGTCCTGGTGAAACCTTTCACCGTGTTCGTCACTGACAGCACCGAGATTTGCGGGGAAGAAGTTCAATTGTGAGTGGAGGAAATGAATCTTGAGTGACATGTTGCACTTCATTGTCTTGTATGCTTTGAGAAGTTTGTCTACCAGCTGAATGTAGTTTGGGGCTCTGTAATTGCCCAGAAAATTGTCAACAATGTTTTTAAAGGGTTTCCAGGCAATTTTTTCCGGCCCAACTAACAGATCTTCAAACCGCTTGTCACTCATAACATGTCTGATGTGGAGTCCAACAAAAATGTCCTCTATGATCTTGACGTCCGTTATTCTTGGGAACATCTGTCTTAAATAACGAAAACCTTTGCCTTCCTTGTTCAATGCTTTCATGAAATTCTTCATGAGTTCCAGTTTTATGTGAAGAGGAGGCAAAAATGTCTTTGCCGGGTCGACAAGCGATTCATGTGCCACATTTTTCTGTCCTGGAACTAACTTTTTACAGAGTGGCCAGTTCTGTCGAGAATAGTATGACTCTTTGGCACGGCTGTCTCATTCACAGATGAAACTACAGTACTTTGTATAGCCAAGCTACAGTCCTAGTAACAGAGCAACAACGAAGATCTCCACAGATATTCCAGTTGTGCCTGCTATACTGGATGTGCTTCAGCAACAGTTCCATATTCTCATACGTTTCTTTCATGTGTGCTGCATAGCCAACAGGTATTAAAGGATAAACGTTGCCATTGTGTAGCAGAACAGCTTTCAGGCTTAACATTGACGAAATCAACCCAAGGCTGAGAACAATCCTTGAATGTCACAACAGAAACAGAGACTGTTGACTTGTACAAAAAATTTTGTAATATTTCAATGTCGGCCTCGAAACACAGAAATTTTCGTACCTGGCGACAGCAAACACCATTCCTGTAGTCTCGAACCCAGCAGCTCGGCTTTTGCTTTTGACACACTCAAATCTCTGACCAAATCGTTCAATTTATACTGTGTTATCAGATGTGGATCGTCTGATGAGCATGGTTAAAAATCAGGGTCAATGTCACTGTCCGTACCCTGCATTGCAGTTTCTTCATCTGGTTCGTCTAAGGTCCAATCCTCTGGTGGTTTCGGAATTGGAAGACTGTCGTCATGTGGCACAGGTCTCATTGTTGAAGGCAGATTAGGATATTCAATTGACTTCTTGTTTTTGGTCAGAGAAACCAGACACATTAGTCAAACAGAAGTAACAGTGTTCAGACCTGCCCAGGATGTCAACTTCCACAGAACATCTTCCAACCTGGCCTGATTCCATGCCTGGACATGCCGAGGCTGTACAAACTGCTGTTGATAAGTCACTTATGGGAGCGAAAATGTTTCAATACAAATATAAGAATAAATCATGACAAAACTAAAATGGTGCATGATGGGTAGATTTTGATGTGATATTTGTGATCAGCACCCAAAAATCTATAAGAAACACCCAATAGTGTTCAAGAAGCAAAAACTTTGTTGTGCAGTGTTGTGTATGTGTGTATATATGTATATAAAATATACATATTTTGTAATTAATATTTTAGTTGCATTTTTATGTCATTAATTAACAAACCACTTTTTAAAAAGACAACCTTGGAAGAAGGTTTATGACCTTGCAATCACAGGCTTTCCACTGACAAGATTAGAGTTATGGTGAGCTTTTTCATTTTAATACAGTCGTGTGAGTTATGGCACAGGGCTTGTTTGTTTGACAGGCCCCAGATAATTGAGTGGTTGGCTTCTGAATTTGTGCCACTAGTGTAAAGAACGGGACTCATTATGAATAGATCATCTCTCCATTAAGGATAATGGTTGGGATTTGAAATGCTATTTGCTAAGGTCTCCATGTGAGAAGATGTAGCTTTAGCGCTATACAAAAAAAGGACCCTTAAGTAATTAAACCGCTTTCATGGCCATATAACTTATTAAAAAAAAAATAGATACTACTGTTTATTTATTTGAATAGCAGTTATTTAGTATTTTTTTCTCATCAGCAATCAAACTGATCTCCCTGCCAGTATTACATATTAAATCCTCCACTTACTGTTTTCACTTGAAAGCACAATGTTGTTTGGAAAATATGACTTAATATGGAAATTTTACTGTTAATGTATTGTTTTCATATCCTTTGTAACCTTTTGTTCTTAAACTCTCTGAAATGATGAGCAGGCCAGAAGGCTGATTTTAGTCAGGTCTGCTCATCCTCCTGTCAGAATCTCCCAAACCTTTGTTCATATTTTAGTAGTGTAGATTAGATATACAATAGCCACGCTGGTGGGTAGTAGTTTTGGTCCTAAGGAAACACCTCCTACTTTTCATACCATCTTGGTTCTTCTTAGTCATGATAGAATAGATTTCATTAAAATCTGAGCGGGGTGAGGGAATGTTTTAAGTTATTTCTAGTAACATAATGTCCATATTGGTCACATCTGAGCTTTGTGCTATGATTCGGAGTCTTGATATTCTTTCCACACACAGGACACAAGAAATTCCAATGTTGACCAATATGAGGACATCTTTGAAAACTGATTATTTCACAAGTATCAGAATGAGCTGGTCTTGTCCCAGGTGCACAACACTATCACATGACAGTGTCTTTTAAGAAGCTAGAGATCCTGAAATCTATCTAAAGTCCTTGACCAATGCCATACCCATGATTTTTGGCCCACAGAAAATAGCCTGGTGAGCAGCAACAACAACGAGTGCTGTGTTTATTCTGTAACTGTTTTTTCACTTTTATTTTAATGCCCAAATGTACATAAATCACAACAAGAATGCAAGCTGATATCCTGCCTAAAGATGCCACAGTGCAAAGCGTAAAGAGGAGTGCACTAATATGTAGTTTTTCTAGTCAATATGGAAGTGTGATACAACTCATAGGAAGTATTTTATTTTAGACTTGTAGCCTATCTCTAAGCATCGTCAAAGAGAGGGGTGCATTTTAGACCTCTGGGGCAAGTCCAGTGAATAGGATTAAAGGGGTTATAAACTGATACAGAAGCAAACCATCATAGCTGTTACCAGTAAAGTTGTCTACCTGCTTCTGTGTTTTGTAAGTATGTTTTGTGGTGAATTGTGTGATCAATGTAAATGCATTAATATTTTACCCTATAATAAAGGTGAAGTGTACATTTTCTGCCTTCAGGAGGAAAATGGCAATAAAAGAATGTGTTTAATCAATGTGTACTAGAGTTTATGAAGAAATGATGACCTTTCCCTTTATTTTAGACACAGTAGTCTGACCTGCGTACTGCAGTCTTGAGTGACTTCAGCTGCAGTATTTTTTCTTTCTCTGTGAAAAACGTGTATTTATAACAGAATAAAGAATTCAGCCTTCAAATGGAGAGAAAGGAGCTAGTCAGTCGGCATTAGCAGGAGACTTGATTTTTTTTTTTATCTAGTAGTGTTTGTGAACCACACATTTCATATCAAGCCATTTGTTCACTGTAATAAACCAAAATAAACTCTAAACTGGCCCTCAAATGCTGAACTTAAAGAGAGACAGTTTTGTTTAGGCATTTTGTGCATTTTGATAGGCATTTGCCATCAGCAAGAATGCCGAAGCATTGTGTTTTGCTGTATAAGTACCTATAATATGCTTGGCTCTGGGTTCCAAAAGATGGCGCAACAAAATGCAGGTTGTCTTCAGAGTGTTGATGATGCATCGCAGTGAATATACAGCAATACACCCTGACACTCCTCAGAAACGATCTGTATTACTAACTCATATCGGTACACATCATTCAGGCTCACCAGATTCATGTGTCCTCTCCACACCACTAAGAGCTTCAGCTTTGTCATTTAGACATGAAATCACATACTGTATGTACAGATGTATTGCATTATCAGCTCACCTATAAAGGTGCCAGACTGTAAAATGAAGCAAGCAAGTATGTAAATCAAAATCTGGGAAAGAGAAGAGGAAATGTCTTTTCATTTCAAGGGTTCTTTAGATCAAGTAAATATCTACTTTTTGTGTTTTGTTATTTAAGTATTTTCTTGCACAGCTTTAATTTAATACTATGGATAAACAGTTTTACTTTGCAAATTACTTGCCATCCCTAGTTACCTAGCTTCCCTGTTTATGTTTTGATTGGCTTTCTCTTTAGAATTATTGAATATTGGTAGTGTTCACTGAGTTTTTTTCCCCCTCATTTATGTCCCCTTTGTCTGTCAAATGTATAAGCTTATCAATAACTCTGCCTCTAAACTTTCTCACATGGCCCAGTTCAACAAGATCAGTGGAATATTTTGTCTAGTATCAGTTGACTGGACATGGTATACATTGAACAATTTTTACCTAATGTTGCATTATTTTAAAGGATTATTTGTACTCTTTGGTGTGGATGGTCTAGGATGGGTTCTGTTTAAATAGCGTAGGCTTGAAGTCATTTAAATTTGAGAAATGTACAGTATATTTTGTATAAAAATCAGGTTACATATTATTAAGTATTACAGATATTTTATATAAAAAATGAGAAATGCAGCTTTTAGTTTGAGCAGAGCAATTTTCTCCCTCACAAATACACATCACTGAGCCTTTCAGCAACTCTTTAAAACATTGAAGGAAGGATCTCTAGTGCGTGCTTGTTGTGTGGGTGGTGGTGTGTGTTTGTGTGCGCACCCTGTGGTGGGCTGGCACCCTGCCCAGGGGTTTGCTTCCTGCCTTGCGCCCTGTGTTGGCTGGGATTGGCTCCAGCAGACCCCCGTGACCCTGTAGTACGGATATAGCTGGATGGATGATCTGGGGTATAGTATTACTGTATAGCCTTAGGAAGCTGTTGTGTATTTATTTATTCCCCCTTTTTTTTTTTTTACACCCCCCCCGCTTTGTTCTAGTCCCAGTGTGACTGTGCAATGAAAGTGTATTGTTTACTGCAGTGCTATTTGCAGTAATTTATAAATAGTACATACTAAATTGAGATTAGTTGCTCAAAAGAAATATGTCAATGACATTTTGTGAAGGGCAAGGTTATGACCGACCGGTTTCTGAGAGTGATGCCTTGCCATTTGAAGAGATGCATTCCTGTTAGCTGGCTAAATTCGAAACACTATATTTGTTATCCCGTCTGAGGCTCGGCATATTGCTATGCTTCTGCACAACTCAAGCAAGAAGAAATTGGACTAGGCAGTGGAAATTCCTTTTGAAGACTAAAGACCCCTTTATGGTGCTCCAGTTACAAACTAACAACTTACTTTTTGGGCTGGTTTTAAAAAAAAAAAAAAAAAAAATCTGCTTCCTGTTTCAAAACTTCAGTTGGACTCCCAATACTGTGATCTTTCATGTCATTTCAGTCTCCTCTATCATCATTTTTGTTTTACCAGATTCTCTTGTAATGATATTCTAAATCAGTCCTCATTTTTTGAACAATTTATATAATATAATTTTATCTTCATTTTGTAAACCTTATGTTGGCGTCATGAAGTGAGACAGCTTTTTTTTTTTTTTTCTGACATATTTTGGGACTTTCAGAGGTTATCACAGAGGTCTTCCAAATGAATTGTTATTATATTGAGATTGTGACACCAGTGCACCGATATCTATCTTCTCTGTTAATCTCCAGTGTGCTGTTCTCACAGAATCAGCTATCTGGCTCGCCACATTTTGTCTTCAACAGTAATTCTGGGCGCAGAGTTGGTCTGCTGTGCAGCAACATGTCACCCGCTCCATTCTGATCACTGTAAAAGTTGTTTTTATAGTAACTTCATAGACCGCATATGCCACAGAGATGACCTGCCCCATGAGAACAAATCTTGGCTGCTTGGAATGCAGGACATTGGATGTTGGCTCTGAGATTTGCATACTTCTATACAATAATGGGTTCCTTATTCTAATAAAGACTGTATTGCACACTGGTGTAATTCTGATATATTTTTTATATCTTTGAGAAGTAAATGTCATTAAAGAAAAATATTAGCAGCCAAAAAAATCGCCGCCGAATCTATTTTACACCTTCCTCATGCCAGAGTGACACCTTAAAATCTTCAATCATGACAAAAGTCACACCTGATGTTGCAATTGACTGGGGGGTACTGAGCATATGCCATTGGTGACCTATTTTACAAGGTGGATTTAGTATGCTGTCTTTTGTTAAACAAGTTGACAAGTGAAAATTCATATTGTCTTCATCTGGTCATTCAGTTCATTTCCCAAATATTTTTTCTTCTTGGCTTTCAGTGTGTAGTGGTCCAGTGACGCACAGATTCACACCATCGATGGGACAGTGATTTATTCATTTTTTTGGTAGGGACCCACCCAGCCTTGGCCCGACCCACACTCACTCACGGACAGAGACGGGAATCCACGAAATCAAATAAATGAATGAATAATATATTAAATGGAAATTAAATACAAACATCAAAAAATCAAATAATCCTCCCCTTCTCCTTTAGTGATAACAAATACAACACCCACAGCAGTGTCCATGAATCAGTCCATAAGCAGCAGTTACAGAAGAAGTGGCATAGAGCGAAAGATGACGATACCAGGAACAGCTTTCAGTAAGTAAAATAATAAACAGTCACATCCTGATGTGGAGAGGGGTGAGATATGTTGGAATGCTCCCTCTGAAGATGCACGACGACCAATCCACCATTATTCACACAACAGGCAGGTACAAGATAGTCCATACATCCTTATGGGTTCACGATCCAGGGTATAAACGATATTCCACAGGGCTTATGTTTGATGAGACAAACAAGTGAACAGAAACACAGACAACCCTTTTCTTTGCTGTTTCACTGGCTCCTTTTCAAGATTTCCGCTGGCCCGTCTTGTCCCCAGCAGCCCCTGCTCCTGTTTCAGATGTCCAATGAGGGCAATACCCTCGGGCAGCTGGGAAGTGGAGTCCATTAAGTTGTAGCACTGCTACACGTGTGAAATAGGGGACACCATAATACTTTTTTTTTCTTTACATGCCATCTTCCAAACACTGACTTGACCATCACAAGACAAGAGTTGACACATACTTCTTAAAATTACCCAGACGTTTTAAGTGCACACAATTTCTTTTTGCCGCTTAGTTTCCACCTATCTTTAGTTGTAGGTCCATTTCTTTACTTTTTCCTCAGCCATCTTTAAAATCCTTTATCTTTGTGCAGCAGATTGGAAGCAAGGTAAATAGCACAGGTCTGCTTGGCAGCTACATAACTATTTTAGATTATAAACAATTTAGGATTACAGCATTAATTACAGAAATCAAAGATCGTAACTACATTTTGAGTTGGGCCTGTAACAATCTCTTGTGTATTTGACATTATGTGATCAGACTGCAAAGATTTCATCCCTTTAGTTCACACAAGCACATGATTGAACATAAAAAAATGGAACATGAAGTGAACTTCAAATTGTCCTGTCATCATGTAGTCACCGTATACTTTGGCCTTGAAATTGAGAAAACCATAACTAGTGTTTGCATTGTATGCGATTTCAGGTTTTACGGAGAAAATATCATCTGTGCGCTTTGTGAACATTACATATTCATTTCTTCTTGAGGGCAAAAATGATATAAAATGAGAAAAGCTGCAAAAAATGCAACTTGCGTACATTTCTTAATTATCTTGCAATTGTGATTAGACTGGGTAAACATTTCTTAAATACATTGTTAATATATGAATTACATGTGTAGTTCTATGGTGAGTCCAAATTTGGAATTGGAGAATGTCACACTTTTAGAAGAGAGGCCATGTAAATGTATATAAGCAGTCTATTTACTAAGCATCTTATAAAATTAGTTTATGCTGCAGAGGAGAAAGCTACCATGTTGTTGCCTGGACATAGGTTAACGTGCATTCAGAAGTGGATTTAATTCACATTTTTCAAATAAACACGTGTGTAAAGTGTTGTATAATTCCTCACAGTGCAGTACTAAGATTGGTGTACATAATTTGAAACTGTTTTTGTTACTGTGTTGGTAAATAACTGTGGAACATATTGCCAGCACTGTGTTATGACAAAAGATGTGGATGCAGTTTTTCCTCGCAGAAAATTTAGTTTGCTTATTGTTCTTGCTGACTCATTGCTCACCAAATCTAACAAACACCTCTTGAAATGACAGAAGTCATGTGATGAACAGTTCAGTTCTAGCATGGAGCCACATTTGAGCATCCATACAGCTCTCTTTATATGACCTCTGAGAGTTTGGAACGTCTGTTGTGGCAATATCCCACTTTCCACTTTGGCACAGTGTCACACATGTCACATTGGGAGCATCTACAAGGCTCTAGTAAGGTAAGCCATCCATCCCCAGCATGAGAAAGAAAATGGCCACCAATACCTCCTTCTTTTCACCCTGCAGACCAAAGAATAAGTCCCGATACAAATTGTGATGACACTTCAGCTTTTGCCCAAAGATCCTGCCTCTTCCGCTCTGGGTTCTATTTAAAGAATGATGCCACCAGAAGTTGGCATTCACTTGGGAACCCGTTTCTAAAAAAAGTACAGAACTCAGTGGAAGAGAATTATTTGCTGAATAAACCTGAAAGTTGCAGAGCACTGGCAAACCTAGGCTGCGCCAGGACATGAGGCACCTGTGAATTATTTATTTATTTATTTATTTTACCCAGGTGGTCCCCAACCACTTTCAATCTTTCTTGATTCCTCCCTTTACAAATACTGTAGGTGATATTGCACCTCAGCACAACTTCTTTGAGGAGCTGAAATCTGTTGCATTTTCACTTGAGATTGCTTTAGAATCGGCAAATAGAGGTGAGGAAAAAATATATATTTTCCCCAGTGGTTAGCATTTAAAACAATAAGTTTCAATGGAAACTTCAAGTTCCTCTTCAGCCATTATGCAAAATGTTTGTTTGTATACCTACTCTTCCCTTGATGTACTCGAGACTTGTGGCATGTTTTCTTTAAACTGTTGATATCCAGTTACAAAACATTAGCATGCAACTCACTAGAATATATGGACTATGAAACAAACCCCAGTGAATTGTTTGAGCAGAGTTCCATCGGTGGAATACCCAGAACAGTCGCGGGGTTTCATTTCTTCAGTGTGTCCTGGCTTTGCCCTGGGCTGTCTTTCAGCTGGTAATGTCTTGTGTATCTAAAATGGGAGGTGCCTGGGGCCATTCTAACTACATGCGTAAATGACTTTAGATAGTTCCCCTCAATTTTTGTCCTGCCATCTCTTTTTGGCTTCTTGTACTTGTGCTCTCATTCGTTTTGTCCCTTTCAAGAGTTTGTGTCCATAAGCCATAAAAATGACCAGCTAATTGCACGTTTCATTTGTGGAGTTGGTTCAGTACAAAATTTTTAAATGTCTGCAATGATTCATCAGTCTTCCTTATAACCACTTTTATACTCTTTGATAAACAGGAACCTGAGAAACTCAAACTCTTTCAATTGGGACAGCTGCTTACCACTTCCCTGTATGAAATAAGCCACAGTTTTTAGGCGAGGGCCTTGACCTCTGGTTTTTGAGGTTCTAAATCTCACCCCAGCCACATTACACTTGGCTGTGAACCATTTCAGTACACAAGAAGGCAGCATCATCTGTAAACAAAACAGATGCAACTCTTAGTTGCCAAATAGGATACACACCAAAATCATGGCTCACTTTGATATCCTCTTCATAAAAAGAGAGGAAACAAGATGCACATTTGCCACAGTCTAAGAGCTTGTTTATACTTCACGCTCAGAACGCTTACGCGCATGCATCATGGCTACCAGGCGTTCCCATTGTTCATTTGAGGTGTCCTCCAAGCAGGTCCTCAGAAATTTTACCTGATGTGGCTAAGAAAGGCTTCTGCTCCTTTTCAGTCTGCAATTTAAGTAAGAACTCAAGACAGCAGTTGTATGGATTTTGAATAGAACATTTATGATTTTACAAAGCTATCATAAAACATTATGAAAGGAAGAGTTAATACACGACCTTCAGTATATAAAGAATAAGGACTGAGAAAAATAATAAACTTTGTAGAAGAAAAAAAAAGTAACACTAGACCACCCAAAACTGAACCACCTTGTGAATGTAATTCTCTGAATCTATAAACGAGTGATAATTACGTATACAATAATCCCTCGCTATATCGCGCTTCGACTTTCGTGGCTTCACTCTATCGCGGATTTTAAATGTAAGCACATCTAAATATATATCACGGATTTTTCGCTGGTTCGACACTTTCTGAGGACAATGGGTCTTTTAATTTATGGTACATGCTTCCTCAGTTTGTTTGCCCAGTTGATTTCATACAAGGGACGCTATTGGTGGATGGCTTAGAAGCTACCCAATCAGAGCATGTATTACATATTAACTAAAACTCCTCAATGCTATAAGATATGCTTCCCGCGCTGTGCTTGTTTGCTTCTCTCTATCTTTCTCGCTCTCTCTGCCTGACGGAGGGGGTGTGAGCAGAGGGGCTGTTTGCAGAGAGGACACGGACGCTCCTCTACAAAATGCCGCTTTATCGCGGTGCTTCTGTATACTTAAAAGCACGTATTGATTTTTTGATTGTTTGCTTTTCTTAGCGAGCTCTCTCTCTGACATTCTCTGCTCCTGACGGCGCTCTTTTGAAGATAAGATATGTTTGCATTCTTTTAATTGTGAGAAAGAACTGTCATCTCTGTCTTGTCATGGAGCACAGTTTAAACGTTTGACTAAAGGGTGTTATTTCATGTCTAGAGGGCTCTAATAATGTTAACAGGGTGGGAGAATTTATAAGGGCTTAAAATATATAAAAATAACCATACAAACATATGGTTTCTACTTCGCGGATTTTCGCCTATCGCGATCGAGGAGGGATTACTGTAGTTCTTTTTGGAATAGCAAGAACGCTGACTTGGCGTTGTAATGTTAATACCAAAAAAAATATATAAATGTGTTTGTTTGTTTTCAAAAGATTAATAGACAAGTAGCAAAGTCCTGGAAAAGTAATGCAAGTTTGTTAGTGATGTTACTTGCAGGCAGAATTAAACGCATGCATTTTGTTTTTGGTACATGTCCATATTACAGGTATCAGTTCACTAAAAAAGTAATGAAATTGTAGAAATGCTTACGTTGATATGTTTGGTTTTTGGATTTTATGGTTTTGAAAACAATCCTGACATAAAGCTTATTTCAAGTGTCAATAAGACACCATCTGACATGAACCATCTTTATTAGGCAGGTTGAACTGCAATGCCAGGGTGTACAGGTGAGCAAAATAGACTTTTAGGAGGAAGTCCTGTGAGGTTAGGAAAGATAGCAGGTGGAAAGTCAGAAAATCTATAAAGGAAGATAAGTGAAATGAAACCATGCCTTGCTTATCTATGACTTGGTCAGCTTTTGCCGTCATTTATCCTTTTATAACAGTAGCAGATATTGAAGTGTGTTTTTTTTCTCTCTTTGTGCTCATTAAATTAAAAAAAAAATCTCTTTTCAGATTCAGCCTTATGAAAAGATCATATCCAGGGGTCTTCCAGATAATATCTCATCGGTACTGAACAAGTTGGTTGTGGTGAAGCTCAATGGAGGTCTTGGCACCAGCATGGGATGTAAAGGCCCCAAGAGCCTTATCAGTGTCCGAAACGAGAACACTTTCCTGGACCTGACTGTCCAACAGATTGAGGTAAGGCTTGCAGTACTGTTGTGTTTTAGTGCAATCAAATTCATAATCAAACATGTTCACAAGAAAACATGACTGGGTTTCAGAATTTATTATTGAATATTAAGAAATTTGACAAACAAGAGGAGACCATTCAGTCCATCAACCTTTTTTTTGTTTAGCTAATAGCTAAGCCGTCCTGATATCTCATGCAGATACTTCTTTAAAGGTGGTCAAGGTTTCTGCTTGACTACTTGGCTAGGTAGTTTGTTCCAGATTCCCACAACTCTTTTTGTAAAGAAGTCCTAAATTAACTTCCCCCCCTATTTTTTTGAAATAATGCAAGTGGTGCACCAAAATGAAGATTCTTAGTCAAAGTGGAATTTCAGAATTTACTATGGCAAATGCTAATTTATTTTTCTCTTTTTTTTGCCCATATGTTTTAGTGCCATTGCAAAAAAATCTAATGTAGCCTCCGGAGTGTAAGACGAGTTCAAGCATGGGTAAAACGTGTGCCGAAAGAAATCTCTCAGTCCAAAAATTTGTTTTAAAAATATTTAGTGAAAATTCAAAGCAAGTAATCCACACAAGAATAAAGAAAAACGTTACACACGTAGGATAAAATGCAAAAAAAAAGGAAAAATGGATCTTCTCTAAATTTAGCTTTTCTTGTAAAACTTCAGTTGTTTCTATACTTAAAGATTTTTAAGTTCTTCTTCTGTACGCCTTAAACGTATGGCAGAGCACTTTCAATTAAGTGCTTAGTCTTACATGTTTCTTAACACACAAAACACGCACACAAGGTATGCAATGCTCCAAAGGCACGAGAAGCACGGTTTAAAAACATATGCCCTCTACGCCAATGCTGATCACTAACAGAGAATAATGTTTAGTCAGAGCAGTTAGAAATAGCTAGAATATACCAATTATATTCAACTGATGGAGGTTATAGGAACCTCCCATAGATTATGCACTATCATTTTGTAAAATTTATGAATCTTATGTAACTAGGAAATGGCTCTTAAACCTAAATGAGATCAATTTCAGATTTGTAGCAAAATTTTAAAACTGCAAGTTGATGAAAAATCATTTTATTGTTGAATTTGTATTTTTCAGAGAGAGAGAGAGAGAGAGAGGTCAGGTTTCAAAGAGGATGTATTTTAAAAAGTGTGAACTGAAAATAGATAAATGAACACATAAATAAAAACAGTAAAAAAATACTGTTTGATAAATAACTAGTGAAACATGCGAACCTCTGGTCATATGTATTTTTCTGTATTTGTTGCTAATTTTGTATCCTGCACTTCATTTTCAGGAGATTGAGCTGCCCATCTTCCTATTACGGTGTTCTTCATTATGTTATTGTCCTTGGTGATTTGCATGACACTCGCCAGATATGACCGGTGTTTTTCTTTTCCACCATGTCATTTTGTTTGCCCGTCACTTTGCCAAAAGAACCCCAAGTGTGCAGGTCAGTTTGCCAAGGTTGCCGGTACCTCAGGTTTTTTTTCAATTACTAGAACATATCCGGTCCATAAGCTTTTGACCAAGATCAAGGTGCTAGGCTCAGTAGTTTGTGAGTAGTTGCGTGATAGATGAACAGATCCTTAGCATTTTATATTGTGGCCACCAGACGGGGCTCTAGACACCCATCCCTGACACAGACATACTCCCATGAAGCCTTGCAGGAATCTGTTCCAGGGGGCTTCCATCTAGTGCTCCGGAGAAGGTAGTGTCCTGTGCATGTCTGCTCCCCCGGTCCCTCCAATATATTGGCCTTCTGGCCGGGAATGGGCCACAGCTGTCCTTCATGATAAATATAAATGAGGACTGTATGAACTTCAACTAATGTAAAATATCCGTTCATGCTGACAAAAAAAAAAAAAAATCATCTTAAACCAGCATAAGAGGGTAATCTGCCAACCGGCTCGCCAATTTACCTTAACTAGAAGGACTACTCAACAGTGAGCTGGTCCATATATTGAAATATCTTAACCCTAACCAGCAGTAAATTGTCGTCTTCCAAAGGTTTATGTCAAATGCACTTTTTTATTAAGCTCAGCTTGTTTAAATAGTGTTGCTTTGCATCTTTGTTCTGTTTGTTTGATCCTTTCTTTTTTCTCTCTTCTTTCATTCGTTTGCTTTTGTAAAAGCACTGCAGTTTCTTGCATTATGTCACTACTGCTAGAGTTATAACCAAACCATTGCAATCTTCTCATGGTAGTGTCCGTGTCCCACAATACAAAGAATTGCAATATATCACTCATTCGCTATAAAAACGTATGCACTATTTGAAAGTGTCTCCGATAACCAGTACAGGAAAGTTAACAACAGTTGGAACATATTCTGAAAAGAAAAAAAAAAAAATGTATTCAGCCTAATAACAAAAGTGCCTTTTTTGATCTTTTTGGTAGCCATAAATTCTGTGCATCCAAAATTAATGCATTTTAATAAATAACTCATTAAGGTGGCACCCCTTATTAACATATTGTGTGTTTGGAGATAATGCAGTTTTAATTTTAACCGTTCCTTTTCTGGGGTCCACAAGAGTGAAATCCCATTGCATAATACTTAGTTTCAAGCAGATTGTTTGTAAACATGTGCGCAAATCTTTCCTATACAGTATTATTTTTTTTTAAATACCATTCATTTGGCCAAGTGTATAATTTCTTTTTTTACTAGCAGGGAGCCAGTATTTGCCAGTAAATATGTAACTGGCACTAAATTTAAACATACAACAGCCATTACCTCTTACATTTCACCAGACTGTGATGCTGTTTGCCTTACATTTGAGTATGGAAGAGGTGTTGGCGAGAGCAAGCAGTCTGAGTGTGGATCCCAGTGAAGTGACAGAGACACCGTATCATAAAAATGAAGCCGTACTTCAGATAAGACATAAAATCGAGGCCCTGACTCTCTGTTGTCATTAAAGATCTCTGGACTTTCTTTGTAAAGATTAGGGTTTATCCCAATGTCCTGTCTAAATTGCCCACCATAGCCTAGTCATTCTGGCCCCCTGTTCATCCCTTGTCTCTAATTGGCTATTTGTCTCTCACCCCTTTATCACCTAACAGCTAATGTTTGGTGAGTGTACTGGCGCAAAAATGGCTGTTGTCTCATCATCCAGGTGGATGCAGTACATTAGTGGTGGTTGAAGTGGGTCCACACTCACTATATAAAGTGCTTGGCATGGTGTGAAAAGTGCTATATAAAGAATTATGATTTAATTAAATGATTATTAATTGGACATACAGACACCATGTTTGAATATGATATTGTGCGTTTATCAAAAAACAAACAAACCACTGTTCTCTTTTCCCCTTGAGGACATGTTTGCCTTAAAAGTGCAATAGTTGGCAGAGTTCTTTTAAGTAAAGACTTTTTGTGTACTTTGCGATTTGTGGTTTATAGTGCAGAAATAACTTAACAGTTGCAGCATTCAGTTCACATTGCCAAAACAAATATGAGCCCAGCCACATAGTAGGTCTTTTTGATAGAGGAGTTCATTAATTCCGTTTTTAAGGCCCTCATTTACTAAAGGGCTTAGGCCATCTCCACTTTATAGGTGTTACTGTCTCTAAATTTATTTATTTATTTATTTAGCACTTTAAAAACAACATCAAGGCTGACCAAAGTGCTGTACAATAAAAACCCAAGATATCAGACACACAATAACTAAGGGTAAATGAAACAGAAACACGTAAGAGCTGAAGAGATTCATAATAAAAAGTATACAGATAGCCAACATATCATATCATGTCAAGTTAGAGTAAAAGAAGCGCTGCATTTTTGTAGCAAACCAGGCATAGTTCTTACAACACTATTTTTGATAGCTGCAGAGAAAGTGGCTGAACTCAGGATTGTTGGCTTAGAGAAGAAAATGAACCACTTAAATAATTCCCATTCAGAACCCTAGAGAGGAATTTCAGGTGGTCACATATCTACGTATTATTAATGATAGTTTCTGGTTTTAAAAATTTGCAGCGTTATATCGTTTGCCCTTAGTGGTTGAGAAAGTACTTTAGCAAGTCTACCTAGAGCTAAGCTAAAGCACCCTTTCTTTACCACAGCTGTAAAAAAAAAATTTTTGAGATCATCTACATTCATGAAAGGAGAGATTCTAGTGAGAAGGGCGCTACAGTAGGCTTGCCTTGCATAGTGCCACTGCTGTGAATTACCTGGTGACCCTTGCCCTTGTGGAGAGAGTAAGGCTCAGTTGTGCTTTTCTGTTACCTGGCCCTGGAGTGCTTTGCACCTACCAAGCATCGAAAAGGTGGGGAGGAAGCATGTGCCTGCCTGTCCTTATTCAGGTGATTCTGTGTGCCTCGAGTGGACATGCTTACTGTCACTGCACTGAAACCCCTCAGTTGTATTACTATGGTCATATGACTTTTTTTTTGTTTGTTTTGGTTTCCCCAACAGCACTTAAACAAAACCTACAACACAGATGTCCCTCTTGTATTGATGAACTCCTTTAATACTGATGAAGACACCAAGAAGATTTTGCAAAAATACACTCATTGCCGTGTGAAGATTTACACATTTAATCAAAGCAGGTAAGGACTTTTGGGCAGGTGCAGCTGAAGACAAAGTTAGGGTGGTAGTGGTGTAGAAATTCTGAACTGCTGGCATAACAGGCTGTACTGGATAATCCTGAATGGTGTAGGGAGATGTGAAATGCTGTTTCACGATTAGTTACCATGGATATTCCTAGGAAAATGTGAAAACAAAATAGGTGGAGGTGTTAGGATGTTCAAACCTCTGTCAGTTACCCTGGCCATGACTGTATCACATGGTCTTATGATCTTCATTCATTTTTTTAAGCTCAGTTGTTGTGGGTGCATCATTTGTTAAGTTCCTTTCCCATGGTAACACTAAATAAAGACCTAATTTATTTTCCTATCGTAAGATGTACTGCATTAAGTATTGACTTCAAAAACTGCATTTTTAGTAAAAAATTTGTTACAAAAAACTGTTTCCTTTTACTTTGGGTTATCTTATTTAGCACTGTTTTTTGGTAGGGTGAAGAACTTTGAGAGGTGGGGAGATGGCTGGGCATGAGACACTGGCACTTCCATATTTGTATAAAGTAAAGAATTGGCCATATATGAGTGTGGTGTGTGTGTGAGTGAGCCCAGTGATGAACTGGACCTCCTCCAGGGCTGTTTCCTGCCTTCTGTCCAGAGCTGCCAGGTAGCCTCTGCCCCCCCACACCCTTCAACCCTAAATTAGATTGAACTGCTGTAAAAATGTCATTATATGTTACAGTTTTCATTGGTTTCATCTGGATTGTGCACTTTGTGATAAATCATAAGCTATCACTATTATTTCTGGTAACCATGGTAAAGTTAAATACTGTGGTAGGTCAGGATAAACCAGTGTTCCCCTGCCCTGTTTTTATAGTATATTGTTAAAACTTATTAAGTCCAATTTTAATATTTTGGGAGACATAATGAGTAGTGGTGGTGCAGTGGTAGCGCTGCTGCCTCGCAGTAAGGAGACCTGGCTTCGCTTCCCGGGTCTGGTTTCCTCCCACAGTCCAAATACATGCAGGTTAGGTGAACTAGTGATCCTAAATTGTTCTGTGTGTGTGTGTGTGTGTGTGTGTGCGCCCTGCCTGGGATTTGTATCTTGATTGCGCCCTGTGTTGGCTGGGATTGGCTCCAGCAGACCCCCGTGACCCTGTGTTAGGATCTAGCGGGTTGGATAATGACTGACTGACATAGTGAGTCATTGCTCATTACAGGTGTTGACTGCTTTTTAAGTTACATATATTATGTAATTCAATAAATTAATTTGTGAAGCATGCCATGATTCCTACAAAAGTTTTTTGATATCAACATTTTCAGTTTAATTAGTCAAAATGAATTTCAGAACAAGCAAACAAGAGCTGCTGACTTTGCAAGGTAAGGTGTTAAAAGCCACTGAAGAATATTCAAGCCCATACCGGCAGTGAGCCTCAGCCCCCGGGGTTTAGTTGCTGCCCATGTTTGTCAGGCATTGGACCTGCCTTGAATTTTTTCTAAGCAAGTTTCTTTATTTTTTCCCATAAGTGTGTTTGTGGTAGTAGTATAGGATAGAATGAAGTTTGACTTTCTTTAATGTACGTTCTGTCTTTATTGTTTGACAAAAGCAAGATGGCCTAGTCTGGTGGCTTGTCTAATTATCGACAGATGCAGAGAATATATACTGCTTAAATATAATCAAGTGTTTTCTGTTAGGTTTTTTTTTTTTAGGTCAGTAAAAATGTCCCTAGCTTTTGACAAAATGTCACAGTGACACATTTTACCAGTAAGCCTAGTATTTCAAACAGCATTATTCAGCATTTTGTGTGGTACAAACATATATATATAGTTTTACTTTGTTGAAAAAAAATGTGTATATGTGCTTATTAAAGTTCTCTTTTTACCATTTGAGCTAATTCTAAAAAAAAAAGAAAACAAACTGCATAGCAAGTGAAGACTCTTAGAGCCTGATCATTTCCTAAATACCTTGTTGGTATTCCAGTTGTGTTAGTATATTGCTTTTCGTCAGTGAACTCTAAATTACATAATTCATTTTAGTTCCTATAATTACCTAATCCTTGTTGCATCTGCAGAGCTATGTAGAGGATTTTTTTTTTTATCACTTTATAAATTTGAGATAACAGTGATGGCTTCTTTCCTCAAAAACATACCTGATTTACTGTGGAAAATGCAGAGTCCTGTGCCAGAACTAGACTTGTGATATACTCTAATAAATCTTATTGTAAACAGAGTTTTCATACTACTGAACAAGTACACAACAAGTGCAAATTAATAATGAACAATGAAAACTGCTGCATGTGGGTACTCAGGCATCCCTTTTTCAGTAAAAAATAACACTAAGTTATGGAGGGTCTTTGTACTTCAGTTCCTTGTGAAAGCAGAATGTAACTCCTTCTGTCGGTCCCTCCAGATACCCACGAATTAACAAGGAGTCATTGCTCCCAGTAGCAAAGGATGTGTCCAAAAGTGGAGAAAATGCAGAAGCCTGGTACCCTCCTGGACATGGAGACATCTACGGCAGCTTTTACAACTCTGGCCTGTTGAATCAGCTGATTGATGAGGGGAAAGAGTATATTTTTGTCTCAAATATCGATAATCTTGGGGCAACTGTTGATCTTTATATTCTCAACCATCTAATGAGCCAGCCCAATGGGAAGCGCTGTGAGTTTGTCATGGAGGTCACTGATAAGACAAGGGCAGACGTGAAGGTAAGTGGACGTCCTTTCTTATTGACCCATTTCACTCTTCTGTTTATTTATGCTGTTACTGTTACTAAATGCACTTGAGCAATGAAAGCATCTCTTTTAGAAGAAGTTGAAAACATATTAACTAAGTGCATCATATAGTCCTCAAGTGGGGTGGCACTTTTAAATGATTAGGATTGTTTTTAAGTGTTCTTCCTATTGGTAACTTCACCAGTTGAGCTGGTGTTGTACATTTGGCAAGATTTTTAATGAGACAAAGCTAGAGTAACACATATTTGAACCATGAGTACACCATTAGAAATCCCCTCAATCACCAAATAAATAGTGGAATGAATGACAACAAAAGAAGTTTGGAGTATGGTTACTACCCTAAAGTAATTCTAACCAAGAAACGCAAAGATTCCCAGAATGTGAATTACACGTGACCTTTTAAATATAAAGGTAAACTGAAATTATTATTGCAGAATAATAACCACAGAATATGAATATCATAGAGATGCACCTCTTAAGTAGAACACTTTTGTGTGTGTATGTATGTATGTATGTGTGTGTGTGTGTG
Organism: Polypterus senegalus; assembly: GCF_016835505.1. Lineage (NCBI taxonomy): Eukaryota > Metazoa > Chordata > Cladistia > Polypteriformes > Polypteridae > Polypterus > Polypterus senegalus. The sequence continues at coordinate 75,079,341 of NC_053169.1, read as the reverse complement.
TGTGTGTGTGTGTGTGTATATGTATATATATATATAATATTTTCTTCTGATCCCCTAGTAAACCATGAATGAATGGAAAAATATTACACACGCAAGTCTAGTTAAAAAATTGCTGAAATAAATACAGTATTTGTGAAATAAACACTTAACCTCTTTTACAGATCTAAATGAGAGAACATGTAAGACTGACAAAAGAAAGTCACCCAACCATTTTATAAGCCTGCTTACCCTAAGCAAGGTTGCAGAAGGCTGGAGCATATCCCAGCAAGCATCAGGTGCAAGGCAGGACTAATTCCTGGAGCACACACAAAACAGTTCATCTAGTAGGGATATACTGTCATTGGGGAGGACTCGGTTTTTTGTTGGTGCTGGGTGAGTGCAGGATACATTAATTAATGTGCCTGATCTCTCATTTTAGCTCCACTTAAACCTGTTATTTAGACAACAAATTTGTGTATCACCTGAAATTACAAAATGCTTCTTTGGCCTGTCGTTTGTGCTTCTCTTCCATACTTCTGCCAGTTTTATGACAGATATGCGTGCTTGAGTAAATCCAGTCCTTGTTAAATATTTAAGGGAATCCACAGAAAATATCTCCTTAATCCAAACGCTGGCTTGCCCCCTGTTTGGATTTAAATGACACAAGCAGGACAGTGTTGAACAGAAGGACTCTCAGGCAGTGTGACGGACACCATACCCCTTAATCTCTTGATGTACTAATAACAAAACCCCTCCCTTATTTGCACACTTAACTTACTGTACAACCTTTATAATGTGTTATAACAACATGTTATAAATGTGCAGTCAGTGGTTCACTGTACTGCAACCCATTTGTCATTCCACCTGTCCTTATAAGATTGCCACTTTCTGGTGCTGCAACTGATCTCTTTAGCACGATTATATCACCATTATATTTTAAAGGGGAGAATGTGACCTGGCTGGTGTGCAGTGTTTGATTTACCCCTCCAGTGTTCAGGCCAGCCCATTCCACTTTTAATCTTGTTAGACCATGAGATTTACAATGTATCTATTTTCAGTATCTACAGTTTCTTTTTGGTGATGTTTTTCAAACACTAAGTATTTTTCATTTTTATTATGTTGGTGCGGCTCTGTTGCCACTCTTCCATAAAGAGCCTGCTTGTGGGATGGTTTAGAGATGGTCGATTCTTGATTCATTGGAGCCCACCAGTTTCTGTCACCCATTTTGTTCTTTATTTCACCATACAATGTCTTGTATTAGGAATTTGTTAGTTTTCGCATACCCCTTGGGCTCAGAGCGCAGGGTCAGCCATTGTACAGCGCTCCTGAACCAAATGCAGGTTAAGGGCCTTGCTCAAAAGCAGAGTATGATTTCTTTTGGCAGTGACAAGGATTCGAACCGGCAACCTTCGGGATACCAGCGCAGATCCTTAGCCTCAGAGCCACCACTCCACCCTCCGCGTTTCAGAAGGGCATCACTGCAAGACAAACTCCGTATAGTTGAGCGGCCAGACATTGGCAATATTTAGGGCTGCACTGAGTTCTGAAGGGTGTTAAGCGCCTTTTAAATGGCCTATGATTTACTTAAAGTTGTCTCTTTCTTTTGAAGCATTCTTTTCGTAGTGTCTACCATACCAAAGGCTCTTTTACAGGCCAGGATGGGGCTGTCGATATTTAAAGCAGTTGATCTGCTAATGCCCCACATACTGTAGTTGAGCCTCTAATCAAATTATACAGTATAACTTTTTAGGCAAATATATTGAACAATTTTAGGCTGGCAAATACGAGGATAGATACTTATTTTAGTCTCATAACCATTTTTCATTCTAGTAAGTTATTGAAATTTTTTGACACATTTCATTTGATTTGCCATGGCGCTTAAGGCATCTTTGATCGCAAAGTTACGTGATCCTAATTGATTTTGTCTTGCATTGAAAATCTGAGACCAATCACCCCGTTTCATAATTTTATTTTAAGGTGTTGACTTTGCTCTTATGTCTTGACTTGGAGATTTAAAAAGTTTCTTTTCAATATTTTTCTACAGCTTGAACTGTAAGCATTTTGTCACTAGCAGTTTATTCTTCGCAGGGTGGTACGCTCATACAGTATGAAGGAAAGCTAAGGTTGCTGGAGATTGCACAGGTTCCAAAGGCCCATGTGGATGAATTCAAGTCTGTGTCTAAATTCAAGATCTTCAACACAAACAATTTGTGGATTTCATTGGCTGCAATTAAGAGGTTGCAGGAACAAGGAGCCATGGACATGGAGATCATTGTTAATCCAAAGGTCAGCAGTCTGTTTAGATAATTAATATTTGTTGCTTTGTACCTTCTTGATGTTCCTTAAGGACCCGGGGTTGGGTGGGGTTGTCTGGCACGGCACCTTAATATTTGGTAGCACTGGTAATGTCTGCACAGCAGGAATGAAATTACATGGGCGACAGGTAGGGCTGAGGGGATACGGAGGTTATTCAGATTTCCTGTCTTCTGTGGCCTTATAGGTGAACCTTGGTTTTTATTCACTTTTGTTTTTCCTTTTTATGAACTACATAATCAAATGTATCCCCATAGTTGGCTTTTTGGTGTCTGTTATGGTTAAACAAAAAAGAAATCTTGTGTGTGATTATGTACAATTTTTTCTTTTAAAGTAACATTTGTACATAGTCCTGGAATATTATTGAACAGTCAAACATGAGCGTGTTTACATTGCACATATAAATGCTGTCTCTGGAAAACCTATCAACAGAATGGCTAAGAAGTAGAATATATAGTATTTGATATTTAGATAGACAGAGCATTATGAGTCCCCAAGGGGAAATTTGGCTTTTTACAGAGGTTCTTTTTTCTTTTGCTTTTGGCAGCTCTTGTTAGGGGTTGCCACAGCCATTCATCTTATTTCATATTTTTACAGAGGTTAAACATATATACACACAGTATGGTCTGAACACATGTCAGATTGACTAAAAAGGAAGAGCATTTAAAAAGAAAATATTTCTGAATTGGCTGTCACAGTCACACTGAGATATGCAGACATGTTGCTTTTGGTGTAAAGGAGCTCCAGTCGCGTTTCTTGACACACTTCTGCAGAATGATTTGTTGGCTGAAAGTCCTCCGTGTTAGGGTGTTAGAAAGCAGATGTGCAGCATAATGGCACTTAGTTTTGTTTTAATTCCTTTATTTACTTCTCCCTTCAGGGGGTCCAGAGTACTTGTGATAACTGAGCTTGCCCTTTTAATCAACATGTTGATTTGGTGGGCCTCTGTTGAAGTGAGGTCAACGGCCCTGCACACCACATCATAGAAAATCACACTGGTCATCACAGAGTTGTAGAAGATGTGAAGGATGTCCCTTCCCGCATTAAAGGAACACAGTCTCTTGGGGAAAAAGAGCCAGTTCTGCCCTTACTTATATAGTTCCTCTGTGCTATGAGACCAGTCCAACCTGTCATTGACGTGGACCCCCAAGTGCTTGTAGGAGTGGACATCTTTGAATAGTGACCAGCTTAGAGGCTTTTTGGTGTGGAGAAGGTCAATGACCAGATCCTTGGACTTTGCTGATGTGAAGTTGCAGACAATTCATTCTTCACCAAGAAACACTGTCCTCCACCTGACGCCTCTCCTCTGTCTCATCCCCCTCATCAATACATTTCATAAGTGCAAAATCATCTGAGAATGTCTGCAAGTGACTAATCTGAGTAAATACAAGTGACCGTGTGAAAAGACTATCGATATGGTATGGATCTACTGGCAAGCATGGTATAAGGTTTCTAGGTGATTTGGGTGACCAGTGTTGTAGTACAGCATTAAGTTTGATGCAGACATTCTTAATTTAGTGTTTGCCATATTTTATTTTGCTGTCCTTATTGTCATTGTAGTTTGTTTATTATTGAATGTTTTTCTTTTTTTAGACACTAGATGGAGGATTGAATGTCATCCAGCTAGAAACTGCTGTAGGAGCAGCCATCAAAAGCTTTGACAATGCACTAGGCATTAGTGTCCCGCGAAGCCGCTTCCTGCCTGTGAAGACCACCTCGGACCTTCTGCTGGTCATGTCCAACCTGTACAGTCTAAATGCAGGCTCTCTGACTATGAGTGACAAAAGGGAGTTCCCGACTGTTCCTTTAGTAAAGCTGGGTAGCTCTTTCACTAAGGTTAGTTTTCTTTGTCTTAAGAGAAAAGCCTAAACTGAACCATTAAGTGTATAATAAATGAAGGCTGCAAGATTTTATAAACCGTAATTTTGCATACTGAGTGTACTCTTTTAGAAATGAAGTGCATTTAATTTTTTTTACAGTACTTTTGCTATATGGAGAGAACTAGAAAATGCCACATAAATGATGACCATGCCAGGAACTTGTAGCGGTGTGGCGCTGCTAAGATTCTCACCGTCAAGAAGACGGTGATTTATTTATTTTTATGGTGGAGATTCTAGGGACGCACCCAGCCTTGGCCCGAACTTCACGCACTCACAGAGACAAAAAGCCAATGGAGATAAAATGCCAAATGAAGAATGTATTAACACTAATAATGAAAACCACAGTCCCACCCCAGTTCCTTTACAGCGATGTACAATAAACACGAAAACAAACGACAACAATAAACATTCACTATAATGTCCATGGGAAACGGCAACGGATGAAATGTAGTGATGAAGATAGATAGTCCAGAGATCCGCACGTTGAATAGCAATGTAAAGATAGTCCTACTGGTAGTTCCTGAAATGGTGAAGACGGGTGGAGGGGTTCAGGAGCGCTCCTTTCTTCACAGGATGGCCATAAATCCCTAGAAAGTCCTCACGTAAAAGGCAGACGGCAGACAATCCAGAAACACAAAATACCTTTTTTCCTTTTGGTCACTGGCCCCTTTTTAAAAGCCACGCTGACCTCCTTTGACCCCAACAGCCCTTGCACCCTCTGCAGAAGACCAATCAGAACCACTGCAGGGACTTGTGGGAGTTGCAGTTTCACACTCGAGTAGCACCGCTACAAACTGAACCCATGTTTGCCTGTGTTTTCTTTTCATATCACAAAGACATGCGTATCAGCCGAATGTGGGACTAATTGCCCCCTTTATGAGTGAGTTTGGGGGTTGTGTGGGTCGCTCGCCGTGACCCTGTGATGAGTAATGGATAAAGACACACATTGTACTTGGCAGTCTCTTGCTTTTGATCACATTTGTCAGTCATTAGACATTGCTTTTGTGTTAATAATCCCAGGGAGCAGGTATTTTTTTTCTATGTCAGGCTGGTTATGATTGTTTTATTAGGCCTTTCATTAAGCTGCTAAGATTATGAGCCGAGTATTTCAGACGTGGCACATTGTTGCACTGTTAAGAATTCTGATTATTGTGAAAGTGGTCAGCCAGTGTCTGCGTGGTGTACTTATTTTTCTGACATATTTAAAATAAATCTGAACTGAAGTGCAGTTTTATTCAATGCCAATCAAAAGCACAGTATTGATTCTGCTGTTTATGCAGTGGGTTCTGATTTTAATACAAGTGTGAGTACATTTTGAAAAATGACAGTTGTACTTGTCCCTGAATGTTAATGGCATTGATGAGAAGGAAAGAACGGTTGGGTCTGTAAATCCGTCAGGTGGGGCACCATTGTTCAACAAGTTAATTCAAGGTGGACTAAATAAATGGACCAAAGAACGGCTTACTCGGTGATCTGTGGCAAAATAGAATATTTGACATTCAAAATGTCTTCTTCATTAGCGTATTAAAATATAAAAAAGTGAGACCGTGCTGATATACACGTGCTGTACATTTGTTTTTTTCTGACATCAGAGCACATCTGGAGATGCCAGAGCTGAGTTGATAGGGAAGAAAACAGGAAACAGAAACTTGGTGTTCTTATGTTACAATTCAAATATTGGGCAATGAGCAATAGCTATCATATTATGCCACCTGTGTAATTGTAATTGTTTGTATTAGCAATATGTCAGAATAATGTATTTTTATTAAGAACAAAATCTAAGCTTAATTAGGCAGATGTGGGAAAGAATGCAGAATGTGGATCCTGACGTGGATGCTGTACTTGCGCATCTGGTTTTCTTTTCTTTTCTTCAACGGGCTGTCATTGCTAACCATCTCCCTTCGTTTTACCTCTACAGGTGCAGGATTATTTGCGACGGCTGGAGAGCATACCTGACATGCTTGAATTGGACCACCTCACTGTTTCAGGGGATGTCACTTTTGGGAAGAATGTTGCTCTTAAGGTACTAAGTGCTTATCTAAATGCCTTCTTCGAAGTGGTGCTGTTTGTGACATCGCCAGAGGTCAATTCTGTCTGTCTTAGGCATTCTAAAAATATTCAGTAGTCAGCGTGCAGAAAGCACATTCTGGGATGCCTGCCGCTAATTATACTGATTAGATCTTCAGTTAACATACAGAAAACGTCAACATTTTGGCTTTGTGCAACATTTACTACTTCACAAAACCACCATTGGCTTGACTGTGCAAACGGAGGCAGTCGGCCTCAATCTGTGTGACCAGCATGACCCGTCTTACTTGAAATACTAGAGAGGCTCGTATTGCTTGCATTGTGACAGCAACTCACGCACCATACAGGTGACCACCCATTACTCAAATATGTCTGCTGGTTTTTCTCTCCCTCATACTCTGCATATGCATATAGATATAATTAAAAGAGATTAGAAATGCAGAAAATGCCTGTAAGGCATAAAGTGTGGTAACAACAAGTATGAGAAAGTAATTTGTCATAAATGCCGATGGTTGGTGGTTGCTTGTTGCTCACACTGGTGTGCCCGCTCTTCTTGAACACAGCATTGGCCCTGGAGGACCCACTTCTCTTCACAGCCGAGCTCTTATTCAAGTCAGTAAATTAATTGGTGAAGATGGCCGCATTTCTTTTTAATTCTACCATTGAATAACACTTTACAGAGCTGCATGGTGGTGGAGTGGTAGCGCTGCTGCCTCGCAGTTACGAGACCCGGGTTCGCTTCCCAGGTCCACATGTTCTCCCCGTGTCTGCGTGGGTTTCCTCCCACAGTCCAAAGACATGCAGGTTAGGTGTGTTGGCGATCCTAAATTGTCCCTAGTGTGTGCTTGGCGTGTGTGTGTGTGTGTGTGTCCTGCGGTGGGCTGGCGCTCTGCACAGGGTTTGTTTTCTGCCTTGCGCCCTGTGTTGGCTGGGATTGGTCCCGTAGACCCCCGTGACCCTGTAGTTGGGATATAGCGGGTTGGCTGATGGATGGGTAACACTTACAGCTTAGCCATGATACTGTGGAACTCGGGCGTACCACCACTGTCTGTAACTTTCTTAACGTGCAGCTAAGCTTCTCCCAAGTTTGTGCATGCTATGAAAAAATGAGTTAAGGTGATTGCCTGCCATTCATTGCTGAAGTTGTCTGCACATTTGCCACGTAGCCTCTGCTGTTTCTCATGATTCTGTCTTCCTTCACAAGGCTTCAAGTGCAGATCTGCTGGAAAATGCCGAGGGCGCCCAGTGTCCCTGAAGTAGACTAAGAATGAATGAGAAAGTCGTGTTTTCTGGTGGCTTACAAGTATTCAGTGTGAAAGCACAAGCTGTCCACAGCTACCAGGGAATGTAGAATACGTGTGGGCAAGATGGAAAACGGGACATTTATTTGTGTTCCTAAGATATTGTACTGTAGAATTGTTTGGTACAATATTTAGTATGATTACTCGAAGACCACAGTTTTTCAACTAGTGCCATGAGAACCACCCAGTTGTGCCATGGAAATAATAGTGTAGCTTACCTGGGTCTAAACCTGAGTGGGAGAAGCTCGGTAGGTGATGGTGACCTGTCTGAAGAAGACAAGACTACCAGGAGAAGGTGGCATCTCCAAGATCGCTCTGTTGCACACATGACGCTCTTTAGACGTGTTGCCAGGCTGCTAGAGTCCATCTGCCTGGCTGTGTGGTTACCAGAAAGTCTCACGTGGCCAGTGGTTAGTAGGCATACAAGTTGCCCCTTAGGTAAAGAGGAGAGGGCAAAGGATCAAAGCAGCTGAGAGATGCCACCAAAGTGCTCACCAAGTGTCGTGTGGTCTGTGAGCAGTGATCTCAGAGTCTTGCCCCTTCAGACACTTGAGCAGTGTGTGAGATGTACACGGTGTGTGTGTGTGGGGTTAGTAAGACACTGGTGTGTCTTGGGATGTTTCTGTTTGTGCGCCACCACGAAAAACGGATTGGGAAACTCTGCTGAAGGCAGTCGTCCATTTTATTGTACTTTACAAAGCTCTGAGCAGCGTATTTCACTCGCCATTGGTGTCTACACAGATGTGAGGCTGTCATGGTGACCAAAGGTCCATCTACTAAATACGGACTTGATGGGAGGGAATACTCGCGTGACTGATTAGTTTACAGGCGTTTCTGTAAAAAAAAAAGTGGGCATCATTTTAACTTTTCATTTTCTCATTATTGGAATGTAAGGCAATCCAGAAATTCAAAGGCACGGCACAGTGTTCATGTGCTGGAGTAGAGCTCAGTCCAGTTGAGAGTGTGTGGCTGGACTCCTGGTCAGTAGGACATGTCGCAGAGACCGAGCGCTTTGGAAGACGCATGCAGTGTCCAGATGTGCAAAGCTGATAGAGACCTGCGCACACAGGGCTGTCATGGTGGCCAAAGGGCCCTCTACTAAGGCGGCGATCACTTAGTTTGTGTTTCATATTTTTAATTCATTTGGGCCACTTTGAAGACATCGTTTTCTACTTTGACATCAAAAAGTCATTTTCTGTTGTTCAGTTTTTAAAAAGCCAAGTTAAAACCACTGGGATTCAGTGAGGTACAAAAATAAAATGTGAAAACTCTCTTTATAGGCCCTGTGTTTGGAGGGGCATGGAGCCTCCACCACCTTCTGCCGTTTCAGAAAACTCCTTTATTTTCTCCTCCACTGCTTCGCAATACACTAACTAATCTAAAATAAGACTTAAAAAGTAGCATGGTGGGAAGCTAGGCAGGCTCCATCACACCACGTGCAGTTCTCATCTGGCTCACTTCTGATTTTTGTAAAACGACACTTTTATTGTAACTGTGGCCATGTCAGGCTTATTCAGAATGCTGTAGCCACGGGCTTGGAGCCCGGGTCACCCATCAAATACGTCTGCATTGGTACATCACATCTGAAGTTGGTGACAGCCATTTCTATTTGAAGCCATTGACACGTAAGCAGAGTAAGGGGCGGTTTATACTTCACGCTCAGAACGCGTACGCGCCCACATCATGGCTGCCACGCATTCTCAGCGTTCATTTGACGTGTCCTCTGAGCAGGTCCTCAGAAATTAACGTGACGCGTGCGTGAGTTGTAGGGGGCGCAGTGTGCTAAAAGTCGGAATGTGACGTCCGAGTCTCTGGTTACCATCTACTTGTGACAGAAAGCCGCTTGGCGGATCCTACGAGATCGGTGTGCGCGCTTCGATGTTTGATGGATGTTTCGATGTGGTGAAGCAAAATGCCGACATACAGGCGCATTGGTGGTGCTTTTATATTCAAGCGTCGCACATTCCCGATCGTAATGACACGATACATTTTAAAAGTCTTATATACCATCTTCTGTGCAGCAACATAATGTACAGCGCTGCATTTGAGCCACAGATTAAAAAATGAAGGACACGGAGAAAACGTGTATTTTGTGATTAAAGTGGAAATTTCAGCTTTAATCTCGAAATGTCCACTTTAACCTCCTAGTTAACTTAATTATTAAAGCAGACCGTCGTAAACGTCATCCCAGTTTTTAATCGCTACGAGCTTCTTGGGCCTGACAGCAGCGGTAAGCAGCAATAGATCTCCACACTGAGCACATTAAATGTATGATATTTCAACTCTCTGCACATTTCGAATCCTTAGATTTATACTTGATATCACTTTCATGATGAAATGCATTAAAGTATGTATGTTACATTTTACAGGTAAATCGGTAATTTCGTTTAAATAATTACACACATGTGAGTGACACGGTGGTGAAGCGTTAGTGCTGCTGTCTTGCAGGGAGTCATGCCGCTGATATTCCCTGCCTGGAGTTTGCATGTTTTCCTGCTGGGTTTCCTCAGTGTGCTCCGGTTTCCTTCCAAAGATATGCAGATTTGGTTACACTCAAATAACGCTAGTGTATGTGAGTGCTTGTATTCACCTTGCGATGAGCTGATGCCTCGTCCAGGGATTGTTTCTGCCTCATGCCCAATGCTAACTGGAATGGACAAATCACTGGACTGATGGATTTAATAATTAAACATTCTTTTCAGAGATATTGCGGTAAGGTGTTCTCGGAATTTAATGGGGGTTCCAGGCAATTCACAACACTGCGAAGCCGAACCTATTCTCACCGTGATAATATCGCGCACTGCCACCTGGTGGATTCCTCCAGATTTACGTAAAGTACGCGCGCAAGTATGAACAGTTCAACGCTTGTGTCGCGTCACGTAAAGTATAAATCCGGCCTTACAGGCCAAACCAGTGCAGCTGTTCCTGACTGGTAACGCTGTCCTGGGACGTTCACTAAATGTCACCTTCCAGCACTTGCAGTGCCATGGCGCGTGTTCTTTGTGTAAGGTGAGGGTCTACTGTGTAATGTTTATGGAGGTTTTCAATACTCTGGTAGGCAAGAAGTAGCGCTAAGCAGTGACCCATCAAGAGTGTGACGAGTGCAGAGATTTGGATCAGAGAGCCCGCTGAGGTCACTCTTGAGTCCGAGCCACAGGCAGACAGCTTGCAGCACCTCTCACGTCACTCTTTCTGTGTGAAACGCCCTAATATTTTTTTAAGTAATGGGATTTTTTTATAACTTACATATTTAATTCCAAGCAAAAAGAAAATATTAACAGATCCATCCATTTTGTGAATCCCCTTTATGGTAACTGGGACCCGTCCTGGTAGAAGCCAGTTCTAGGGCTGGACAGGGCAGATGTTTGGCGCCACTACTGACACAACATGAACCCCCCTATGCTTCTTTTTTTTTTCTCTTTCCAGGGAACTGTCATCATCATTGCCAACCATGGTGACAGAATCGACATCCCAGCAGGAGCGGTGCTGGAGAACAAGATCGTCTCTGGTAACCTTCGCATCCTTGACCACTAAGGACCGTCTGCTGACCTGATGAGTCTCCAGTGACCTGGTGTAGAGCATAGCCTGGAGTTTAAAAGAAGAAATAAATAAATAAATAAACAAGGCATTCTGTGAATTTCAAATCTTTACTATTTATAAACAATTCAGTATTTTAAAATGTTGCTTCTGTAAAATATATCTTGTAACATAACATAAGCAGTTAGATATTGTATAGCAATAACGGTGTGTGAGATGGTTCCAGCTGTCAAGCCTGAGCCAAAGCTCATCTCTAGCACAGTCCAAAACTGTAATAAAATGTGCAATATTTATCGAGGTCTTGTGTCTTTCTTGCTTCAACTTCTAAAGTCCAGGAAGGGGCCTCACCCCCTGGCGTTTGAATCGGCTCACCAGTCATAATCTGATCCGACTTCACAAATTCAAGGTACTCTGGAGCTTATGATGGCAGCAGTGGGCACACCGCAGGAACTTACCCTGGGCCAGTTTAAACACCCATGACTGGTTACAGATGTGGGAAGAAACTGGAGAACCCATGGTGAGGATATGGAGACCAAACAGCAGAGTTAGCGGGACTCTGGTGGGCTACCATGCTGTCCAGGACTGTTCACTTGCTGCTTCCTAGAATTATTTGTAGCTCTTAATAAGGAATTTTACGAAAGCACCCTCCTCTTTCCATTTGAGGTTTATTTGCACTCGTCATTTTGTTGTCGTACATGATGGGATGGCACACGAACTGAGAGATTAGCCTGTGGTAAGAGCAGAGCAGACCGCCATAGTTGAGTCGCAAGGAGCTCCTTAAAAGTTCATCTTTGATGGTCTACATGGATGTGCGCAGACCTTCGCACTTCACTTCAGTGAAGCCAAACCAGCAGCGGTGAGCTCAAGGCAGGGACCAGCCAACTCCTGCATACTGTGTGGGTAAGCAGAGTCCATTTAGGATCGTCTGTCACAAGGCCCTGCGACGTGGCCTTCACTTACATAATCTTAGCAAGTCGGAAGCAGTCGGTGGTATGAAGCCCGTCACGTAATGCGATACGCCCAGTGCCTCAGGGCTGTGATAAACTCGAACCCATTTGATTTTGTCTTTAGCCGTAAGGCGGCTGGCTGGCTCTGTGTGCACGAGAGCTGCAAGTACAACGCATAGAAGGCAGCAACGAGGAATAAGGAGAGCAGGCGTTTCAGACCTCGCAAACCGAAGAGAGGCTCGTCTGTCTGATGTCTCGAGTTCTACTACCACAATAGAATTTGGAAAAGATTGCGGCTGAACCCGCTGCGCCCGTTAACCCTTTGTACAGTGCCAGCTCCGTTAGGCAGCACATTGGTGTCTGTCACAAAAAGGGTGAGCTCATCTGCACTGGAAGGTTTGTCACCAGTCAGTAAATGTGACGCGGTCTGGTGACTTGACACGTCGCTTAATGCGACATCGGCTTTAGCTGAACACCAACATCTTTGAGTTGAATGAGGAGAACTAGACACCAAAAAAATCAAAGGATGGGTACCACAGAATTGAATAAAACTAAAAAGCAGGCCACCGTTGAGAAACCTGGAGCCTTTGGACAAGCGGTAAATACACAAGTTCAAGTCAAGACGGGACAGATTTTCTTTGCTTCCTTCTTTTATATTTCTGCCCAGATGGCATTTATACTTTCGAAAAATGTAAATTTTAAAAGTTGTCTTAACTCTGCTTGATAACCTCCAGTGCTGTCACATCCAGACAGGTCAGCGATCCTTGATAGGCAAACAGACAAAGTGATGTTTAGCAGAGGGCAGACCACGAGGATTACTAAACACTGTTAGGCTGCCCTGTCAGGATCAGCGCTGCCTGGCGGCTTGGGGTCACTGCCCATTGGCCACAATTTCTATCCATTTTCTGGCTATTGTATTAATTTTTAATCAAAAAACAGAATGTAAGTGTTTTAAAGCATTTGATGAGGTGCCGTCAGGGAGTCACTGCTGTTTTTCGTATTTATAAATGATTTGGATAGGAATACAAGTAACAGACCGGTTTAAGTTTGACAATGGCACCAAGATAGGTGGACAGATAATCTCAAATGTGTTAAATCATTACAGAAGGACTTGGATGGCATACTACAGGCTGGGGCAGATTTGTGGGAGGTGAAATTTAATGTCAGTACAGTAAATGTAAAGTATGACACAGCGAGTAAATATGTTACGTTTGAACACACAATGGGCGGTGGAGAAATCGAGAGTCCACTTTATGAGAAGGATTTAGGAGTCGTAGTGGACTGCACACTATCAACCTCCAGACAGTGTTGAGAAGCCATTAAGAAGGCTAACAGAATGTCAGGTTATATAGCGCCTTGATGTGTGGAGTACAAGTCACAGGAGGTTCTGCTCAAGCTTTATAACACACTGGTGAGGCCTCATCTGGAGTCCTGGGTTCAGTTTTGGTGGACATAACCAGGGCTGTGGAGTCGGTAGATAAATGCTCCGACTCCGACTCCTCAGTTTCTAAATCTTCCGACTCCTCTGTATGTATATACTATGCTAATGTATTTTCTACATCCATTGAAGGAAAGGAAGGCAACATACATGTCATTTCACCACAGAACTACTGGCTAGGAAGCCAACACTCTACTATAATGCCAGATTAAAGACAAACACAATTGATTGGCGGCGCGATTGCGGGTGTCCACATGGACGGGCAGATCCAGCTTGCGAAAATCTGACCACCGCCCCATCCAAAGTAATGTGATGCCTCTGTCTGCTGCAGTGGCTGTCTCCTCTGTCATCCAGCCTGAAGTTTAGTGCATTGTGTCACTCACCGGCCAGCTGATCAGCAGAACGAGCCTCTGCTGGAGACAGGTAGGGAGATCTGTGTTCTCGGCTCCTTCGGCCCCCTTCACTAGTGCATAGCGAAGGGAGCCGGCGGAGCTGAGAACACACCAGATGATTTTTCAGGCGTTTGGCGTGATGACTCGTTGAGCGGCGAAAAATCGGCAGTGCATCTGTAAATGTATGAGGGGCTTTAGGCTAGGTTCACAGTTCCCTGTAACAGTGGAACATGACACAATGGAAAGCGGTGCCGCACCTTACCTGTGCATTACATCCCATATAGTGACGCATACAGTCAATGAAAAGCATGCTTCATGGTTACTTGACATGTTCGTTTTGTGGTAACCTTATGCACTGCATGCATTGGGCTTTATTCTTACAGCAGAGAAGTAGTTCATTATGACTGTTTGTGAATTGGGACATTTCAACTTACTATTTAAATTTAGTAGGAGTCGGAGTCGGTTAACTTTTTGCCGACTCCGACTCCAGGTACCCAAAATTGTCTCCGACTCCGACTCCACAGCCCTGGACATAACAGCACTAGAGAAAGTCCAGAGAAGAGCAACAGAGGATGAATTAGGAGGAAAGATTAAAAGAACTCAGCCCATACAGATTAAGAGGAGACATGATTGAAGTGTTTAAAATTATCCAGTGGATCGAGACTTGTATTTTAAAATGAGTTCATCAAGAACACGGGGACACAGTTGGAAACTTGTTAAGGGTAAATTTCGCACAAACATTAGGAAGTTTTTCTTTACACAAAGAACGATAGACACTTGGAATAAGAGACCAAGTAGTGTGGTAGACAGTAAGACGTTAGGGGCTTTCAAAACTCGACTTGATGTTGTCTTAGAAGATTTAAGTGGATAGGACTGGCGAGCTTTGTTGGCTGAATGGCCCGTCCTCGTCACGATCAGTGTAATCTTCTAAAATATTCATGTCACACATTTCAGAGAAGTACTAAAAGGTAGTTTTAAGAAAAAGAAACAACATAAATCACAAGTGTTAGCAAAGCCAAACTGGATGGTCACTTTTTCCCTTTTATTCTTCACATTTTTACAAGACCTGCTCCTCTTTCTGTCCTCCACACATGCAGAGCCTCCAGATCTTTGGCAGGCACACCAGCGCCATCTCCTGTCCAGAAGCATACAACACAACTGCCTGTGCAGTTGGAAAGCCTTACCTTTCAAATATTTGTATAGATCGCTCCACGCGGGCGCGTACGTGTGTGTGTGTACTTTTATTGATGTTTTAGAATTTCTTTACACATTGGCTTATTTTTGTTACTTCACCCAATGCAGATTTACGATGTGATGGCAGTGTGGTGGAGCAGTTAAGGCTTTCGACTTCAAACCCTGAGCTTGTGGGTTCAACTCCTGCTGCTGACGCCACTTTGTGACCCTGAGTAAGTCACCTGACCTGCGTGTGCTCCAATTGGAAAACCAAAAACAAATGGAACCAAGTGTGTCATAAATGGTGTAAGTCGCCTTGGATAAAGTTGGCAGCCAAATAAGTAAATGGAAACAAGATGGCAACATGTGGTAGTGCATCATGGAAACTGGGTGGCAGAAGAGGCAGGAGAAAAGAAAATGTGGGGGAGACGTAGCGATAGCTCAAATTCACTCAGGAAGTCTCCAATAAAAATGTGGGGAACGACAATCAGGAGGTCTGGAAAGTGAAGGATCTCATTGCTTACCTTTAAATGTCCTTTGAAGGCCTTCATTATCAAATGTTACCCAAAATTCATGTTGTTCTGTACCAGAGAGGAGAAAACGATTATCTTTGAGAACAATCGCATATGAAGTTCGTTTGTGTCCAGCGATGGCTAACCAGTTAAGTTGAGGCTCGCGCCGAAGGTCTTAGCCACATGTACAGCTCCTCTCAGGACGGGGATGGAAAATGTAAAACTACGTATCTACGTGGGGTGTGTGTGTGTGTGGGTCCTACACAATCCGACACCCATTGCAATATCAGCCCAGAGCAGGCTTAACCCGGCAGTTTCTAGAAATCTCAGGAAAACAAGGAACTATTGTGCGGTTTCAACTGGCAAAGCCCAAGAAGCCGTAAAACTTCACTTGAGGATCTTCTAAACGTACAGTCTGTCAGTACAATCCCAGACCGTTTGACCAATCGGAACCAAACTTTGCATAGTTGTTCTCTAGGACCATATGGACAAGACATTACTTTGGAACCCAAAAATTGACCCATGGGGTCCCAGTGGCTTAGCAGACAAAATTACCAGCGCATAAGACCACGTCACTGGGTAAGGGCACCCTCTGCTTCGATCAGCTGTAAGACACAAAGGAGTATCGTGTGCTTCTGCAGGCCCTGATGGGTGAGGCTTGAGTGAGGGTGGAAGTGCAGCACACCACAAAGAAGAATCCAAGGCCGGTTGTTTAACTCCTGGTTTGTCGGCTTTTCTTCGTAACGTACGCACTTTGAACTGTCCACCTTGAACGAAGTGAAACATGGCAGCCTTCATGGTTACAACAATTCTGGAATCCACTCAGACCCAAAAAGAACAAACTGTCGCCTCGTGAGAGCAGAGACATCGATGGAGGGGTGGTGGGGATGACAGCCAGCAATCACAACAGGGTCACCACTTAAACCCCTGCATTCGGCAACCACACCTGGACAACGGTGGGTACTTCGGCCAGTTTTAAATATCTGAAAGCCTGACTAGGGTCTGATTGAGGACTGGATGAGCGGCCGTGCAGAAGGAAGCGCTGGCCACTACTTTGTCACACGACAGACGAGAAGAGAAGCTTTGCTGAAGACGCACGGCTTAATAACGATTAGCGTGAAGTAACGTGCGTTGTACTTCACACGTCGGCCATGACAGTTCCCGATTTGATTATGGCGCCGGACAGCGCTGGCGTGTTGAGGATTTCATCGACTCTGTCCACGTGATGACACTACTACTGAAAGGTCCGTAATCTTGTTTATTTTTCAGGATTCACCGCTCTGGGGTTGTTGTGTCTCTTTAATTCTTGCTTACCCTTCCTCTCTCGACTTCTTTTCTGTGCCTTTTTGCTTTCCGATGGTCTATTCTTAGTTACCACATCTTGACTTTTTTTCTAAACTCTGCCTCCTTCACTGGTCCCTCCTCTCTACTCTACTTCGTTACATTTAGTGATAATAGCGGAGTACCTCAGAACTTTCTTTCACTTCTTCTTTTCTCCTATAAAGCTGCCATTTCATTTGAACGGTAATGACAGCCGGGTGGTGTTGTTTGCTCCTGCTATGAACTTTACTTTTTGTCCTCCTGACGGGTTTGCTGGTTTCATCTTGGCCAGCGTCATTTAACTGTGGCCGATGCGGTCTTGTCAGACGTCTAAAGTGCATTCCAAAGAGGCCGGCGGGTGCAGCCGAGAGTCTCAAGTGCCAAATGAAGGTGGGCACCTGCACCGTGTCCTTCGTATCATCGAGGGAACAATAAATAAAAAAATAACAATAATACAGGAGAACATCAGGACAACACCTAAAGGTGGGTAGAAGATGGGTGATGCATGATGAGCTGAAAAATCGACAAGAGAACAGCCAAGTCAGGCAGCAGACCTCCGTCCTGCTGAGATGCTGTGGGACAACCTGAAGAGAGCAGGAGGTCCAAAGTGAAATACCAATTAACGCCAGTCAGGTCGATTAGTATTCGGCCAGTGTGCGCTCTACCACAATGGATTTGAAATGAAGAAATAATCACATGATGGAAGTGTAGGCTTTCAGCTTTAATTCAGATGGTTTAACAGAAATACTGAATGAGCCACTTAGGAATGACGGCCAGAACTCGATAGTATTTGGACATTAGGCTGACAAGCTGTTTCATAGCCCGCTGTCAGAAGGTCCCTCATTATTCCATCACAGCGGTGGGCAAACTCAGTCCTGGTGGGCCGCACTGGCTGCAGGTTTTTGTTCCAACCCAGCTGATCAATTGGAAAACAATCCTTGCCAATAATTTAAATCCATGACTTGTTACTGCTTTAACTCTGCCATGTCAGGTCAGTCTCACATCCTGGACTTTTTTTCCTTTCTAATGATATCATCCAAAATGTATGAATAACATTCTGTCTTTCACTTTTTTCTCTTCATTTTCCTTCCAAGTATTTAATTAAACCAAATAGTGAACAATACATCCACACAGGTGTAAATGGTAACAAGCGAAATGGAGAACTGCTGGTCTCTTTTATCATTTGCATTATTGCTAATAAGGGCAATTAAAACTGAGAATACAGCTGTTTAAAACTAAAATAAGCGTTCAAAATCTTACCGAGCGAGACAACTAAAAGAAAGCAGAAGTGTTACTTGAGCAATACGTGCTTCTTATTAAGTACCTGGGCTGGAACCAAAACCCAGGACCGACTTACACCCGTGAGCTAGAAGGTCTGCCACTGACTTCAAGTTAAAGTGGAAGTTAAATCTGGAAGTTGTCACTGTGACCGGTCAATGCGAGGTCCAAAGAGCTGACCATGAAAGTAAAAACAGGCCATCATTAGGCTGAGAAATCAAAACCAACCCCTTAGAGTGACAGCAGAAACACCAGGAGTGGTCGAATCAACCATCCGCTCCATTCTTGAAGAGTAAGGAGACACGATCGAAACATTCCTCCCAAGTCTAATCAGCACCTGCTACAGTAAATGTGTGGTGGAGGTTCCTGCTGTTAAAATGGCGTATGATCGTTCAATACAGCGAGTCCTCACTATCCTTACCACAATTACAGTATACAAAGTGAAACCCACTGAAGTTTCGGTATTTGTGGTTTCCATTCCCGCAGAGTTTTTCAGAAACTGCCCCTGCGGACAACGAGAATTGAGTGTGGGCTGTGAATGGTCAAATGATATGTTCACTACTGACCAGAAGTCCAATGGTTTGTGCGTTATTAGTTTGTTTGTCTGTTATTCCATAATAGTTCCCTCTTATGAATAATTCATGCAGAAATCCATTTAATTTCAAAGGATTCGCATTTTCTTGCGACTGTTTATCACTTTGTGTCAACTTTGTTCTCAGCCTTCTTTCTACAATTCAACTTTGGCTGCCACATTTCAGACTGCTAACACAGTTTGGAAAAAGGTGGAGATGATAACTACCATGAAGAGCAGGCCCAGATGAGAGCATCGGGAGGTCCTAAACAATACCAAGAACATTAAATATAATGGAGAAGAACTTCCCAGCCTAAACATAAAACCTTACACAACTGAACCGTGCACATGGGCCCGCCACTCAGCGGCCCTAACAGGACACAAAGCCACAAGGAGGTTCAGCGTTCAACAGGACTTTGACCCCAAGCCCAGAGCAGCTAAAGAACACAAAGGTAAACGTCCCAGAGTGGCCGAGCCCAGGGGAGCAGAAGTCGCCCGTCCAGCTTGTGCAATTCTCTGAAGGGCAAAGGGCAGACATTGCGAAACTGAGGCGGGCCTGTCCAAACAGAATTAGTCCAGTGACGGGTGAATGACTAGCGCGGCTGACCCTGGCTGGTTTGCTTTCTTTTTTTTTTTATTTCAAGATCATGCATCAGTCAGCATTTGAAAATGTCCTTTGAACCCAGGCTGGTATACGCAAAGAAACATGCAAGACTTTCTATTGGCATTCTGGGAATAAACACATCTGTAGAAACATACAGTAAGTGCCTGGGAGAAGAGGCCAGTGAATGATCAAACCCTCCGAATGGACGTACTGTAATTACAGAAATCAGAGGAGCAAAGAATCGCTCCAAAAGTTGAACAGCGCTCTTCATTTTTGTTGAATGCAGATTAGCTTCTTAAAACTTAAAAGTTGCAAATTAAAACCAGGATCATTTAGGATTTGCAAATCTAAAATAGCTGCACTAAAGTGAGGCCAAATACACATTATAGTGGCCTCTAGGACTCCCGGGACATTATATTGAAAATGGGCGTAACTTAAGAGAAGAGGGAACTCGGCTTTCTCATTGTGCCATCGGCAGATGGAGGCCACCTCATGCATGGAGCCATTTGTGACATTACAGTGGCCTTGCCTAAGAGCGGAGAGTGCGTTTGCTAAAGGAAAAACACGTCAGGCTTAAGACCGTACGTGTAGGAGAAATCAACCAGCATGCAATACGTCACGGAGTCTTTAATAAATTCTGCACCTCAGATGTTGACAGATGTGTCGGTCGGTACCCTTACTGCTCATTGACAAAGTGCTGTACGCCTCCTGAAAGGCGATTAAATGTAAATTAACTGTCCCAGTATACCTGCATGCCTTTGATATGACATCAAGTAAAGCAAAGCAAGCGTAAAAAGAGATCAAGTATTGCTTATTCTACAGAGAGATTCCAAAATGGCCTGGACACATGTGTTGGTACCCCTAGAAAAGATCCTAAATAGCTGCATTAGAGTGACTTTTCAAGCTAGCCGTTATCTTTAATTAGTATCACATACGTCTCCAATTCTGCAATCAGTCACTCAGATGAATTAAATGGAGAAACGTCGTCATGTTTGGTATCATCGTGTGCCACAAACTGAACACGGACCAGAGAAAGAAAATAAGAGTCGGCTGAGGAGATCGGAAAGAAAACGATAGACAAACAAGTGAAAGGCAAAGGAAAGCAGCTTGATGTTCCTGTAACAACAGTGGCAAATATTGTTCAGAGGTTTGAGGTCCACGGGACTGCGGCCAACCTCCCTGGACCCAACCACGAGAGGAAAATTAACCCCAGAAAGAGCAGAAGGATCATGAGAATGGCAGACAAAAAGCCAAGGACCATCTCCAAAGAGATACAAGCTGAACTCCAGGGTCAAGGTCCACCAGTTACTCATCATACCATACGTCACTTTTTGAGTGACAGTGGGCTCAATGGAAGAAGATCCAATAGGACCCCTCTGTTGAATTAAAACACAAAAAAGCCAGACTGGAATTGGTTCAAATGCACAATGCTCCTCTCCTTTGGACAGATGAGACAAAACTGGGGCTTTTCAACAAGTCACATCAGCTCTGTGTTCACAGATGAAAAAATTAAGCTTTCAAATAAAACAACATCATACCTCTACTGTGAAACATGGAGGAGTCTCGGCTATGTTTTGGGGCTGCTTTGCTGCATCTGGCATGGGGTGCCTCGAGTCTGTGCAGGGAACAATGAAATCTCAAGAATGTCAAGACATTCTGGCGCGAAACGGACTACCCAGTGTCAGAGAGTTTGGTCTCAGTCACAGGTCATCAATCTTCTAACAGGATAATGAGCCAAAATACACACCTAAGAACAGCAAGGAATAAAACAATGGACTATTCTGAAGGGGCCCTCTAGGAGCCCTGATTTGAATACAAGTGAATTTCTATGGGAAGAACTGAAACATGCAGTCTGGAGAAGGCGACCTTCAAGTCTGACGCAGCAGGAGCTGTTTGCTCAAGAAAAGAGGGGCAAATTGCCTGTTTTCTTGACACACTTTTGCTGAATAATTCACAGCTATATCTGCCTTTCCCCCCCATAGGACAACATGGTATCAGCTAGAATCTCTGCATGCTTTGCGAATATTGCAACCTGGATGAAGGGTTCTCTCCATCATCTCCAGCTCAACTTGGTAAAGACAGACCTTCTCGTTATTTCAGCTTGTCCCTCTATCTCTGTTCATGGTCCATTACTGCTAACACCCCTCTGAGTCAGCATGCACCACTGGAGTGGGGACTGATGACCTGCTGTCCTTCAAGGACCGTGTTGCCACAGTCGCTTGGCCTTTCAACTCTTATAATAATAATATCTGTATCTGACAAGAGTATGTTGGGCAAGACTCAGGTCCTGCCACAGCTAGACAGACCACTGCCAAACTCTGGTGGCAGAAACATCAGCTTTTGGTCAATTATAAATTAAAGAAGCGTTATCCTTAGCTCCAGGTTTAGTGTGTTTCCTACCTGGATAATAAGCTCTCAGCTACTCCATCAAGTCCACCAAAAGGTTGTCCTGGAAGAAGGTGCTGCCTGTCACTCTTACTGCAAACACAAATTACAGGAGGAAGCAAATGCAAAGCTGTGCAGGAGTCAGGACAGCACAGCATCAAAAAATCGCTCAAAACATCACAAAAACGTAGGAAATGGGCATAGGGTGGACAAGTCATTTCTGTGCAGATCTCTACACACAGCAATTCTGGTGTTTCTGACCTACAATGTAATGTTTAAAATAGGACATTTAGCTATATTTTTTTAATGTAGTATATTAAAGCTCCTGATTTTTTTTTGTTTTGGTGGCAGTGGAGATGATCATTTTAACATTTAGCATTATCAGCACTCAACTGAAAGCATGCGAGTGCACGGAGTACATTTAAGATTTCAAAAACTGGACAACAAACTCATCACTGGGAAGCACACCTGACTGTTACCTCAATGATGCACTATCTGCATTTTCATGCCAATCATGCAATTAGTTACTATTCGGCCCTGCTTTCAACAAAGTGATTGGATAATTTCATTTCTCTTTCGGTATTTATATTTTTGCAAGCATTTCTGGCAGAATAATTTTGAAATTGCATGAGGTATAACATATTTCTTTTCATTTTTAAAAATTTCAACAACACATAAGTCCAAATTAGTGCAAAAGGAATCTGGGTTTTAACCAATTACTACTTGACACAAATAACGTTTTAAATATGCATGTTAAATAAGGGAGAAATCAAATGAAGTCAAAAATGGAATTGTACAAAAAATCTAACAGAAATGAAAGTTAAAACTTGCAGGGCACCTTCAGATGAGAGGAGGCAACTAGCATGAATGGAGAACCCCACAGCAAAACAGAAAGAATACATAAATACAAGCAAAAACTCAATTAATGCCCAACACCAATGAACTGGCAGGGAAGCAAGAATAAAATAAGGTCCTCAGACGGAGCTGCTGTAGCTGTCTGAAGTGTTTAAGTATTCCAGATAAGCATTCTGGAACATAACCTACAAGATGGCATCTAAAAGTACAAAGCATCACACATAACACACATTTCATATTATTCATTTATTACAGTTCTTGATCTTTTGAGTTTTCATCGTAAAAACTCAGGCATGCTTGTTCATTTGTCTGCTATCACAGCAAGGTGTCCTTCCATAGGTGTCAGGCACTCAAATGGGAACCTCTGTTGGAAGTTTTCCACATATTTGATTGTGTAAGTAGGCACTTTTGTGTTAGCAACAAATCACAGCATAATTACTCAGTAGTGCTAATACAAAAAGAAAATAAACCACTTAACCTGTAATACTTGATTCTCAAGGTCAATCTACAACCCATCTAAATAAATATTATGGAATGCAAACTGCATCATACTGTACTGAAACACACCATAATGGAAGAGCAATCATACCTGGAAAAATTAGTGTCCCTCTCTTTAGACAGATGATGTTAACAATAAATCAAATTACAGAAGAATTTTAGAAGACTGAAATTGTTAAGAAAAAACATCATATAGTTTCTATGATTTACACAAATAATGAAGTATTTAAGAATGGAATTCTGTGTATATTTACATCTTTTTATATACATGTAGATATACTCTGCTTACGTATATACATATGTATATGCATTAATTTGAATATACATACAGTATTTTGTGTGTGAGAATACACACACTTTATATCTATATATATATATAATTTGGTTCATTTTAAAAGCTGGATTTTGATGGGTTACTTAATTTACTGCATCATTTTCAATGCACAAAATTAAAAAAAAAAAAAATATATATACAAACATCTGTAAAAAAATAAAATTACCATGCAAAGTAGCAGAAAAAAAATGTTTCCGTGCAGAACGTTCATTTTTCATGACTAAAAATCTATTATAAACTGTCCCCAAATTTCATAACAATTATTCATCTATAATTGCACATGAGATGAAGAAGAAATTTCCTTCAGCAACAAGAGAGCTCATTCAATTCAGCTACTGTTATGCTTTAAACAGACACAAGTCTTTCAGTCTACAAGAATCAACTGACAAGGACAGCTCAGCACTTGTGCAGGGAATGAAATCAACCCAAGATCTGACTCTCCACAGGTCACTTCAGACAGGCTGTGACTGCCACTTTTGCTACATTGAAGGCTCCTGCTTCTGAAATCCAGTTCTGAATATTTAGACACAGGAGGATATAGTTCCATTAAGTCCATGAGCAGACTATCACCTCTTCTGTTTCCAAATCTCTGCCATGTTCAAATCTAAATTTTCAAGTGTCTTCAGTGCTTGTATATTTCCAGTGTAGAAGGCAACATCTGCCATAACAAGTCTGTATATGAAGAGGGGAGAAAAATATTATATATATATATTATATATAATCATATAATAAACATTCCAATTAGAAGCAACCTTTTATTTTGCAGATTATTATTTTAAAATATATGTTTACCTACGGTAGCACATGCTTGTATTGCCATAATACAAAACTATAAAACAAGTGGCAAATAGTATACTGCTGCTGGATTATGTGAATTTCCCCTTGGGATTAATAAAGTATCTATCTATCTATCAATTTACTTTGGCCATATATTCTTTTTTTTCTCATTTTAAATTAAGCTCACTTTTAATTTTTCAAATCTGTTCAGATTTTTTTTTATTTTTCAATTGTGGAACTGTATTTAGAAATAAAATGATTAAATCAAGTACTATTTATAAAGCTGGTGCTGGTCCGTGGAACTCTACATACCCATGTTGTGGGCCACCATCATTTACTACAGCCAGTCGAGTCAGCTGCTTCTTCAGGTGAAGCTTAAAGCTTGCATTTATCCTTAAGAACAACATCTATAGAGGAGAAAAGCAAACGCTTAAACATATACACAGTGTTCAATCCAACACCATATTCTGTTTAAGACTGAAAATTAACCAGATGTTTAATGTACTTTTTATATGACTATTTTAAATGAGGCCATGCATTGCATTACAATGAATGAATTACACAAAAACAATGAGATGCAGTACCACATCCTACCCAAGTCTAATCTGATAACCCATCCCATAACCAAACAGCAAAAAGTCAGAAGCTTCAGTATGAGGTACTCACTCTAAAATAGGTGGAGAAGAAAAACAAAACACTGAAGCAATCTAAAGGTAATAAATAAGGGGTTCAGGATGCTCAAACTAATCAATATGTTAACTAATTAATAATATACTACAGCATTAATATGTTTCTGGCAAATTCTAAAGATGTTTTGAATAGATCCTCATAGTGTGATTTTTTTTTAAAATGTTAATATATTTTTAATTAATTTGAGAAAGTAATAGCATATAATCAAGTAGATAAAATTTCAAGAACTTATGCAACAAAGTACTTCTAAATCATTCTAGAAAGAACACTAGATAAATAAAAAAAGAAAACAGAAAAAAAAAACCTAACAGAACAAGAACTGAGAGAAAGAGAGGAAAGACAAATGCAGCAAAAACACCAGATTATATGAATGCTTATTCTAATTTTTTTAATTAAGTCTTGCCAAGTTTGAAATAAGTTTGGGACAGTTGCTCTAAGTGAAATTTAAGTTTTTCAAATTTCGAATAATTTTATAATTTCAAATAACATCAGCTATCCACTGAGTGGGCTGGGATTCTTGAGCTTTTGTAAAAAGTGTGATATACGGCCGGCAGTCCATCGTGGCCAATACCCCCAAGCCGCCAGATGGAGCCCTCCCTGCGACGTGGAGATGCCCTGAATTCCAGCAGAGCATCGTGGTACGTGGAGTTTTCATGCACAGCCCTGCTGGATAACATCAGGGCCGCCAGGGGACGCTGCAGGGAGGTCCAGAGACTTATATTTTTAATACAGCCCAGAAGTACGTCACAGTCACGGGGACAGAAGAAACAACGTACTTCTGGGTTGAAGAAAAGGAATTTCACCTGACCCGGAAGTGCTGGATAATCACATGGACTGAGGGATCAGAAGCACTTCCGGGTCAAGGACTATAAAGGACTGTGGGAGATTCCAGACGTGTGAGCTGAGTTGGGAGGAAGGGAACAAAGCGTCTGGGTGTGGAGGATTGTGATTGATTATTGGTATATTTATGAGTATAGTGGAGTGGAGGGTGCTTTGTGCACATTATAATTATAATAAAGTGAACATTTGGACTTTTATCTGGTGTCTGTCGTCTGATATGAGGGTTCAAGGAGACGACAGCACCCCCTGCCTGTCACAAAAGCTAAATTTAACTTTTGGCACAAAAAGTATGTTCAGCTTCATCACACACACACACAACACTATACATATATAGTACATACATAAGAACATTGAATGATCAACAAAGACTACATTAAACTTAAAAGAGAACTATTTTAATAATACATAATAAGAAAAGGTAGAATTTTAAAAGAAAATATTTGTTTCTTTCTTTTTTTTTCTCCGTGCTGCATTGACATCGCGCACCAGAAGACGTGAGCTTATTCAATGCAGCAGGATCGACGCACATGTACTGTGCAAGGCATGCACGGGGGCCACTGTGAAAAGAAGAGTGTTTATGGCTCATATTGCAGAGGAACTTCGTCGTCGCATGTAGAAAAGGCGATGGAAAAAGGAGGATGCAACATCGACAAGCTTCTGTTCCAGGACGGCCGCTTCCCCAGGAAAGTAAACTGAAAGTGTCAAGTGCCCTTTCAATGGGATAGAAACCACAGCATAGAGAAAAGTGTGCGGATTGCAACAGGTACACACGTCGTAAATGTAGGAAGGACAGTTCTTGCAGCATGGAGATGGTACTTATAAAAGTTAGCTTTTTTCAGTTTTATTCTCTCAATCACGATCACACTCTAACACACCCCACCCCCTAACCCGCCTCTCCTGATCTGACTTTAAGTAGCAGCGCCAGCATAAATTCACACCCGATCTGACGCTATTCGTTTTCAAATAATATTGTATTAGTGCGATATATACAGTGGTGTGAAAAACTATTTGCCCCCTTCCTGATTTCTTATTCTTTTGCATGTTTGTCACACAAAATGTTTCTGATCATCAAACACATTTAACCATTAGTCAAATATAACACAAGTAAACACAAAATGCAGTTTTTAAATGATGGTTTTATTATTTAGGGAGAAAAAATCCAAACCTACATTGCCCTGTGTGAAAAAGTAATTGCCCCCTTGTTCAAAAATAACCTGACTGTGGTGTATCACACCTGAGTTCAATTTCCGCAGCCACCCCAGGCCTGATTACTGCCACACCTGTTTCAATCAAGAAATCACTTAAATAGGAGCTGCCTGACACAGAGAAGTAGACCAAAAGCACCTCAAAAGCTAGACATCATGCCAAGATCCAAAGAAATTCAGGAACAAATGAGAACAGAAGTAATTGAGATCTATCAGTCTGGTAAAGGTTATAAAGCCATTTCTAAAGCTTTGGGACTCCAGCGAACCACAGTGAGAGCCATTATCCACAAATGGCAAAAACATGGAACAGTGGTGAACCTTCCCAGGAGTGGCCGGCCGACCAAAATTACCCCAAGAGCGCAGAGGCGACTCATCCGAGAGGTCACAAAAGACCCCAGGACAACGTCTAAAGAACTGCAGGCCTCACTTGCCTCAATTAAGGTCAGTGTTCACGACTCCACCATAAGAAAGAGACTGGGCAAAACGGCCTGCATGGCAGATTTCCAAGACGCAAACCACTGTTAAGCAAAAAGAACATTAGGGCTCGTCTCAATTTTGCTAAGAAACATCTCAATGATTGCCAAGACTTTTGGGAAAATACCTTGTGGACTGATGAGACAAAAGTTGAACTTTTTGGAAGGCAAATGTCCCGTTACATCTGGCGTAAAAGGAACACAGCATTTCAGAAAAAGAACATCATACCAACAGTAAAATATGGTGGTGGTAGTGTGATGGTCTGGGGTTGTTTTGCTGCTTCAGGACCTGGAAGGCTTGCTGTGATAGATGGAACCATGAATTCTACTGTCTACCAAAAAATCCTGAAGGAGAATGTCCGGCCATCTGTTTGTGAACTCAAGCTGAAGCGATCTTGGGTGCTGCAACAGGACAATGACCCAAAACACACCAGCAAATCCACCTCTGAATGGCTGAAGAAAAACAAAATGAAGACTTTGGAGTGGCCTAGTCAAAGTCCTGACCTGAATCCAATTGAGATGCTATGGCATGACCTTAAAAAGGCGGTTCATGCTAGAAAACCCTCAAATAAAGCTGAATTGCAACAATTCTGCAAAATGAGTGGGCCAAAATTCCTCCAGAGCGCTTGATTGCAGTTATTGCTGCTAAGGGTGGCCCAACCAGTTATTAGGTTCAGGGGGCAATTACTTTTTCACACAGGGCCATGTAGGTTTGGATTTTTTTTTTCCTCCCTAAATAATAAAAACCATCATTTAAAAACTGCATTTTGTGTTTACTTGTGTTATATTTGACTAATGTGTTTGATGATCAGAAACATTTTGTGTGACAAACATGCAAAAGAATAAGAAATCAGGAAGGGGGCAAATAGTTTTTCACACCACTGTACCTACGTCTCCGTTTTTTTTTTTTTTTGACATTATTTGACATCATCATACTAATTTTGCGTGAGCAGGAACACTCAATAAAACTGAATAAAAAAAAAAAACTAAAGTGACGGTGAGATACGAAGAAAGCAGATTCACCAGCGTTTGTGTGTGTCAGCTTTTATCCCTCCAGATCAGAGGATGTCCAGTTCCATTGCCTCAAAACACTACTCACATCTACAGTTATTCCCAGTTTCAAATAAAAACTAACACCGTTAGATCCCTAGGGAAGTAGTATGTATTGTAACTGAGAGAATAAAAATGAAAAACAAAAAAAGGTAACTTTTACAAGTACAGTACTATAAATGTACACGGTCTGTTACAGACACAAGTCAAATGTATGTGTGTACTGTATATTAACAATGAGAGCAACTCACTACTGAATACAGTAAATACAGGAGACAGTCAGGATTGAACCGGGTTCTCTTGATTATAAGTCGGCAAATCTTACTGCTACGCCACGGAAGCTGTTGTATCGTCCTTGAACCTTTGGCTCCAGCAGACCCTGTGACCCTGTGCTAGGATATAGCGGGTTGGATGATGGATGGATGGATGAACGGACTTCAGGCTTCACACATTCTATAGCTTATGCTTACATTTTGTAACATTTATTACTAAAATATAAAAAAATTTTCTGTTTTAACAATGTGTTTACACAGATTACTATAGAAACGGAACACACATGAAATGCATGTGTTCCAAATAACGATCAATTATTTCCACTCTAAAACTTCAGCAGTTCACTCCCAGATAATCAAACAAGGCATGAGTTGGGAGAACTCTGTGAACGTTCTGCGACGGTGGAGGGGATGGAATAGCAGGCTGCTTGCTGCTTGTCTTAATCGGCACATTTACAGGACAAAACACGCTGACGGAGAGGTGTGAACGAATTTAAGGTGGGCCGGATTTACGAGTTTTCTCGTAGGCTGTGGTAATTTTAGTGTTAAGGTAATTATTTAATTCTCAAATTTAATATATAGCAAGATAATCCAAAATTCTTATTTGAAACAGTATCCAAATTTACCAAGAGTCACGCAAAAACATGACCCCAAATTCCACTAGCCTACAATAAAGATGCCTTTATGAATTTTGTCAATGAAAAAACTGAAATTATCTGCGATACAGTTTCTAATAGTACTACTGTTATTGTGCCCTCTGACATTGAAATTAATGTCAGATGGACCCAGGAAAGCATTGACTTCAGCCAATCACTTATAAAGAATTTACTAACTTACTTATTTTGGATCCCATCCTAACTACATTATTTAAAAAAAATTCTATAATAAGGAAACATATATTAAACCTTACTAATATATCACTATTAACTGAGTATATACTCAGGCCTCTTAAATTAGCAGTTATAAAGACCATAATAAAAAAGCTGAACCTGGACTTAGGTATACTGTCAGATAACGGTCCAATTTCAAACATCCCCTTCATTGTAGTGCAACAGTTGTCTCTACACATGCATAAGATTCTTCGTCTATTTCAGGTAGGTTTCTGACCTTATGATAGCACAGAAACACTTGTCAAGGTAAACAAATGATCTGCTAATGTCTGTCAACCAAGGAAATATTTCATTAATGATTCTACTGGACCTCAGTCCAGCGTTTGATACAGCTGACCACTGTATCCTTTTGAAAAGACCTGAATATGTTGTGTGAATCAATGGATGAACACTTTGTTTAAAATCATACCTAACTGAAAGATTATACTTTGATAATATCAATGGGCAACTTTCCGAAACAACTCCTGTTTAGCATGGAGTTCCCCAGGTTCTGGAAAAGGGCCCCCTTGTTATTTTTACCTATACGTGCTACCTCTAGGAGATATTATGCACAAGCACATTAGTTTATGTAACACTACAAAATTAAGATGGATGCCGACTATGCAAGAAGCAGAAAAACTTGTACGTGAATTTATAACTTCAAGAAAAGACTACGGCAATACACTAGTAATTGGACATTAGGCAACTGATATTAATAAAACTTCAGTTAGTTCAAAATGTGGCAGCCAGAGTACTCACAGGAACCAGAAAATTTGATCACATTAGCCTTCACTAATTACCTCTCAAATTTTCTATTGATTATAAAATCCTGCTTCTAACATATAAAGCCTTAAAAGGACATTTCCCAGAATATTTATGGGATCAACTACTTAAATGCTATCCAACACGACAGCTTCGCTCTCAAGATTCTAGTCTCCTAGTAGAACCAAAAAACCAAACACACAATGTTTGCAGCTCAAACAGTGTGTAAATAATTAAGCCTAGGTAAAAAGCACATCTATTTAGTCTAGAGTAGAGTTTATTAATCCATATTATCTACATTCTCAAATAATTACAAAAATCATGTTTGTTAGCACCTCCTAACACATCAAGGTGTAAGAAAATGTGGGGACTGAAAATAGAGAAACTTGGCTGACTGGAAGATTACTGATATTGCCTTTCTGTTGCTGCATCCTTTGTGGTAGTGGAGAGGTGCTGAAGACACAAAAGGGCCTCTGACCTATTCTCTTCTCCTTTAGTTAGGCTACCCAATCTATGGACACCACATCTAACTAATGCTCTCAAAAGTAATAATAGGTCAACTCAAAATTTCTAACACAGTCTTTATTCTCTGGATCAGTCTTTGAGTTTGCACCCTTGAGTCATTCTAAAACATGCCAACCTGTCCTCCTGCCACTGTGTGCTGAAGATGCAATTGCCAAACTGGGCAAAAGTCTTTGACTAATCAATCAGCTGACCATTCCCCAAGCTCATCACATTGACAATGTTTTGTTAAAGTACACAAGGTATAACTATAGTTTTCTCTTTCCAGAAAAAAAATGCTTTTCTCTTTTTTATCTGTTTACATTAAACATAAACAGTAACCAAAGTGAACTTCCCGGTCATTGTCTTATTTGACCAATTCAAACTATTACAAGAGTTGCAAAACAGCATATATGAGAACAATGGCATAAAAAGATTCATCACCTGAATTACTATCACAGTTTACTATTGCTCTTGTCACAGAGATCTGCATGATACCAAATGTGAATTTGCACGAGGTATTTTGTGATATAAGATGAAAGAAAACATTTTTTTTAAATTCTTACAAGAATAGGACTTCAGAGACAGTTTGCAACATTCAACATATTCTAGCACTTAGAATTCAATTGCCAAAATAACAAACCCTTTTAGATTTCCTAAAAATTGTAAAATGATGGAAATTAATGTAAACAAAATATGAAGCATACTGTGGGTAAATTAAAGTAATAAAGGACAAACCTGTGTTTGTTCCTCAGGCAGTAGATCATATATTGCTTCATGCATCTTAGCCATTTGTTTGCAGACATTTCGAAAACAGGTTGATGGCATTGGTGCTTTGACTTCATACTAATAGTAATAATAATACAAAGTTTAATTAAAATAAAGGCCTATAAAAACAAATGCTTAAGTAATACAATGTTTTAAATTCAATAACTAATTTAACCTACATGAGATACTAGATTAGAGTTCTATATTTAACAGAAAGACCACCCTTTTTTCAATTGTGCAACATAGCTTTTCAACTGAAAATCAGTTCTTACTTTGACAGAATTTATTGCTAAAATGAATATGTTGCTGTTCTGGCTCAACTTGTGTTAATGCCAAAATAAGGATTGTTTAGCTTTAATTTATGTTTTACACTCAGAACAGGAAATCACCTGCCCTTTAAAATAAAGTACAGTGGAACCTCAGTTCACGAACATCTCGGTATACGAACAAGCCCGCACGTGTTGCATTGTTCTCGGTCTGATGTGCATGCTTGCACGTGCGTACATGCTTTCGCTGTGAACTCTTTGTGTTCTATTTCATTTCCTTTCCGGTTCGTACGCGCCGATTACTGTATTTAAGCACGTGTTGAGCCGCTCCCTGTTCATTGTTCTCAGTCAGACGTGCGTGCTTTATCTGTGATCTCTTTTTTCTCTACAGTATTTCGTGTGCTTTTTCAGTTAACCATGGCTTTTAAGCAAGAGAAGAGTGGTGAGAAGAAAGTTTTGCAGAAAAGTGAAATCGAAGTAAAGAAAGAAATTATTGAAAAGTATGAGCGTGGCATTCGTGTTACTGATCTTGCCGCCGAGTACAAGAAGTCAAAACCTACGATTTTGACTATTCTAAAGCAGAAGGAATCTATTAAAGCAGCTGATATTGTAAAAGGAGTTACAGCGTTAACCAGGCAGAGGCTTTAAGTGCTGGAAGAGGTGGAAAAACTGTTTACCAGTTTACTCATTTACCAGTTGGAGAACCCTTGTGCTTTCAAGCAGCACAATGTAAACAAAGCCAGACTGCCAGTAATGTGGAGGGCAAACACGAAGGGTTGGGTCACAAGGACTTTGTTTTTGGAATGGCTGCATGAGGCTTTTGCTCTCACCAGCTAAACAGCTAAAAACACCAGAAACCCAAGAAATCACAAGAGAGAAAACACCTGAAGGAAAACATCTTTCCATCGCGGAGCCAGACTCTCCCTCAAAACTGTAACCTCTTCTCCACCCAGTTCCTCCTCACTTCATGCCAGAACTCGACTCATGCAAGGTTAGTTTTCTTGGTGGTTTATGGTTTTTGTATTACGGATTTTTCAAATGTTCATTCCCCAGTGCTTAAAACTCATTAAAAAAAGTGTTTACAGCGAGTGGTTAGTAGTGTGATTTATTGTAATGTTACTTTTCTTGGTGGTTTATTAAATTACAGATTTTTCAAATGTTCCTTTTTTTTCCCCTGTGCGTAAAGCTCATTAAAAAAAGTGTTTATACAGCGATCGGTTGCAAGGCTATAGTGCGAACTCCTGTAATGTTAACTTTCTTGGTTGCTTGTGGTTGGTTTTTAAATAAAGTTAGGATTTGTTCAAATGTTCCTTTTTTTCACCCTTTGCTTAAAACTCTTTAAAAAAAGTGTTTATACAGCGATCGGCTTGCAAGGCTATAGCGCAAATTGCTGCAATTTTAGAGAGAGAGAGAGAGAGAGGGCGAGCGAGCCTGCGCGTGCAGCTGAGCAGGAAGCCTGGGTGTTTGTGTCAGTGTTATTCAATGTTTTTACATTAGTTTACTATTACACTGTGCATTCTATGGTGTAATTAACTATATTTGTGCTTAAAAATCTTTAAAAAATATATTCACATACAGTTTGTACGGTCTGGAACGGATTAATTGTATTTACATACAATTCTATGGGCGAAATTGCTTCGGTTCATGACCAAATCGGTTTACGACCAGAGGTTTGGAATGAATTATGGTCGTGAACTGAGGTTCCACTGTATTTATAAAAGTCATTCTTTCCACTGTGGCATTTGCATATTTTAACATATTAAAATGAAATTATAATGTACTTGACCTAAATCATTTTCCCCACTGATCATCTCAAAATCCCTGAATTTCATAATGAACAAAATATTTTCACATACGCCATAAAATATATTGCATATACTTCAAAATATATTAAAACAGAAAATGACCTGATACAATTATTCACCTTTTTCAATAAAATAAGCCTACTGCATATACAGTGAAATCACACAGCGTACACATACACACTAATTCCAGGCCAATTTATTACAGCCAATTAACCAAACATGCACATTTTCAAGAAAAGTGAATAGCCAGGAACAGAAACTAAAATCTTCAATGATGTTGACCTAAATTAAAATGCAACTGTGCCTGTTAATACTGACAGGGAAAATTAAATCACCCAACAGTAACAATTAGTGGGCCTGGACAAATATAAAAAAATATTATTATCTGAATGATATTAAGAGTGGTTTAAGCATTAAACAGACTTCCCAATTGCTTATACAACATTAGACTGTCTTTGAAATGTCACCCCAACAAAATCGATCAATCAAAATGCAGGGTCAGAAAGACTGCAAGCACAATTCTTGGTAAGTGATTTGGATTGCTTGTGCTCTGAGCCAACTACGACAACTTTCTGGCCAATATCATTACCATGTTCTTTCTATTTAAAAAAAAAAAAATGAAATTTATGCTTACATGCAAATTTCTCAATATGTTTATTTCTGCTCTTTTTATTTGCAAGTGACATTTTCTCTCTTTTGATTATTCCTTGCTACTGCCAGTTAACAACCCTTTAAAACTGAAGAACATCTGACATCAGGAAACTTGTGGTTGTTACCATTTTTTTCCGGTTTTATATGTATGCCCTGTTTGGACTTTTCTTCATCACTCTGAGTTAATTAACTTAAAATTATTACAATAAACACAAAATTCAAAACTATGTACAATAATTTTAAATTATATGAAAGGAAAACTTTAATAAATACTCTTCCAGTGCAAGAAATAGAAATAAATATGGCTTGAAATGTCACGTTTGAATGACAGCTTTACACAAGTTTAACATATTAATTACTGCTGCCTTACAGCTCTAGTCTGAATACCGTCTATGTGATGTTTGCATGTTGCGTCTGTGTGGATCTGCCCTAGATACTTGATTTACTCCCATTTTCCAATGGTGCATGTTAGAAGATTGGCAACCCTAAACTGGCTGTGTATGAGCGAGTGTGCCGCGTGATGTGCAAGTACCTGGTGAAAGAAAGATTTCTACTTCAGAACTAGAAACAAGTCCAAACTGTATTTTATTAAACTGGTTTGTAAAATGAATGATAAATGAATAACTCATCAGAATTGGTCAGAAAAGCTTTTTGATGCTTTATTTTTTTAAACAACAAGTATCTTAAATATTGTACTATTTTCATTTGTTTAATACTGTCAACTCTTAATTTAACATTTATTCTGGATTGTATGCCTGTATTACCCTGATGGTGGAGTTTATTATGTCCTATTTTGTGAATTTTACAAGTTTAAGAATTATAATGAAGATTAAAAGAGCTAAACATTTTATATTTAATTTTTTGCAAGGATGAGCAAACAGAAGATCTTCCGTATACTAAAACAAATCAAGCTCTATGCACTAAATAAACAGGAATAAAAGAAGAACAAGAGTAATTACACAGAACTGCTGCAAGCTTTTCTTCATTCAGAAACTCTGATCCAATCAAGGCATTTTTGTTTCAGTGAAAGGCTAAAATATTCACCTTAGTTAAAACTTTTTCAAATAAGCTATCCATAATTGCAACAAGTTTTGCAGAGATTTCAGCAATGTGGTCATTGTATTCCTAAAAATGGAAAAAAAAAAAAAAAAATCAACAGCAAGTCAAAACTGATTTCATGAAATGCTAATATAGTCTGACTGAATATAAAATTGTCAAGTGCCACTTTAATTGCTATGAGATTAAAGTAAATAAATGTTAGAATTAGTCTGGGAAAAACAAACAGCAAATGCAAAAAGCTAAATAATCAACAACACATATGGTGTATGACTAAAATAAATAAAAAATAAACAATTTATGGATTGTGGAGAATGCTATGTTTAGGTACACTAAAAACACTTCAACACTGAAGAAAGGAATGATTAACACCAAATACTTAAAAACCTGTGTTAAGACTTTCATGAGCTACATTAAAAACATAAGTTTCTTGCCTTCATGATGTGGTCAAAATGCCTGAGAATGCTGTACTGCTTTGGAAGTAGACGTGCTTCAAAGTGAGCCCTGATGATGGGAATGTAGTGCACAATGAGCTGAAGACAACGTGAAGCAAGAGCTGTAAGAATGTAAGAATTAATGTGCAAAACTGTTTCAAATAAATCTCTGCCACAAAACAAAACAAAGATGTCACTTTTCTTAAAAGCAAATAGTGAATGCTTTGCAAAATAACTAGTATTTTTCATTTAAAATTCTTAGTACACTTAGTTGTAAATCATTCATGCTGTCTTTTCAAGTTATCAATTGTAAACTTCAGATTTTTTTCAGACTGTCAGCTGCAACCTTTAAACTCATTTTCATCCTCTGTTTGAAGAGGATGCTCTGACATACAGCATAAAAAGGGTACAACAAATAAAGGAGGAATGGTTCTGCCAAAGGCACTGCATGTAAACTATCAGGATATCATGAGTCTTTCCACAAAAAAAAAAATCACCACTTTTCCCTAAATCTCTGATTTGAGTTCCCGTATTTGTGCAGTGTTTGTCCTCACAAGGGAATTTTGGCATATGTGGTATGCTTTAAAAAAAAAAATCTTGCTTAGCAAAAAGTTCACTGCAAATTTCCTTACCAAATTGGTTGTTATGGAATCATTTGAGTTTACAATATGTATTCCACAAGTTCCAATATTCAAAATAGCAAACTAACAGTCCCTTCTTAATTGCTCTTCCAGTTAATCAATACATTTCCAATTGACATTTAGGCTTGACACTAGGAGCAAACTGTATCAATCTTTTCACCACAGTCACTGAAATGTTGCGATCTGCATAGCCTATAAAGTCTCCCCTACAGTACCTTGTAATGATCCACCTACATGTTGTTATTGCTGAACATTAGCATCCATGTTCTTGGACTGCAGCTTGTGGTTTAACCTTCAGTTTGCACCAAATTAGGGCGGAGAATCGATTAAAAAATTAATTAATCACATAAATGTGAGTAATTAATCGTGATTAATCACATCTAACATTAAAATATGAAATTATAAATTTAAGTAAATACACAATCACAAAACTAATGCAGAATCAACACAAAGAAAAAAAAAAACTTAATGGCATAGTTTAAACTTAAACAATGACCTTAAACCTGAACTTTTAACAACATATTACTTGAGCGAGAACAATTTGAATTTGAATACCTTCCTAAAAGGCAAGTTGAAAAGAAGGCATTAAGAAAATGAGGCCAATGCATTAAATTCTCAAATTGGCATAGTATATGAAACACAGACATGTCAAAGTAAAAACCGATCAAAACGACTGTTGACTTTGAATGCACTGCTAAAGACGGCTTTAACTGAAATATTATGAATCTCTTAAATGGGCATACATTAAAACTTGTGTTAAAATTCCACAAATACTACCTTGAATTGTTCATCATGATCAAAGACTTGATAATTATACTCTGCACAAGTGTTTTTCAACTGGTGCACCGTGGAAACAACAGTATAGTGCTCCTGGGTTCACTCCTGAGAGAGACCCACTCCTCTGGTGGTCAAGACCTGTTTGAGGAGAACAGAACTACCCAGAGAAGCCCACATAAAAGCAACTCTGTGATTGCTGTTTTGAAGACACAGCACTTAGAGAGCACTTTAACAGCCAGGAGACGTGTCAGCAGTCCATCTGCCTGGGTGCATTATCGCCAGCGCCATTACATGAAAATGCCACTCTAACCAATGCACTGCCTGAGGCGTTTGCCTTATGGCCGGTTCTGGATGCGGCAATAGTTTTTAATGAGTTTAACTCTTTCAGGGCTGATGTTGACTTTTGTTGAAATTCGGCGGTAGAGGATGGTAATCAGCTGTAAACGACGACAAAACTCGCGGTTATGTTTTAGTTCAACCCTCTATGCTAGAAGGAAAGTTAGCTTCATTAATTTGACCTCAATTCTTTGCGCCTGCGTGAGTAGCAAAGAGCAAACAACCTCTAAAATTACATCGACATTTGATGAGAGACCAAAGCGAATGCACAAAGCAAAATAGTATCGCCAAATTGGACTCTGACTTCCCGGACTCCAATTTTGATGCAAGTGATCTGAAGATGGAGTTTGAAAACTAAAGTGAGGTACCGGCTTCAGCTGATTGGTCCCCAGCTGATCGTGGTGCTCAATACGCTTGTGTAGCCAATGCGCCAACGGTAACGTTCACCTGGGAGGACCGCCATTTATGATGGCAAGAGGTACAAAACACATTGCGTAGCACTGCCACGCGAAGACAGGCCAGGCAGCCGGCCCGCCACGCATTCCTACCAGCCATTGTGCTGCCCTTACACAACCACCAGAGACGCTGAACAGGAGCCGACAGCAGCCACAGCAGCAGACATATTGTGTTCATTTACATGTGAAACCTTTGCTTTGTGTGCTTTTCAGGAAACTGAGTATCCTGCAAAAAATATTCAGCCCTCAAAGAGTTAACAGGGCACACTGCAAAAATTAACATGTTAATTTCCAAGGCCTAATAAAATGTCACTGTTAACCAGCAGGACAGGTATGCTCATTATGTTCTCCATATATGAAAGATTTAGCAATCACTTTTGCATGATCTATGATCTATACCAATAATGCTATTAGTAACACTTTAGGACTATACAATTTTAAGTTATTACAGTTTATTTTAGAAATGAAAGAACATGCCTGTTAATGAGGAGGAGATACTGGGCATGGGGTTATCTGTTGTACTACCTGTAGCTATAGCTACGTCAGTGTTTGGGAATGGAGTTGCGCTAGTCATTTTCCTTTCAAAGGATGACAAAGGCTTTGATGACAGTGTAAAAAAGCTGCTCATGTGTTTCTTCCTAAATTCCTATCATTTTTTGTCCGTTCATATCACTTCTGAACGCTGATTTACCTATGTTATACATAAACATTTTCCTGCAGTGACATTGTACCCTGCATTTTTTTTTTTTTTTTAACTTTACCTTCCTAAAACAATAATTTTGGTTTTTCAGCGCATTTATATAACTTGCCAGGGATGGTTTTTCCTGTTTACTGCCAGCTTTTTACATGTAGATTATGCTGATTTTGAAAGTTTGTGTTTATAAAAGAGAACAGCATGCTAGTTTAAATCAGTGAGAGCTCTAGTACTTAATGACTGTAAGAAGAGTGCCCAATGTTGACTGACATCTGCTGATAATTTCACGACTTATGCATGTCATGCATACAAGGACACAACCATAAACATAAACCATGTCAGAAATGGTTAAATTGTGCTCAGATATGTCTAAATTCATTATCTGTTGAAACAAGGTTGAAATTTTGACTCCATTACAATACTACACTAAAGTAATAAATAGAAAATAAAGTTATAGGAGAATAAAAACAAAAATGGTTAAGAACCATCACTTATTTACTGTTGCTCAGGGTCCAAACTTAATGCATATCAGACTAATAAACAAAGTCACTTTTTGGTAGGCTTTAGGGCTATAGACAGTGTCTTTTAACATTATTAATTAAACTCTGAAATAGATGTCTATATTCCAGCAGAGCTTAAAAGCATGGATGTTATGGAAAATTGCAGTAGTTGGGCCATTTAGTCAGAGTACATGTACTGCTGATTAATGGACAGTTTGCTAGAATACAGATGCTACAAAAACAGTACATACAACATATGAATAAACTAGTGAAGCAATAAATCATTCAATATAGTCATACATTTACCAAATATGCTCCCTACATAAAAAATTAATCTGGATATTTTAGACTGTGAAGCAAGTATTTACCATCGATGTCTACATTTTTAGAACAAAGATTCCTGACGTGTTAGAAAAATCTTCATAACAGATTATGCTTATATATGGCAGTTACACCATAAAACAACTTATTGGCAGGCTAGTATTTCTTTTGGTTTTCAAATTAATTTACGAGCATAAAATGAAAACTATTTTAAGTTTAACAGTAAGGAGACAAGACTTTGAACTATTAGCAATTTCTCTTTATCTAAGCTTAACTAAACCATAGGAATATCAGAGTCATCAGAGGTGACTGTGTGCAGAGGGTGCAGACCTATAAATATCTGGGAGTGCAGCTGGATGACAAATTGGACTAGACTGCCAATACTGATGCTCTGTGTAAGAAAGGTCAGAGCCGACTATACTTTCTGAGAAGGTTGACGTCCTTCAACATCTGCAATAAGATGCTGCAGATGTTCTACCAGACGGTTGTGGTAAGTGCCCTCTTCTACGCGGTGGTGTGCTGGGGAGGCAGCGTAAAGATGAAAGACGCCTCACGCCTGGACAAACTTGTTAAGAAGGCAGGCTCTATTGTAGGAGTAAAGCTGGACAGTTTAACATCTGTGGCAGAGCGACGGGCGCTAAGCAAACTCCTGTCAATCATGAAGAATCCACTGCATCCACTGAACAGTGTCATCTCCAGACAGAGGAGCAGCTTCAGTGACAGACTTTTGTCACCATCCTGCTCCACTGACAGACTGAGGAGATCGTTCCTCCCCCACACTATGCGACTCTTCAATTCCACCCGGGGGAGTAAATCCTAACATTACTCAAAGTTATTGTCTGCTTTTACATGCATTTTTATTACTATTTAATTTAATATTGTTTTTTGTATCAGTATACTGCTGCTGGATTATGTGAATTTCCCCTTGGGATTAATAATGTATGTATCTATGTATCTATCTATCCCTGAAGGCAATGGGTAAATGCTGAAGATCTGACATTTACTGACTTATTAGTCCTGCTGTGACATGACCTGCACTTCTGTGCGCACACATTAGAAGAACTCAATTTAACATTCTGAGCTCCCACCTTAACTCCTGTATTCTTAAAGTGTACCACAGTTATGATACAATCTTCAAGTCACAAAGTAGAATCAAAGTTGTGTAGTAATGGGAGCATGTAGGGTGTGACTATTCATTAGTATATTTACACAAAGTACATGCAGTGTAGGTTAAATTCCTTTTTTTTATTTTACCACTATCAATGCAATAACTTGTGCTTCTTAGATTCTTTTGATACATACTGCACTGACTTACTTTCTTGTAAGTGCCCAGATGAAGTGGTGCAAAAACATGGACAATAAAAGTTGAGTACAACTGTATATTGTTTGTAAAATTATGCTGTAACATCACCACCACCTGGTATACTGGTACAATCACATAAATTATTTTCATAATACTTGTATCTCAAAATGCAGCATGCACACAAAAATGGAAGTTCAAGAGTAAAGTGAGGTTGCCTGCTTGGAGAAGTGTGAGAGTGTTTTGAGATAAAATTAGCTTACATCATTTAAAACTCCACAAAGACTTCAACAAATGCCAATAACATTATGAAGTATTCTAACAGCAGCACTAACATCTCCTGTAAGTTATTTATGAGCCTTACTTTTCTTTAGCACTACCCAAGTAAAGCTTAACACAAGGTTTTGGATACAGTCATATATTCATCATTTTAAACTTCCAAGAAATATTAAAAAGACGCATCCCTAAAATCTTTATTTAGATGATGTTTTAGTTTCACAACTTACCTAAATTTTTGGTAGTGATCGTTTTTAGACCCACAACTTGTAATGCTCCAGCTCCTAAAACAAGCTGAGAGCTCCTTGAATTAAAGTGCTAAAAATGAAAAGTAAAAATAAGAAAAACAAAATGAGTAATAAGTAGCACATATAGCTTAATAATTTATTATAAAGTAAGCACAGTATAATGCAAAAAAGTTAAAAGATGCAGGGTTAAGAAAAATAAAATTCAGTCTGATATCAACCATTCCATTTGTGTGATTTGTGTCATATTCTACTGCTCTAGAAAACTTAAATATGCAAGAATTCAAGTAACATTAAAAAAAAAGTTCTGCCATACTATGAAAGGTAAAATCCAAAGAAAACTCGAATTCAACACTTAGCTAGAGGTCTACATTCCTGGACCCTACTCAGTTTTTTGGACGTGCACGACTAACATTTAAGAGTAGTGAGAGGACACAAGAGGATAGCTTTTATTGCTGTTGTAAGTGTGCAGTCAAAATGCAGATGGACCTCTGAGAAAATTTTTGAATAATAAATTGTGTTATTTTATTATTATAATTTGTCATTGATATCATCAATACAAAGTCAATGTTAAGCATACGCAAGGAAGCTTAAGACATATGCACAATATAATTACTAGATGGAGTATTTTTTTTTCTTTCCTCATATACACATCAATTTAACTTCTTGAGGACAGGTTTAGTGACGTGTGCTGCTGTCGGCTCGCATCTTACATAGAGTATATTTTAAAATGCCTGTCTTAGTGACAAAAATGCCAAAGCAGGCATATCTACTTA
The DNA here is from genome assembly GCF_016835505.1 of Polypterus senegalus. Taxonomy (NCBI): domain Eukaryota; kingdom Metazoa; phylum Chordata; class Cladistia; order Polypteriformes; family Polypteridae; genus Polypterus; species Polypterus senegalus. Next base: position 75,037,256 of record NC_053169.1, on the reverse strand, counting down.
TCTATTAGGATTAACGGATCTTGTTTTTCAAAGAAGATGCTAAAGAGTAGTGATGATCTGCAAAATTCACCAAAGTGTTTTTCGCAGAGAATATGCCATGTTCACTGAATATTTTCTGGAAAATTTGCCTTGGTCAAGCTTAGGCAATCATTTTTTTCCCAGTATTCCATGATGCATTGTGAGGCTAATGTGACATCACAGTGCTATAGCAGCCATGCACTGAACTTTCACAAACGCAGGCCTATTTCAAGATTGTCTTCATCACAACTCCATCAGTAGTCCATCCCGAAACGTGTTGAAAATGGGATACATTAGCTCAGTGTTTCTCAACCACTGTGTCACAGGTTGCTGCTCTTCCAATCACACTCATTTCAACAAGGGTTCCACACCCCGCTCTACAGATTGTGCTTGTTTCACCAAGAAAGTGGATTGACTGCTAGTGGGGCATCAATGAATTTAAAAAGGCAAAACTATGTTGCAGAACCATAAAGGCTGAGAAGCACAGCATTAGCTAACCAAAAGTTAACAGAGGTTTTGTGCTTTTCAAAGTGAAGATGAGATTTAAGTTACACAAGAAAGCTCAACTAAATCATACATTTAGCTTCCTACTAGTTAGGTCCTGGTTGAAAATGTGTGTTAATTTTACATTTACTTTAACAGTCGTTATATGTATTACCATTTTTGGGCACCCTTTGTAGTTATAAGTTGGTGTTGAATCCTGATGTGTTTCTGCCCAGTCCTCCTAGCTGTCACTTGAGTCAAACTGCCATGTGTGCTTTTCTTCAAACTACACTTATGCCACACTATTTGCAGCTTCAATGGAACCTTTATATTCCTGGCTGCCTGAATTTTTTTTACCCGACTTTGTTATGGATTTCATTGGAAGCTGAAGTAATAAAAAAAAGTATTGAGCAAAGGCTGTGAATACTTATGTACATGTGATTTCTCCATTTTTTTATTTTTAATAAATTTGCAAAAACCTCAAGTAAACTTTTTTCACGTTGTCATTATGGGGTGTTGTGTGTAGAATTCTGAGGAAAAAAATGAATTTAATCCATTTTGGAATAAGGCTGAAATTTAACAAAATGTGGAAAAAGTGATGCACTGTGAATACTTTCCGGATGCACTGTTTCTTTGAAGGAGCAGCATTAACCACCATGGCATGGTCCTCACAGCACAGCAAAATTAATATGCAGTTGTAAAATTTTATATGAAGTTCTAAGTGGATGTATACTCAGCTACTACTCAGAAGGCTGTTCTAATGTTAAACAGGGTCTTATGTCTTAAGAGGAGCAACATACACTATATGGCCAAAGGTTTATGAACACCTGACCACCATACCTGTATGAACTCGTTGGTCATCCCATTCTAAAACCATGGGCAATAATATGGATCTGGCCCACCCTTTAGGGCTACAACAGCCTACACTCTTCAGGGAAGTCTTTCCACAAGATTTTGTAGTGTGTCTGTGGGACTTCAGCCCAAAGAGGACACCCAGACTATTAGCCCTCCTCCATCAAACTCTACCATAGGCAGTCCAGAAGGTAGTGTTCTCTGGCATCTGCCAGTCCAGATTCATTCATCAGACTGGCAGATATTAAAGAATGATTCATCACTCAAGAGAACTTGTTTCCACTGTTCTAGAATCCAACAGCGATTGGCATTCTGCATGGTGAACTAAGGCTTGTGTGCAACTGCTCAGCCATGGAAACCCATTTCATAAAGCACAGATCTTCTGCTTATGTTGCTTGCTGGAACTACAACTTTGTGGCTGAGCTGTTGTTGCTTCCTGACATGTCCACTTCATGATTACAGCATTTACAATTGAGCATAGAGTTTTAGTAGAGTAGAAGTTTCATGTATGGACTTGTAGCAAAGATGGCATCCTAAGACAGTGAAATGATTAAAGCCACTGAGCTTTTTGGTACGACCCATTCTACTGCCAATGCTTCTCAATGGAGATCACATGACTATGTGCTTGAGTTTATGAACCTGTTAAGTTGAAACAATGATTTGGAGGGATGTCCACATAGTGTAGGATAAAATCCTGATCATATACTGTATAATGAAAGCATTAAGCAAAATATTAGTAAATTAGAATTAAACATTTTTATAGAGCTATGAAGGGAGAAGACACTATAAAAGGCAAAAATGTAATTAGAACATTTACCCACACCTTAAACACATTCAAGATGAAACTTTATTGTTAATGTATAATTTATATAACAGATTTACTATTTATATCTTGAAAAATATTCAAACCAACCTTTAGTAAGTCTGACAAACGTGTCAGCATGTCTGTAGTTATTGATGGGATATCATCCACACACTGGCAATACTCAAGGAAAATACGAATCAAAAGCAGGACTGTCCTAAGATATAAAACACATGATTAAATGTTACAGAAAAAAAAAAACATATCTGTTTCCATTGTGGGAATGAAATATATCAGAAACAAAGCTTAAAAAAATGAAAAAAGAAAAAGTACTTAAATATTTGTAAAACTTAAAAAAAGAATCAGGAAGTTCATATTGTTTTATATTGAAGCCTATAAAAAAAATATTTGAAGAATATAAAGTGATATTCTTTAATAGAGACAACTGAAAAATAATGAGCCCGAAACAAAAAATCCCAAAATACACTGTAGCACACAGTGTATTAATAAAGCAAGAAATTGGCAGGTAAGGCATGACAGGCTAAAATATACCATTCTCAAACCAGATTAATCCATTCCACAGTCAGAAGGAGCTGGTGCTTGTCATGGCAACACCGAGTGCAAGGCAGGAACCAGTAACGATCTATCGTTATTTAGGGATTAAAAAAAAAACCCTCTACTGAAAATCTACATATCCCAAAATCTCAGAAATGCTTTGACTGATTTGATTGATTTTTAGCAAGCACACTGTAAATGGCAAGTGCTTGCCAGGAGCTGTGGCTGGGAGCCTAGTCAGTTTGGCACAACTGATCTTGTAAAATAGGTACTTAACATTTAACCCCTACCACTTAATTTTATCTGCCAAATTGTGGCAAATGCTGACAAGGAGACTACAACTCCCATCAGCCAGTGCACTGCTCCAGATGATTTCATAAGGAATCACAAAGTTTAAATGACAGCATCAACAAATTCATCATGTCATCAAAGGTAACAACTGCTGTGTTTTTTTTTTCCCTCAACCACTTCAGGATAATAATTTTATTGTCTAGCTGGACTACAGCATTTACCTTAGTATCTGCTTTATGTCTTATCTTGGATTGTGTTTAGACATGTTGCATTAAAAAAGACACATTTGTAAACAATGTGTTGCCAAAAACCACGGTATGCACTGTTGACAAACCCTTAAGAAGCAATTTTCTTTCCGTTCTTTCTAGCCTATAACCAAATACCTGTTTTTGGTAAATTGCAAACATGTACATGAAACAGAGCATATTCAAAAGGAAACTCGGCTGTTTCAGTTATCATTACTTATTGTTTTTACAGATGCTCCCATCAGGTTTTTTAAGGCCGATACCGATTTCAAATTGCTTGATCGGCCAATTCCAATACCAATTCCAATTTTTTTTTCTTATCCCTTTAAAAAAACGTTTTGCACTAATCTGCACAACCAAACAAATAGGAGTCTTATGTCCTATATTAAAACTATAAACCACAAGTGTTAACTGTTTATTTTTTATTAACAAACTGAAATTCTGTAGGCTTGTTTAGTGAACATAAAATACTAAAATAAAATTTCCTTAAAATACATACTTTAACTAATAGAGTATATACAAAAATATTTATCATTAATACATATAACATAGAAGAAAATGAAATGCTTCTCATAATTGCAAGCTGTCATATAGTTAACTTTTTCTGTAATGTACCTATCTGAAGGCTTAATTAAAAAAAAAAGAGGTTTTCACCATTTAACTAAAAATAAAAATATGTATTCTCACAAAATCAATTAATTCATATTGGCAGTTAAAAACAGCTGAAATGTAAATGTTCATGCATTTACAGGTTTTAATCATTTTTAATCATTAATTGCACTTTCTGTTAAAATGTACCTTTACTATATTTATACAGGTGTGTTTTTTTTAATCAGTGCATCAGCTAGACATTTGTAATTATTGAAGTGTAAAAATTGTAAAAAACTGACTTTGTAGTCACAGTAAGGCATTATTATGTAGGTGTACTGCTATTCATATAAAAGGAGCCTCATCAATGTTTCTTGCCATACTTCTGCTAAATAATTTAAATAATCCTTTAGCTGAATGTCCTCAGTGTTATTGTGTCAGAGGGAGGATACATAGCATTGTTCATAGTGGCACTCAGATATTTTAATTCTCTCCTTTGCCCCTACCTCCAGGAGGTCCAGCATATGTCTCATAACTGAGCCTGCCCTTTTAATTAACTTGTTGATTCAGTGGGGCTCTCTTGAAATGATGTTAACAACCTGGCACACCACAGTGTAGAAAAATCACATTGGTCATCACAAAATTGTAGATGCAGAGCATTTCACTACCCACATTAAAGGAATGCAGTTCCTCTGGCTTATGAGATCAGTCCAACCTGTCACTGATGTGATCCTCCAAGTAACTGTAGGAGTGCACCACCTCTGCATCCACTCCCTGAATAGTGACCAGACACAGGGGCTTTTTTAGGTGCAGTGAAAGTTAATAACCAGTTCCTTGGTTTGGCTGATGTTAAGTTGCAGATAATTCTTTCTGTATAAAGAAACAAACATCGCCGCCTGAATCCTATACTCTGTCTCATCTCTTTTATCAATACACCCCATGTGTGTAGCGTCATTTGAGAATTTCTGCAAGTGATATGACCTCGGAACTTATGTATAAGGCCTTGTGTATAATACACACTAAAACATGGCATACAGACAAAACTACAAATGTGCACAAAAAATTCAGATGCATAAAACTGTTTGTAAGCAAAGTTCTACGTACTTCCCCTTTATAAATCCTAAGCAACATGAATTTTAATGCACTTGCAAGAAATTCAACTATATGAATACGTAAATCAATATAAATAGCCCCTTTAGTTCAGTGTTTTTTTAAAAAAAAAAAAAATGGCAAAAGCACATGTAAAAAAAGAAGAATTTCAGCAAATGCGAAATGGAAATCCTACTCAGTGAAATTGAGGCAAGGAAAAACGTAATATTTGGTGGCTTAAGCAGTGGTATAGGCCTGAAGAAAAAAAGAAGTGGTCAGATATTTAAGTTGACGTAAAATGGTGAGTCACAGCCCACCGTCTGAGTGTCAAGGTAGTGGAAGGAGGAAGCAGCAGAATTCTGAGGCTCACACCATTTGAGCAGCGAGCTGCTGCAGTTATTGGTGTGTGATGGGGACTCCAAAATCACTGCAGGTGAAGGTGAGTTTTCTTTCTTTTTCTTCAACCCACCATTATCCTCACTGCTGCAAATAATTTGCATGTTTAACAAGACAAATGAGCAGGAAGCAGATGTGGTATTAATGTGTATGCTGTTTGAAATAATATACAGTATATATACTTGAGAAATGGAACGAAAATCATACATGATTCCAAACAATTTTTACAAATAAATAACTGAAAAGTGGGGTGTGCGTAATTATTAAGCCCCCTGAGTCAATAGTTTGTAGAACCACCTTTTGCTGCAATTACAGCTGCCAGTCTTTTAGGGTATGTCTCTACCAGCTTTGCACATCTAGAGACTGAAATCCTTGTCCATTCTTATTTGCAAAACAGCTCCAGCTCAGTCAGATTAGATGGACAGCGTTTGTGAACAGCAATTTTCAGCTCTTCCCACAGATTCTCGATTGGATTTAGATCTGGACTTTGACTGGGCCATTCTAACACATGGATATGTTTTGTTTTAAACCATTCCATTGTTGCCCTGGCTTTATGTTTAGGGTCGTTGTCCTGCTGGAAGGTGAACCTCTGCCCCAGTCTCAAGTCTTTTGCAGACTCCAAGAGGTTTTCTTCCAAGATTGCCCTGTATTTGGCTCCATCCATCTTCCCATCAACTCTGAACAGCTTCCCTGTCCCTGCTGAAGAGAAGCACCCCAGAGCATGATGCTGCCACCACCATATTTGACAGTGGGGATGGTGTGTTCAGAGTGATGTGCAGTGTTAGTTTTCCGCCACACATAGCGTTTTGCATTTTGGCCAAAAAGTTCCATTTTGGTCTCATCTGACCAGAGCACCTTCTTCCACATGTTTGCTGTGTCCCCCACATGGCTTGTGGCAAACTGCAAACGGGACTTCTTATGGTTTTCTGTTAACAATGGCTTTCTTCTTGCCACTCTTCCATAAAGGCCAACTTTGTGCAGTGCACGACTAATAGTTGTGCTATGGACAGATTCCCCCACCTGAGCTGTAGATCTCTGCAGCTCGTCCAGAGTCACCATGGGCCTCTTGGCTGCATTTCTGATCAGCGCTCTCCTTATTCGGCCTGTGAGTTTAGGTGGACGGCCTTGTCTTGGTAGGTTTACAGTTGTGCCATACTCCTTCCATTTCTGAATGAATGATCGCTTGAACAGTGCTCCTTGGGATGTTCAAGGCTTTGGAAATCTTTTTGTAGCCTAAGCCTGCTTTACATTTCTCAATAACTTTATCCCTGACCTGTCTGGTGTGTTCTTTGGACTTCATGGTGTTGTTGCTCCCAATATTCTCTTAGACAACCTCTGAGGCCGTCACAGAGCAGCTGTATTTGTACTGACATTAGATGACACACAGGTGCACTCTATTTAGTCATTAGCAACTCATCAGGCAATGTCTATGGACAACTGACTGCACTCAGACCAAAGGGGGCTGAATAATTACGCACACCCCACTTTGCAGTTATTTATTTGTAAAAAATGTTTGGAATCACGTATGATTTTTGTTCCATTTCTCAAGTGTACACCACTTTGTATTGGTCTTTCACGTGGAATTCCAATGAAATTGATTCATGTTTGTGGCTGTAATGTGACAAAATGTGGAAAAGTTCAAGGGGGCCGAATACTTTTGCAAGCCAGTGTGTGTGTGTGTGTGTGTGTGTGTGTGTGTATGTATATATATATATACACAAAAATAAAAAAGAGTGACAACGAGAACAGGTCATTCAGCCCAACAATAGTACAAAACACTCTGTTGTAGGACTCAACTTTATACCACCTTTGTAATATGACAGAACTCTGGTTATAAGGGGTGTTTGTTAACCTCCATAACGTTACATCTATTCTAAAGAAAACATGTAAAAAGCGCTGCATTTTTTTGGCTTGAAAAAATCACATTTTTATTAAATCTATTCTTTCTACTGCAAAATGTGCAAAACACTAAAAGTACAAAGTCAGAAGTATAAAATGTATAATAATGATACAAATAATAATAATGATGTATATTGATAATAATATGTACAGCAAACTGCACATGTGCGAGTGACATAAGCGTCAATTTTGGTTTCACCAGATTCACTTTCGGTTTCATTGACTGTTTCAATTTCATTGCCTGAAGACAGACTCATTTCGTCATCACTGCTGACAAAGAGGCGTTTCTTGCGAGATGCCATTATGAGGCTAGGAGAAGACGCGTCTACACCATTGCCCAGATAATGCTCAGGCCTGATGCTTATGTAAGACACTTCTATACCGTTTCCTGATAAATGCTTAGCACTAATGGTATTGACACTTTTACAGCCTGAGTAATTGTCTGATCTTATGCGAGATGTATCTATACCATTGCCTAAGTGTCACTTGGGACTAACGCACTGTTTTACAGTTCCAGTGATGCTCAGGACTACCGCTAACAAGGTTAATAAGGAGTTGTGTTGCAGTTTCTTCCAACACCAACCCAAAAGCTCCTTTGAACACACTACCCCCCCTGACTACAGATGCTTTTCTTGTTCCATTCTGTTTGTAGTTCAAAACATTATTTCTTTTCTGCTATTCTTTCATGTACATTGTTAAAAACATTCAAATCATTGCATGGGCCATGTAAATGTGATGTGCAGCCAGTAAACGTCATTTTTGCTTGTAATGAGTTAAATTAAAACTCAATTCAGTGATAGAACTTTATTGTATGGCTTATGGCCAAAAAATAAACACAATAAAATTTATATAGAGAAAATTACTTATTTACATTGTACACTTGATAAATCCAATTAACCAAGAGCACCACAACTGTATTAGAAAAAGTCCTGGGTGAAGCACGGCTAATAATATATAAATGTTAAGAAAATAACAAAGCCGACCCTGTATCACAGCAAGCCAATTAAATGACTCAAAAACATTTTTAAAATCAAGATTATTACTTATTTACAACATTTTTTATCATTCACTTACCCCACTACAGCATATTTCTGCCCATCTACAATTAAGTAATCTGCTGGTTTTCTTTCTTCAGACCCTAAAAAAGTAGTTATACATTCAACTCAACATCTTAATAACAAATATGGATGACCTAGAACAAAATGAATGAATTGTGCCACATCCTTAATGCTCACAACTGTGTTTGTATTTAACCCTTAAACCACCGGAACCAGCTACAGTCAGCTCCCAATGCAATACGCCAACACACCGGAGCCAATTATTCAGTGCCGTACATTCGTTGAGCAGCCAGCTCATGACCAATGCCTAGCGAATCAGCATCATTGTCCCTGGGATTTAGCCGCTGCACTAGACTAGTCTGCAAGCATCTGCGTTGGCCTCTGTGTGCTTGCGTGCAGTCAGTTCATGCGCAGCTGGATAGGTGATTTACTGAATTACATCAATGGCGTCAGTTGCAGCTTGTACATATTGTTCCAGTAGTTTTTTTAAATAGTTTTTACAGTTCACTGGCAGTGTGTAAAATGAGCAGTGTTGCAGTAATTATGATGCACTTTGCATGAAAAAATGTGTTCTATTAAAATTTCACCTTTTCTTGGTGAATTGTGAGATTTCCTTAAATAGTGCAGCAAAAAAGTATTTGGAGTCCAGGGGTGCATTAACTCCCCATTAATGTGGCAGTTTAAGGGTTAAAAATATCCAAAGTGTACTGAAGGATCATCAGGATAGGTTGTGTAGCTGTCTGTGTAAAGGCTGCAGGCTATATGCCTATGGTGGAAGAGGGAAAGTTCCATGTAATGAAGAGATGATGAGCAGATTCAAATTTGTTTTAATCATATGCAGCAGCAAAGACAAATATGAGTAATTTTACAAATGAAATAATAAACATTTTTTATTTAATTAAAATCAATGTTGGCAATTAATACTTATGTTGCTTAACTGTTTCTAACAGCATCCACAATTATTACAGACAAGAGAAGACTGACTATTTGACATTTAAATATAAAACCCCTATCAGTATGGTTTGTCTTTAGTTTCCTTCCACAGCCACAAGACATTTCAGTTAGGCTGGCAGTTTATTTTAGATTAGCCCGTTACATGTGATATACTGTGCGTTACCAAACAATGAACTGGCACTATGTACATTTGATTTCTATTTTGTATGTGATTCTTTTGGCATATCCTGTGCAACCACAATTCTGTACTGAAATAAGTGGGTCTAAAAAACTTAAGCAATAAATTAATAAAAAGGGAATATATTCATCAATATGTCATTCCCCCTGCATACTGCTGGAGTGAATATCAGTTAAACACATTTATGTTTGTGATCTCTTCTGAAAAAATACTGCTTCTGGTCCATCGACATGGCTTGTAAAGATATGAATTTCTTTACATTTGGAAATGGAAACTTATTTCCTTACAATGTTACTGATTGTTATTATTGAAGTTTCTTTTTATATTAAATTAATAACCTTTTTAATTTTAGAATTATAATTTTTTTGTAATGTATTGACCGTGTTTGTTGAAAATACTATTGCCATCAAGTGAGCATACTAAGGATTTTAATGAACGTTTTACTAAAATTTTATGAAAAACGTTTTCATAAAATAAAAATTACTTTATCTGAATAATGATATAAAGTAAGTTAAAAGTTTTAACTGAACTGCATCACTACCTTTGTGAGATTTCACAAATAGCTAAAAGATAATGCTTCCATTAGCCGACCCCTTAGTCAATGCATGCATATTGAATTATGATGTCTTCCAGTACTGTATATTGCATCATTACAACTGTGATCAGAAGGAAGTCAAATAATTTTAAGAAATTGCATTGCTGCTAATGGAAAATATAGAAAATATTTAAAAATTCAATCAAATGTATGCAAGAGTAGATATGTTACTGTCTGTACCATTTACAATGGCTGAATATTTTAACAGTGGAAATGAAGATTTACAGTATGCCAAAATGAGAATTGTATTACATGGAGTTCCTTTTTTGTTTAAATGTGCAAACTACAGAATGGTTTATGCTTTTTTTACAGAGGGAGACAGATACAGAAAAACATGCTTTTACAGCTTTACGTTTATTGAGATAAAGGAAGATGAGTGTCAGTTTAACTGAAAACTGAACACAAGGAGAACAGATATAACGTGCCTGGGTCTGTACAGCAATTGCTGCAATCAGTTCTAATATAGTTAGGGCATTGTTTTCAACTGCATGTCTCAGATTATAAAGGGAGCCTTGCGTATGTGAAGAAAGGAAACGCAACATGACAATTCAACTGTGCTACATTATTTTTCTGAAAACAACCACCCAATCAGATTAACTTTTGTTTCAATAAAAACAGTAAAGATTGATTACTACACTATTGATTTTAATATAGCAGCAAAATTGCAAAACAAAAAAAAAAAATAATCACAATAGCGTCTCCTTTGTACACAACAAGCTATGTTTTGTAATACACAATAGGAAGCAAATGACTAGTTTTTCCTTAATGAAAATACTATACTTTTCCCATTGAGGGACTATTGTTATCCTAAGGGCTCGAGTTATTCAGCTTCTTTTTATGTACAAATTAGCCAAGTAAATTACATGCAATAATTTCAAAGTAAACAGTCATAAATAATGGGGAAAACTATAATGTCTGGTCAAAAGCTTTAACAAATTGTAAGAGATTTTATGGTACCTTGTGTACAAATCTATTCATATACGCCAGAAAAGGAATGATACTATTTTACAATTATAATAAAATATTATGCTAAGTTTTAAGCTGGAATTTGTTAACCCTTTGCTTATGTTTATTAAGACATGAATACAACTTTGGAGAAAACAGCAAGTGACACATTTGTACTAAGTATAAAATAAAGGTTTTGCAATTTAATAATGTCAATAACCTGTAAAATATTAGAGTGGCAGTCTCATATCTCAGTCCTGGGGGAACCATAAGGCTGCAGGTTTTTTGTTCTAACCAGTTTCAAAATTATTGAGTCATTTTATCCCTGATTGATCTTACAGTTTCATTTTCTGGTGGTTTTTTTTTCCTCTCTCCTCTTATTCTGCATTTAGAAAAGACTAGATGTGTGAGATTTAGGTTCAAAAGAAATAAAAATATATTCATTTTCCTATTAATCCACCTTTACCTTTGGGGATTGCTCCCTTTAATTTTATCATAACAACAATTAATGAGTTAAGTAGACACAAGGGGAAAGGCTGCAGTTAATTCAGTGTTAGAACAGCTAGCGCAAAAATTAGGAAATATCACAAAAATGGGAATTCAAATCAAAAAGTTAATGAAAATACAGAAACCCAAAATAAAAAATGTTAAAATTATCTTCATGTAACCCACACAAATTCTTGTGACATTCAAATGAAATTTACTGTAACAAACCCAGTTTTAAAATTTTGGTGTCAAGCCTTTCATCATTCTGTATCAATTGCTATGGTGTCTAATTGTTTGCTGTTACTTGTCATTATACTGTAACAATAACATTCCAGTTGTGAAATTGGTTGGAACAAAAACCTGTACCCAGAAATGGTTCCCAATTACAAAAATTGGAAACCACTGCCTTAGAAGTGGATTAGAGGCCAATATTTCATTTTGAACATAATTCAAAGCAGACTCTGTAAAAATAATATACAAGTGATAGAATTTGTTTTTAACAACCATGTGTTTCCATTGCTGATCAGGGTTCTCCTCTCTGTATTTATATTCAAGATATTTATGCTTACCAGAGGTCTTTTTCTCAGGTAAACTTATTTTCCCATCTTCAATTGAATTTACAAGATCCTGAAATTCAGCTGGAACCTCTGCCTGCTTCCACCGTTCATTATCTAACAGAAGACTAAAAAAGAAAAAAAAAAAGACTCAACGTATTTCCCCCAAAATAAGACAGAGTCTTATAATAATTTTAGCTCCAAAAGATGCACTAGGGCATATTTTCAAGGGATGTCTTATATTTATTCATGTACAACAATATACATTTATCCAAATACAGTCATGTCATCTTCTGGAATATAGTCATAACTCTCCACATTCAAACCCTGAATTCCAACCTGAATTTCTTGCTACTCCAGCCACTTTTAAGATCCTCCAGGATCGATGTGCGTACTTTGATGTTTCATGAATGGTTCGATATAGTGAAGCAAAATGCTGATATACAAATGTATTCATGTTGCTTTTATATTCAAGTGTCGCATACTCCCCAAAGTAATTACACGATACATTTTAAAAGTCTCACATATCTTCTGTGCCGTCTTTTTAATTTTTTGCACCTTACAATACCATCAGAATGTATGGTGGCATATTTGAGCCATAGGAAAAAAAAAACAAGGACATAATGAAAATGTCTATTTTGTGATTAAAGTTGAAATTTTGACTTTAAACTCGAAATGTCCACTTTAACCTTGTAGTTTACTTCATCATTACAGTAGACCGTCGTAAATGTCATCTTAAAACTGACCCAGTTGTTAATCGCTGGGGCTTCCTCCTGACCTGACAGCAGCAGAAAAGAGCAAGCAAGAATAGATCACCTCGTAGAACACATTAAATGTATGATATTCCAGCTCTCTGCACATTTAGAATCCTTAGATTTATACTTGATATCACTTTCATGATGAAATGCATTAAAATATGCATGTTACATTTTACAGATAAGTCATTAACTTCATTTAAGTAATGAATACTGTTAATAATTACACATATGGGGATGGCATGGTGGCAGACTGGTAGTGCTGCTGTCTAGCAGGGAGTCGCGTCCCTTGTGATCCCTGCCTGGAGTTTGCAGGTTTTCCTGGTGGGTTTCCACAGTGTGCTCAGTTTTCCATCCAAAGACATGGAGGTTTGGGGATTTGGTGAAGCTACAATGACATTAGTGTATGTGTTGCGCCTATGCTTCTGGAATGGACTCATCCCTGAATTGATTGATGTAATCATTAAACATCCTTTTCAGAGAGATTGTGGCAAGATGTCCTCGGAATTTAATGGATGTTTTCAGGCACACGTGTCACATCACATGCCTTACTTTTCAGCTGACGATTTTGACTAGGGCTTATTTTTGGGGTAGGTATAGGTATTTTTGGGTATATTACAGAGCAGCCTGATAATCGTGCTAGGGCTTAATTTTCAGAATAGGTTTTATTTTTGGGGAAACACAGGTATAATAAAAATATAATGTATAGATGTTCTGAGTTGCCTTGTTTGTAAAAATGAAAAGTGCAGTTGAAGATTTAAGCACAAGACCAGTGTGTTTCATGATCTAAAGTGAAGTCTTCACTTGTGATCCTGCTCTACTGTATTCTTCAAAAGACTTGCCTCCAGCAGAATCTCAACTTAGAAATACTATTTACCGTATTATGTTTTGAAGTGGTATTTATTTGATGGTATTTGCCTTTTCTTATGGAACTCCCCTGTGAACAATGTCTGCCATTTTTTTTTTCTTTTTTCTTTCTAGAAGTACTGAAGTTCTAAACAAGCTAAAACCATTCTATTAAATTTTACTTGTTGACTTAACCACTATTTTCCACAACACACATGAATCACTAAGACACAATGACAGAATATTACCTAATGGTTACTAGGCTAAACAGTTCACCTCAGGGTTTGACTAGAGAGTAGGTCCCTTATTTCAAAACTCAAACCAAAATAGCTCAAAAAAGATGTGCATGTGAAATGAAGAAAGAAACAAATCTATGCTGTAAACAGTTATATGCATTATATTATACAGGTGCTGGTCATAAAATTAGAATATCATGACAATGTTGATTTATTTTAGTAATTCCATTCAAAAAGTGAAACTTGTATATTAGATTCATTAATTACACACAGACTGATGTATTTCAAATGTTTATTTCTTTTAATTTTGATGATTATAACTGACAACTAATGAAAGTCCCAAATTCAGTATCTCGGAAAATTAGAATATCAATTAAGACCAATGGAAAAAAAGGATTTTTAGAAATGTTGGCCAACTGAAAGGTATGAACATGAAAAGTTATGAGCATGTACAGCACTAAATATTTAGTTGGGGCCCCTTTGGCCTGGATTACTGCAGCAATGCGGCGTGGCATGGAGTGGATCAGTCTGTGGCACTGCTCAGGTGTTATGAGAGCCCATGTTGCTCTGATGGTGGCCTTCAGCTCTTCTGAATTGTTGGGTCTGACGTATTGCATCTTCATCTTCACAATACCCCATAGATTTTCTATGGGGTTAAGGTCAGGCAAGTTTGCTGGCCAATCAAGAACAGGGATACCATGGTCCTTAAACTAGGTACTGGTAGCTTTGGCAATTTGTGCAGGTGCCAGGTCCTGTTGGAAAATGAAATCTGCATCTCCATAAATTTCGTCAGCAGCAGGAAGCATGAAGTGCTCTAAAACTTCCTGGTAGACGGCTGCGTTGACCTTGGACCACAGAAAACACAATGGACCAACACCAGCAGATGACATGGCACCCCAAACCATCACGGACTGTGGAAACTTTACACTGGACCTCAAGCAATGTGGATTCTGTGCCTCTCCTCTCTTCCTCCAGACTCTGGGACCTTGATTTCCAACGGAAATGCAAAATTTACTTTCATCAGAGATCATAACTCAGCAGCACTCCAGTCATTTTTGTCATTAGCCCAGTTGAGACGCTTCTGATGCTGTCTCTTGTTCAAGAGTAGCTTGACACAAGGAATGCGGCAGCTGAAACCCATGTCTTGCATACGTCTGTGCGTGGTGGTTCTTGAAGCACTGACTCCAGCTTCAGTCCACTCTTTGTGAATCTCCCCCACAGTTTTGAATGGGGTTTTGTTTCACAATCCTCTCCAGGGTGCGGTTATCCCTATTGCTTATACACTTTTTTCTACCACATCTTGTCCTTCCCTTCGCCTCTCTATTAATATGCTTGGACACAGAGCTCTGTGAACAGCCAGCCTCTTTAGCAATGACCTTTTGTGTCTTGCCCTCCTTGTGCAAGGTGTCAATGGTCGTCTTTTGGACAACTGTCAAGTCAGCAGTCTTCCCCATGATTGTGTAGCCTACAGAACTAGACTGAGAGACCATTTAAAGGCTTTTGCAGGTGTTTTGAGTTAATTCACTGATTAGAGTGTGGCACCAGGTGTCTTCAATATTGAACCTTTTCACAAAATTCTAATTTTCCGAGATACTGAATTTGGGACTTTCATTAGTTGTCAGTTATAATCATCAAAATTAAAAGAAATAAACATTTGAAATACATCAGTCTGTGTGTAATGAATGAATCTAATATACAAGTTTCAATTTTGAATGGAATTACTGAAATAAATCAACTTTGTCACGATATTCTAATTTTATGACCAGCACCTGTACATCTTTGGAAGAACAATTCCTTTGATGAAAAGCTCAACTACAAGCACCTCCAGGCTACAACTCAAACTATGTGAATATCATTACCATGTAATGAGAGCCACTGATCTATTCTAAGGAATTTATTGGTTTGGAAATAAATGATCATGTTCGATAGTTGTCAAGTAAGTCAACTCTAAAGAGTAGGATGTGGAAAAATTTGTCTTAAAAGAGGCGTGGGCCTTAAACGAACACCACCCCAAACCTACCAGTAGTAACATGACATGTAAAACTCTGGATAAAATTTCTCCTTAAAATATGTGGATCTCATTAGAAAATAAGAGAACCATCAGATATCAAAAATAAGCTAATATAGCATTCTCAAGCCCACTGAACACAATTTTATCTTTTAAAAACATCAATTACAAAGTTCACAGCAATTAAAAAAGTCATGTACAGGTATTACAAATGTACCAGTTTCTCAATAAGTATGACAAATAGTACCTTAACTTTGTCTTTCTCTCATCATGGAAGCGGTGAACTATCTTGTTGGCTTGACTCTGCAAAGCCACCCTTAAAGACATACTCTTTCTTCCACAAATGGATTCTGTTTCCTGAGCAAAGGCCTCCACAGCCCGAGAAAGGGCAACAAATTCCGATGAATTTAGCTTTTCAAGGAAGCCATCCTAGAACAAACATATAGTATCGCTATTACTGTGATTAAAATTCTAACAAATGTAAACAGATGTTATACACGAGGTGTACATTAATGCAAAATAAACACATGAAAAAATGCCACCAAAAATGGAAAATTATTGAATTTAAAAAAGTAGTATAAGGCTGTTCAACATCCCATACTTAATCTTATATATATTATTAAATGGTTTTAACAAAGTTAGAAAAGTCTGTTAAACAATCCAGCTGGGGAAGATGGGTTGTATTTACATGGTGTATCAATATAAAGGATTCATTGGCTTATTGATACCTAGTCATGAGTGTTAGCAGAGTCAGTAAAAAAAAAAGACTTATATTTTTCTTTTGCTTTATATCACACAGCATTCAGAGAGTGTTATTAGGGATCTAAGGGGGGTTTATGACAATGGTTCCATCTCAAACTTTCTCTGAACAAGTCAAGTCCAGTTGGGGTGCATGCAATGGTACAGTGTGTTGCTGCACCCACTACATGATGAAACAACTCGGGATCCCAGTTTGCAACCCTCCAGATAGACACGTGGTCCAGTCCCACACTCTGAAAATTACCCTCTGTCTGCCACAGCCAGGTGTTATGTGGGTGACCCTTTGGTCTGGTCCAGCAACTCGGGTCCCCAGCAATGAGGATCTTACGAGCTGGATCACCCTTGGGGAAACGCACCACATGGCCATAGTGCCGTAACTGACGGTCCGTTACAATGCATGTAATGTGCCTCATTCGGAACTCCATGAGCAACCGCTCATTTGACACAAAGTCAAACCAATGGCATCTAAGGATTTTCCGGAGAGACACAGTACCAAAGGAGTCCAGTCTTCGTCTCCAGTCACTGGATAGCGTTCATGTCTCACAACCATATAGCAAGACAGGAAGCACCAGGACTCTAAAAAGATTTGGACCTTTGTCCTTTTGCATAGATATCGGGAGAGCCACACACCCCTTTCCAGCAACCTCATGACCACCCATGCTCTCCCAACCCATCTACGGAGTTCATAGGAAGAGTTACCAGAGGCATGAATGTCACTGCTGAGGTAAGTAAACCTCTCGACAAGGTCTACACTCTCTCCGCAGACAGACACACTGCTAATGGCTGTGCCCAAGAGGTCATTAAAGGCCTGGATCTTGGATTTCATCCAGGACACTCGCAAGCCCACTCAAGACTCCTCGCTCAGTCTCTTGAGCATCCCGATCAGAGCCTCCATTGACTCCACGAAGATCACAGCATCGTCAGCAAAGTCGAGATCCGTGAATCTTTCTTCACCAACAGATGCTCCACAGCCGCTGGACCCCACGACCTTGCCCAACACCCAGTCCATACAAGCACTGAACAGAGAAGGAGCAAGAACACACGCCTGACAAACCCCAGAATGAACTTGCCTCCACTCTGCACAGCACTCACAGTACAAGTGTACAGGCCGGCCATGATATCCAGCAACCTCGAGGGGATCCCGCGAACCCTTAGGATGTCCCACAGGGCAGCTCGATCAACTGAGTCGAATGCTTTGTGAAAAAAAGAACAAAGGCTGCAAAGACACTCTGCCAATATTCACGTTTGTGCTCCATGAGAACCCTCAGATATTTTTTATTGCTCTGAACATTATACAGGGTATGGAAATTCTGATTAAGTAGTCACTTCCTGGTGCTGGGAAAATTTCATGGCAGAGATTGAAAGAAAAAATCAGCTTTGAGAGTTTGGAACAGATGTCTACGGTTCACATTCTAGTAAATGTACAGTGGTATCTGACATTCAGATTATGTGGTCAGTTGTTACTTGTGTGGAGTTTGTACTTTCATCCGGTGTCCACACATGTTTTTCTCTGGTTATTCTGGTTTTCCACAAACACCTCAAAACATATGCAGAATAAGTTACAGTAAATAGGACTCTAAACGAGACCTGTGTAAGTGTCAAAATCTAAAAATAAAATAATGAAACATTTAATATAACCACTAGCTGGACAAACACCTATAGAAAATACGCTCTCTGTAACCAAAACTACTAAAAGTAGCAAACTAATTTGCATAAAACAGTACACTGAAAAGGTGATATAATTTTTTGTACTTCAAAACCTACCAGTCCAGAAGAGGGTTACATGTGGCAGTGTCAACAATTGAAGCAAACTGATTTCTGTCTGAAGTGTCACCTAATAATGTTAATGCACTACTCATTGAATATCACTGTCAACTACTTCAAAAAATGAAGAGAACAAACTCTGTTGCTTCAGCTAGCAGTCTCAAGAACAGATTATTCTACATATAGTGCCCTCCTTAATATTTGGGGCAAAAACACATTTTTCCTTGATTTACCCCTCTGGTCAACAATTTAAAATTACAAATCAAACATACATTTCAGTCACACCATGCAGAAATGACAACACTTTAAGTACGGTACCCACAATTTCAGGGCACCATCACGTTTGGGACAATAGGCTATATGTACATTCTCTTCCAGATTCTGCATCAGCCAGCTGCTGCACTTCTGGCGCCGATATCAAAAAGAAGTACCTATGGCATTTTTCACCCAATTACTTCAAGACGCACCCAGATGTAACCCAGGTTAACGATATGAGACACATTGTGTGTTTAAAAAAAAAAAAATGTGCCAAATGTCAGGAGCTAAAAAGGAGAAAGGCTTCAAACTATATGTTTCAAGCTAAATCTACAATTACAAAGGTAAGATTTGGATGTATTAAAAACTTTTGTCTACTATAAACTTTACATGGAACAAATATGTGATACATTAGGCTTCTTTAAAAATACAGAATTTCAATAATTACTCATTTAACTTTATTAAGGGAATATGTATGTAAGTTTAATACTGCAATGTCACTGGACATGTTATATCAGCCACCAAAAGAATGAGCTGGCATTACATCATCAATAGCAGGAGTGCCTATAAAACGTCAACTCTGCACAGTCGCATTGCTTTTTCCGACTAGTGCGATAAAAGCCAAGCAATTCTTTTAAGGACCTCAAAGAACCATCTAAACAGTAAAGAATCTGTCCATTGTGGTACTCTGTGCTAATGCTAAAATACATAATAACATGAGTCTGCTAGATTTTTTACTTTGTAAAAAGCAAATGTCTCTATCAGATTCAGGAAAATGGTGAATGCCTAACCACTGCTTCATTGTAAGGTTCTCAATTTGTTTCCTCAGCTGGAGGATCTCCTCTCTGAGACACGTTTTCATCAAGTGCTAGGTTGACAATTGCTGGATCCAGAGCCAAAGTCCAGTTGTGGTTCTCAAGGATTTTATCATCCTCCTTCTTGCCTGGTGTGTCATCCTCTGTCAGTCACTTTTTTAAAGTGGAACAGAGAAATTGTTCCACTCAAACAACGTAGGAACTGCTCCCTACTTTAACAGTCGCTGCCCTGTCTCATACCTGGCTCTCGAGAATTGTCTTTTTTAAAATGCTGGCTACAAACTCGGGTATGGGGACTAACCGTAAAGCTCTCTCTTCGGAGAACGATGATCCATTTAGATCGGGTTTCCGCAACTGAGGCAAATGAATGAAAACTAAGTATCTTGTTATACTTACTGGAATCTTGACACAAAGGTACACAACAATGTTCAGCTCTAGAGCTATCTGTATGCTGAAACTTCTTTTTCTCTGATATTCTTGCCACTAATCAAAAATCACAACTGCAGTATGGACCATGGAAGTAACTGAGCTGGCTGAGATTTCACCAGAAGTACATCAGTGCTACCGTGTGCAGATAGTTTATTGGTGTCACGGGTGTTTGCGACTACTCAGGTGTATTTTATTGCTTCATTAGTGCAGCCATAACATACCTAAGGCGTGCTTCTACCTACAGACTACCTTAGGAGTATGCAGTTTCCACTGTTCAACATTAGGAGAAGAGCTGCGCCAACAAAAGTCAAAGAACCCATTATGAAGTTGAAAAACAAGAATAAAACCATTGGAGACATTGGTAAAACCTTAGGGTTACCTAAATCAACTTTCTGTAACTTCATTAAGAAGAAAGAACACACTTGTGAGCTCAGTAATCGCAAATAGACAGGTAGGTCAAGGAAGACCTCCACTGGTGATAAAAGAACTATCCTCACTATGGTAAAGGAAAAGTCCAAAATGCCTGTCTGACAGATCAGAAACAGTTTTCAAAAGGAACTGGTCAAGGTCGAATGCATACCACCTCATCGTTTAAACATGGTGGGGGGGCTGTTATTGCTTGGGCATGTATGGTGGCCACAGGTACTGGCACACTTACCTTAATTAACGATATAACTGCTCATGGCATATAGAAACATTGTATCTGCTCAGGTTCCAGTAAATAGCTCCAAACACACTGAATGCTGCTTTATCCTACAACAAGATAATCATCCCAAACATACTGCTAAAGCAACACAGGATTTTCTGAAGCTATAAAATTTACAATTCTTAAATGGCCAAGCCAGTCACCAGACAAAAATCTAACTGAGTCTGCCTTCCATACAGTGAAGAGAAAACTAAAGGGGACACGCTCCCGAAACAAGCTGGAACTGAAGATGGCTGTACAGGATTGACAGCGCATCACCAAAGAAGATACTGAGCACCTGATTCTGTCTATGAATCACAGATTTCAAGCAGTCATTGCATACAAGTGATATACAACAAAGTATTAAATATGACTGCTTTAAAACATCTGCAATTGATCTGTCCCAAACATTATTGTGCCCTGAAATGGGGAACCATGTATAAAAAGTGCTGTCATTTCTACATGGTGTGACTGAAATGTATGCAAATACTCTTAAATTACAATTTGCATTGTTTGATTTGTAATTCTAAACTGTGAAGCAGAGGGGTAAATCAAGGAAAAATGTTTATTTGGCCCAAACATTACAGAGTGCACTGTATATTATTGACTTCTAGTCACGGGAAGAAGAGGTGTTTTAGAATCAGATCATGGGTAATTCTGAGTTTGCTTTACCAAGTGTGTAACTGTACAAGTATTTGTATTGCGCCGTTCAGTTCAGAACATTTGGTTCGGTGTGCATTATGATCTGAGTGAATATACAGTAGTCTAGATTTAACACTAGAATTACCAGAGCCTACGAGAAAACTTGTAAATCCGGCCCACCTTAAATCCACTCACACCTCTCTGTCAGCGTCTTTGTCCTGTAAATGTGCTGATTAATACAAGCAGCCGGCTATTCCATCCCCACCATCGCAGAACGTTCACTAAGTTCTCCCAGCTCGTGCCTTGTTTGATTATCTGGGAGTGAACTGCTGGAGTTTTAGAGTAGAAATAATAGATCGTTATTTGGAACACTTGCACTTCATATGTGTTCCATTTCTACAGTAATCTGTGTAAACACATTGTTAAAACAGAAACTTTTTCATATTTTAGTAATAAATGTTAAAAAATGTAAGCATAAACTATAGAATGTGTGAAGCCAGAAGTGCAAAGATCAAATAAACACTTTCACAAAAGGTTCAAGGACGATACAACAGCTTCTGTGGCGTAGCGGTAAGAATTGCTGACTTGTAATCAAGGGCCACCGGTTCGATCCCCACTGCCTCCTATATTTACTGTTTTCAGGAGTGAGCTGCTCTTATTGTTAATATTATACAGCACACACATAAATTTGGTTTTCGTTTGTAACAGACCATGTACATTGACAGTACTGTACTTGTAAAAGTTACCGTTTTTTTCACTTTTATTCTCTCACTCACGATCACCATCCATACTTCCGCCCTAGGGATCTGACGCTGTTAGTTTTTATTTGAAACTGGGAATAACTGTAGATGTGAGTAGTGTTTTGAGGCAATGGAACTGGACATTCTCTGATCTGGAGGGATAAAAGCTGACACACAAACGCTGGTGACTCTGCCTTCTTCGTATCTCACCGTCACTTTATTTTTTTATTCAGTTTTATTGAGTGTTCCTGCTCACGCAGAATTAGTATGCACCTTATGGTTTATGATGTCAAAAAAAAAAAAAAAAAAAACACAGACGTAGGTATATATGATATTTTGAAGTAATCATTTTATGACATGAATAGTACCAATCAAAAAACATTATCGCACTAATGCAATATTATTTGAAAACAAGCAGCGTCAGCGTGGGTGTGAATTTACGCTGCCGCTGTTACTAAGAGTCAGATCACTAATAGGCAGGCTTAGAAAACTCTGTCAGTTGGGGCTCCAGTAAGTTTATCTTCTCACACAAAAATGAAGGCCTTTCTTTTTTGTCTTATAGAAACCCACTTCTTAACTAGATTCTGTTTTTCAAATGGAGTGAGGACAAGCTGATTGCTTGTATCTGCAGTGACAGGTTATAGAGGTTATCCCAGAATATGAAATATATTTTTTGAAATCAACACGACACACTTGAATGTAATTTCTAAACCATGATGATATCTGTAGAATGAGGTAGGTAGTAGTTCGCATCTCTTAATGTCTCATATACTATATGCTCTACTGGAGACAGTTAATGGAATATGGCTGGGCTATGAAGGGTGGCGATATCCCTATGGAATTCTCAGGAAGAAAGCTACAATGTGTATTTGAGTATAGTTTAATTGGAAACTGGCACCAGGTAAGACTGATTTTAAAGAGTGCACAATGGTTGAGATGATCGTCAGTTTTAATTGCTCAGTTAAAGTGTCCCTAATTAAGCATTACAGGCAACTGTCTATCAAAGGCTGTGCTATCATACACCAAAACAAATGATATTCTGGAAGCATCTAATGAAAGACTAAAGTATGCCAGATCACAAAAGTCCAAGCTGCTCTCATCCAATACTAGTCCAGATGTAGTTAGCAATAATTAATTCAACAACAGACATAGTAATGGATGCAAAGAATGGAAATGTATCACTGTGACTGTTCAGTCTATGGTCAAAGGCTTCTTCTAAAGATTATACCTCTGTAGATAATGGATAGCACTGATTTAAGCACTGTGAGGGTCTGCTGTCTGCTGCAACAGGGTCACCATGCATGAAAGATTTAAAGCAACTACCATCAACATCATCCTTTCACTGTCAAACTCAAAGCCAAAATTTGTCATACTATGGGCCAATAAACTCTCAATATTTTTGGTGTATTTTGGTAGCATTATAAACCCCAGAAACCATAATTGTCTAACCTCATTGTCTTTTTGTGGTATACTGCCAGTTGTGAGGACTATAAAATCAGTAAAAAAGGCGTACAAATAGCAAAAATAAGGACAAAATATTCTTTCCTCTCCAAAAGAGAATATAACAGTTTACCTTAGCTCTTGCCATGAGAAATTTGACACATCGGTCATGACATACATCAGAGGCTGTGTAAAGCAACTTCTGAATACTATCTGCAATTCCTCCTAGTTCAAGGTCTGTCAGCTTCATATCTTCATTAATTCTAAAAAATAAAAAAAGAACAGATAAAGTCACAACACTTCAAAAGCTACCGTTGTTTGAATTTACTAAATACACAGAATAAACTGTATTATATGCACAATTGTAATTCATAAATACTCACTCCAATATTATTAGGGCGACAACAACTACATCAATGTGATGGATAGTAAACTAACAAGATGAAAATACCTGTCAATAAATCTTGTTATTAATTAGTTGCCTTATTATATACTACTTACATCACTTAACTGACCAAAAGTAATGCTAAACAGATTTTTGAGAAATGGCAAAGACACAGGACGTTGATATGGTGGAGAATTAAATACTCAAAAAGAACTCAAAGGAGGAGGGAAAAAAAAAACGAGTCAAGAACTCAAAAGTGAGGAGTTGCTGTCCTCTAGAGGGTAAAAATACATTCTAGAAAATTTTACACAATAGTTTCACTTCAATTTTGAAAACAGAAATGGAATTGTTAAGCTGGACATTAAAATTAAAAACAAGACTATACACTTTTTGGTCAATGTAATTTTATAGCCTACTTTTACTATTGTTATAAAGGAGAGCATTGTGCAAGTAAAATAAATGTGCATAGAACATTGCATTTTTAAACTCTTGAATAACTGAGTAATTTAAATAATAAATCAACCAAATATTTGATTAGTAAAAAACAG
Source organism: Polypterus senegalus (assembly GCF_016835505.1). Classification (NCBI taxonomy): domain Eukaryota; kingdom Metazoa; phylum Chordata; class Cladistia; order Polypteriformes; family Polypteridae; genus Polypterus; species Polypterus senegalus. The sequence continues at coordinate 75,012,961 of NC_053169.1, read as the reverse complement.
CCAGAGCCCTACATTTTATAATATACTTGCAACCAATGTTGTGCTTACACCATACTTTTGAACTTCTGCTTTTCTAAGTAATAAAAATAGTTATAATGTATAAAATGTATTAATTTTTGAAGTGTACCAAAAACAGGCTTGTGCAGAAAGCTCTTAGTGAAACACTAACCCAAGAAGATGCTGCAAATATTTCAGGTAGGCTTTATGGCCTATTACAGTCTAGATTAAGAAACTGGTACCACAATGCACCATGTGGAAATTAATTTAGAAACAAGTTTATAAAAAAAATCAAAAAAAGAAAAAAGTAATCAATCTTTGGAAATTGAAATACAACACTGAAATAGTTTTACTTCAAATTGTATAAAATTATGCAAACCTAACAGATCAAATAACACAAAAAGTTTGAAATTCATTTAACTATTTAATAAACAAACAATTTCTAATGTCCTATTAAAACATCTCACCTTTTGATTTCAATAACAGCTTTCTGCTTAGTGGAAGTAACAGCAGTCAGACCTTTTCTGGTTACCGTATACTGATCAGTCACGTACAATGCTGTAAACTAATTTGCCCCACCCAGGGCTCGCAAAAAATTTAAAAATCCCTGGTAGCCCTTTGGGCAGGCACTCTTCAGTTTTTGGTTGCCCAAAATAAATTTTAGAAGCCCGAATAAAAAAGAGATTATTTTTTTAATGTATAATATTGTAAAGGAAACAAAACATTAATCAAAAAATTGTTTAAACACAAATTATAACAACTGTATAAAAATAACAATCATCAGCTCAAATATTTGGTTCTAATTGAACAGAAATTTCTATGAACTTGTAAGAACTGTGTAGAACATGAATCAGTCTATGTCAGATTCTGAATCTGAAATTTCCACTGAAGTCACGGATGAGAAAATGCCACTCGACGTTGAGGGCATAGCATCTCCTTCATCCGCTTTCTCTTCCTGTGCATCGGCCTCCATTTCACTGCTCTTTGTTCTTGTCGGGGTTTGGATGGACTGGATTTTTGTTTTTTGTTTCTTTTTGTTTGTTAAAGAAATTTAATTGTTGTAAGCTATCCAAGTGTGGATAGTGTGCATCTAGCTGTATAAACTTTGTTTAGCTAGATAGCTAAGTTAGTGTTGTCCTCCTGTCATGTTTCTGTTTTATGTGTTATTTTCTCCATAGTTTATAAGATTTTTCTTTTTGACAATAAATGGAGTCTGTTTTTATTTCACTGGTTTAGTTCTTTTCTGTGTTTTGTTTCAAACTCTCTCGCATGTGTAGCCTATTTATATTCCCCCAAGCCTTTTGGTAGGCCGTAACAAACACACAAGCACCAAAAGTCTGCAACTGTTGTAGTTTCTGAAGTGTGCAGTGGTAAAAAAAAAAAAAAAAAAGTTTTTTCTGCCATGTGCATTTAAGGCTTGTTTCAAATTTGTTATTAGTAAATTGACACTATAACCAATAAGTTCTTAATTAAATCAAACATGTAAAGAAACATTAAAGTCATTTTGTATGTGGCACCTGTGAAAATGAGAGCATGTCTTATGTCTGAAACGCTATTTAATTAACAAACTAAAACTTACGTTATCTCCACTCCTCCAGGAGTAACTGAAGATGAGGACTGCTCTCTGCTTGAAGATGATTCTGTAGTGCATTCCTGATCTGAAGTAGAGTCACTGCCAGAAGGTTCTGAATTTACAGTTAATGTCCTTTGGTTTTTAATCTCTGTTTCTAATGAACATTGCTCCACTTCTCCAAAAGCATCACTTAAAAACATTCCTTCAGTTGTTAAATATGCTACTTCAGATTCAACAATGGAGTTTTTTGCTGAGCTTCCACTACTAAAAGTCCCATCAAGGATGCATGTTTTCTGACTTCTGTCCAAAACCAGCAGGACTACACTTCTAATGACGTTGAGGGTTGCCTTAAGCAAGGAAGGCAAAAATAAAAAAAAAAAAAATAAATTAATTGTATTATTTATAAAAAAATAAATTAATTGTATTATTTATATATATTTATATATATATATATATATATATATATATATATATATATATATATATATATATATATATATATATATATATATATATATATATATATATATATATATATATATATACACACACACACACACACACACACAGTGGTACCTCGGTATACGTCTGCTTTGGAATAAGTCCAACTTGGCATACGTCATGTTTAGAGGCAAAATATTTGGCTTGGTATACGACCTTTGTTTGGAATACGACTCGTGTGCTAGAACAACACGTGTGGTATACCGGGGCGCGCCTTCAAAAAAAAAAAAGTTTTAACCTGTACAGTAATCCCTAACTATATCACGCTTCGACTTTCGCAGCTTCACTCTATCGTGGATTTTATATGAAAGCATAACTAAATATATAACGCGGATTTTTCGCTGCCTCTGTGGACAATGTGTCTTTTTACTTCCTGTACATGCTTCCTCAGTTGGTTTGCCCAGTTGATTTCATACAAGGGACGCTATTGGCGAATAACTGAGAAGCTAACCAATCAGAGCACGCAGTTAAGTTCTCCTGACTGAGAAGCTAACCAATCAGAGCACGCAGTTAAGTTCCTGCCTGCTGAATGGGGTGTTAACCAGGAAGTCTCGTCTCGCTCATTCAGCATCAACGTGTTTCACTGTGTAAAGAGTTAACTTTTATGCTCTTTTGTGTTTATTTTTGTGCATAGCTAAGCCCTTCATTATGGCTCAAAAACGATCTGCTACTGCTTCAGGGGCCGTGCCCAAGCGCAAACAGAAGATGTTAATGATTGCTGAAAAGGTAAACGTTTTGGATTTGTTGAAGGCTACTATTCTTTTTAATTAAAAAATAGGAAAGGAATATAAGATCTACGGCCGCAGTGTCCTTTTAACCAGGGTGCAAAACGAGTTGTAAGTGGATGTAATAAGGCAGTAGTCTGGATGGAATCTGCTTTAGGGATTTGGATTGAAGACTGCCAGAAGAAGAACAACGGCAGTGCTACACAATCGCCTGAAGTGGCTCCTTTGGAAGAGGTGTAACGCTCTCCTTTGCTGTGCTGTAAAATTAAACTCATTGTTATCGGACAAGTCATTTTCATTTATTTCATCTACTTGCTTTTGTATTTATGTATTTTAGTATTAAGCGGTGTTTAAATTATTTTATACAACCCCATCAATGTATAATATGCCAATAACAATAGGATTTTTTTTTCATGGGAACGAATTAATCATTTTCCCCATTATTTCTTATGGGAAAAATTTGTTTGGTACAAGGGATTAAGGACGTATACCAAGGTACCACTGTGTGTGTGTGTGTATATATATATATATATATATATATATATATATATATATATATATATATATATATATATATATATATATATATATATATACACACACACATTGTGGTCCCGGCTGGGACGCCCAGGAGGAGGAGAGGAGGGCTCGTGCCTCCTCCAGACCGCGAGGGGGCGTCCGTCTTGGTTGTGTAGGGGACCACGGGTACAGGGCTTGAAAGCCCAGCCCTGTAGGGACCCGTGGACACCGCCGGGCGGCGCCCCGATGCCGGTTTACCCTGTGTGGTCTTTGGCCGGGACGCCTTGGAAGACCGGAGGAGGGCGTGTGCCTCCTCCAGACTGAGTGGGAGCGTCCGTCCTGGTTAGGCAGGGGGCCTCGGGTACAGGGCTTGGAAGCCCAGCCCTGTAGGGACCCGTGGCCACCGCCAGGCGGCGCCCCGGTGCCTAATTATCCCGGGAGCCCGGCACTTCCGCCACACCAGGAAGTGCCGGGGGGAAGATTTTGTGTGGCGCCCGGAGAGCTGCCAGGAAAGCAGCCGACACTTCCGCCACGCTGGGGTGGCTAAGGAGAAGAGGCCGGAAACACCTGGGGCTCATCCGGGGCATTATTTAAGGGGCCACCTCCCTCCAGTCATTTGGTGGAAGTCGGGAGGAAGCAGACGGAGCTGGAGAGAGGACAGGAGGCGGCCAGAGGAAAGGCACAGTGACTCTGGGCCCTGGACTTTTGGGGGATTCAGTGCCAGCAGCACTGGGGTTGTGTGAGTGCACGTGACTTTTGTATATTATATATAGTGTAAATAAACAGTGTGTGGAGCAAAATATGTCGTCCGTCTGTCTGTGCTGGGGCCAGCGTTCACAACATATATACATACATACATACACACACATATACACATACATACATACATACATACACACACACGCATAGGTAGGAAGAGAAATGTAAAAAACATTTCTTACCTTAATTCTGGTTAGAAAATGTATAAAAGTTGTAAATATGTTCTTTGAAAGTTCTAGCCATTGAAGAAAGTTCATCATTCTCATCTGATCTGCAAGTCTTTTAAGTGCAAAATAAAAACAGTTTTTACAAAGTTCATTACATTAAACAACTGTTTAAAAATACAAGATATAAAGGTAGCAGATTAACCAAGAAAAATAAAAAACCTTTCACAATAATTAAAATTTTACTGGTCACATTTCCACACTATCTAATGCCACCAAACTTCTCCAGTTTAGAAATACTGCAAAGCTAAGGTGGATACTTATTACGCAGTATAAAGAAAAGCTAGCTTATTCACTTATATTTAGCAGAGATGAGCCCTGTATATACTTGTCAAGATGTTCAAATTGTTTGATTATCGCTCCATAATTATTTCACAGAGGCAATTATTTTAGGAATAGAGAAATATTCATATAAATTAGTTCTTAAATTAATATAGTAGCCATCAGTTAATTTGTGACACATAAGATATACACAGTAATAAATTATTTAGGCTGCTTTTCTGAAAACAATTTCTTTACAAAATGTATTAATGCCAATCATTAATGGACTTACTTTGCAATTACAGAAAGGAGTTCTTAAAGCAGCAGAGATAAATAAAACACTGTCAGAGATGTCTGGGGCAGTCACCCGGCCGGGACGCCCAGGAGGAGGGCTTGCGCCTTCCCCAGACCATGTGGGGGCGACCACTCTGGTACCTTTGGGGGGCCACGGGTACAGAGCTTTGAAGCTCCACCCTGTAGGGGCCCGTGGTCACCGCCAGGGGGCCCCCCCTATGCCTTTGGAGCCCTGGACCTCAGCACTTCTGCCACACCCAGAAGTGGGGGGGGAAGAAAAGCGGGGACACCCGGAGTGCTTCCGGGGATGCAGCAAGCACTTCCGCCACAAAGGGGCGTGTCGGTGGGAAGATTGCCTGGAAACACCTGGAGCACATCTGCGTGATTATAAAAGGGGCTGCACCTCCCTTAATTCAAGGCTGGAGTCAGGTGAGGAGAAGGACAGAGCTTGGTGGAGGAGGCAAGGAGGCGGCCTGAAGAGAGTGAGGCATTGTGAAGAGGCCAGGACTTTGGGGACTTGTGGGGTTTGTGAGCACTTCATTGTAAATATGGAGCACTTAAATAAATGTGTGTTGGGTGATTTCAACGTGCCTGCCTGTCTGTGTCCGGGCCAGTCTCCATAACACTAAAACTTCAAAACAAATTAGGTCTTCATCTATTTTATTATCATAAAAGCATTTGCAACATTTAATGTAGGATAGAAACAATTTTACTTCTGTTGTTTAAGGTCATGTCTTTTTTTAACCCACTTAATCAGACCAGGGTCACATGGGGGTTTGGTGCTCATCCCAGCTAGCAAAGGATGCAAGGCAGGAACAACCCCTGGAAACAGCACCAGTTCATCTGAGGGTGAAAGCGCGCACACACACACACACACACACACATGTTCTAGGACCAATTTAGCGTTGCCAATTCATATAACCTGCATGTCTTAGGACAGTGGAAGTAAACCAGAGCATCAGAGGAAACACACACAGACATATGGAGAAGATGAAAACACCACACTGGTAGGCCTTGCTTCCACTGTGCAACTCTGCTGCCCTCTGTTGTTTAATAATTTATTAAACTTGCTCATTTCAAGAAATGAGTGATGATTTCTGAATTGAGCTCAGTTTTTGACATAATTGGGTGATTAAAAATCTTTGAGAATTTGATAGAAATGCCAAGCTCTGTATTTATTTGGATTACTTCCTAAAAGCAGATAGTGTGGAATAGGGGCTAAAATATTAGAATTTCAACTCAAACAGTTTAATTTCTACATTCACCCCATACTATGTGTGAACCAAGTCACATAATCTGCCTGTGCTCCAAATGTTAAAAAAAAAAAAAACACAGTACAGAGTTGTATCTCTGTACTTGTGTTCCTATGTTCATATTGCAAAAACCAAATCACTTTCGAAAAGTAATGTCTTTCTCTTTGTCTCACCATTAGGTAATTAATATATTTATTTTCATTATCTTCAATTAACAATCTTCAACTAACAAAATTGAAGATATAGTTTATCACTTATGTAATTAATAACTGCATATTAGTGTATGAGTGAAAATTACTTGGTTTAAAACAGTCATTAAAATTAGGGAAATTTCAGTAACAAAATAAACTGGCAACAGAATACTCACAATTGCATAGTTCAAGGATTTTATGAATGAAACTTTTTTTGGAACAGTGTTCTAACCTTTAAATGTTAAATTGCAACATTATGCATTTTAGATACAGTATACTTTCTTTAGCTCTTTAACTCTTTCAGGGCTGATGTCGACTTTTGTCAAAAGGAGGACTGTAAACTGTAACAAAACCAATTGTTATGTTTTGGTTGGACTCTTGTTGCTAGAAGGAAAGTGAGATTCGTTGGTTTGACCGAGATTTCTTGCGTTTGCATGAGTAGCAAGGCGCAAACAACGGCAAAAGTGGCACTGACAGTTGGCGAGAGATGAAAGCGAATGCGTAAAGCAAAATACTCCTTGGACGATGTTTTGCCTATTATCTCTGGACTGGACTATGACTTGTCGGACTCAGATTTTGATACAAGTGATTGAAAACGAGTGTGAGGTTCCAGCTTCAGCTGATTGGTCCCCAGCTAATTGTTGTACTGACAATGTTCGCCAGGGAGGACTGCCACTTAACAATGATGAGAGGAAGAAACCAGTTTGCAGTGCACTGCAACTTTGTTCCAGCCACACAAAGACAGCCTGGCAGCAAGCCTGCCGCACATTCTTGGCAAACTGGCAGCCACAGCATGCAGCAACAGATATTTTATGTTGATTTCTGTGTGAAACCATTGCATTTCAGAAACTATGTTTTTTGAAATAAATATTCAGCCCTCAAAGAGTTAAGGTAAAAAAAAATCAGGGAGTTTTCCTAACTTCCATACTAGCTTAGCTTGCATTAAAACTTGTATGGAAGGTTGAAATGACCAGGTACGGTTTAGTTCTGTTGGTGTTTAAAACTCATGACTTTGAATTAAGGGGGAAAAAAATGTTCAGGGCTTATTGTAAGTAACCTTAGAAGCATCTGTACCACCTTCTATAGCTTCCACTGTATGTCTGTAAGTTGCCAAACAAATAACAGAGTTTACAGGGACGGAATCATTAGTTTTTAAGAGGACAAGTAACTAGCCCAACATATCATGATGTTGTAAAATGTAGACACATACGAAAACTTGTGTGAAACTTTAAGAGAGACACAATAGAGGCTCATAATGACATACCTAAGTCAATATTTTCTATAATATACAAAATATGGCACTTCCATTGATCAACAAGTGATGTCTGTACCACAGATAAAAAGAGATGCAGTATTCATTTTAAGGAAACTATCACTGTATGTTTCCTGTCACCTAGTATGAAGCAGCTTAAGCTATTGTTGACTGGTAAAAGTTATGACTATCAAATGCATTTGTACATAGAAAAGAAAATATACATACATACATACATACACACAGTATATATGATATATATTGAATGATTTTTTTTTCTTTTTCTTAAACTGCACACTTTGAAGAAAAGAATGACCATATGGAAAAGGTAGACTCAAGTATACAAGAGAATGTTTATTGAAGGAGAGGTGTATAAATGATAATTCATGTCTGCATTATCACTAATTTTGTGATCTTTGTATTACTATTAGAGTGTACAAGGACTTATACATTTTCAGAGAGGAAAAAAAATCAGTTTTAACATTGCTTTAAACTTTGTAACAATATTGCACATTCAAAACAAAACCCCATCTATGATTTCTGTAACATGCTATTTTAATTCTAAAGTACATTCTATCTGCCCATACAAAGGAAATGTTTTAGAAGACCTGATTCACAGCCCATATATGGCATTGTAAATGTTATATATTTATACTATATTTTTTTAGAGTTTTTGTTAGAACTATACTTTTTAAATCTTACTATAAATTTGATTGTACAACCCCAATTCCAAAACAGATGGAACAGTATGGAAAATGCTAATAAAAACAAAAAGGAGTGATTTGTAAATTTACTTTGACTTGTATTCAAATAAAAACAGGATCAAGATATTTCATATTTTACCTAATCAACTGCATTGTTTTTAAAGTTATACAGTACGTTTATTCTGAAATTAATGCCTGCAACTCATTCCAAAACAGCTCTAAAGGGGTAGTTTAAGAATAACAATGATGTGGTAAGTTGAAACAACAAGGTGATGTGAAACAATTGATGCAGGCGTGTAGTACAAAAGGAGCCCCCAAAAAAGGCAGAGGCACGGTCCTTCAAGAGCAAGGATGGGTGGAAGCTCAGCAATTTGCCAAAATCTGCATCAACAAACTAATTATGTTGACAAAAATATTTGTCAAAGACAACTAGTAGGATTCTGTGCAGTCCACCCTCTATAATCAAAAGCTTCTGTGAATGGCATGGGCAAAAACCACTTCTGAATGTATGTGATCTCCAATCCCTCAGGTGTCACTATCTTAAAAACTGTCATGCATCTGTAATGGATATTAGGACATGGACTCAGGAATACTTCTATAAACCTGCAACACCTTTCGCCACTGCATCCACAGAAGCAAGTTAAGACTTTACATGCAAACCAGAAACCAAAGATCAACCCCATACAGGAGCACCAACGTTGTCTGAGATGGAAAGTAGCACAATGGAATAATGTTTTGTGGTCCAACATGTGCACATTTCAAATATTTTTTGAAAAAAAACAACACCACCGTGTTCTCTGGGCCAAAGAGGAAAAGGACCACCCAAGCTGTTATCAGTGTCTGGTCCAAAAGCCAGCATCTCTCATGGGTAACTCATACATCTGTGAGGGCATCACTAATGCAAAAAGATATGTACACGTTTGGAGCAATAAATGCTGTCATTCAGCCATCGTCTCTTCCTGGGACATCCCTGCAATGTCAAGCTGAACAACGGCAAAGCACATTCTGCCCATATTACAAGTGCATGGCTGTGTAAGCAAAGAATGCAGGCACAAGATTAAGCTGCATGAAGTCTAGAATAATGTGGAACATTATCAGCATAAAACACAGCAACAAAAGACCCATACAATCATGCACTTGAAAACCTGCAGAATGGATGAATGGGAGAAAATTCTACTTATTAAACTTAATCAATTTGTGCCCAAATACTTGATTATCAAAATAAATGGTGATATTACAAAGTGGGAACCATTCAACTGCCCCATCTTTTTGGGTGTTTTGTAGTCATCAAATTTGATTTTAGATACCCCCCTGAAAAAAAAGAGCACATCAAATAATATGTTATAGTGTTTTCAATATAATGCTGTTTTTATGAGCATTTTCCATAATGTCCCAACTTGTTTTTTAGAATTGGGGTTGATTGGGGTTGTATTTTCTAAGTAATATTGTTCATAATATAGTTCCTAAAACAAAACAAGGTGAAGACAAATGCATCGTCTTTAAGCAAACCCTGTGCTGCAGTTCAGTTACATTGACTGCAAAACATGGGAAAGGCGTTACATATAAATAAAATATTAAACATATACAGTATGTGTCGCACATGGATCAAACAAAATCTGTACATCTGCTATTTGTTTACACCGTGTCGTTAATGATCAAAATGCCAGGCAATTTATGGGATTTTATAAATATCAGCCAGACCGCTATTTTAAATCTCAAAAAGATGTCTGTTCTTCATCTATCTATCTCTATATCACTTTTTGAAAATGATATCACTGGATCAACTCAGACTGCATTATGAAAAAAAGACAGTCATAAACAGATTTACTTCCAAATGCATTAAACATGACAAATGAGTTTAAATCACATTAAATTAGCATTTACAAACAATTAGTTAACATTTGCATTTAAAAGAAAAACTCACTTCACAACAACTTCAGGATCTATTTCTTCAATGTATGAAACGGTGCTTATAACACACTGCAAAAAAAAAAAAGAAAAAAGCATGCATTGCAACTATAAATTACGTCAAAACATAAGTTAAACTACTGATAACATTAATGCTCCCTTTTAAATGCATCAACACTAATTCCAGTCACAACATTGCAGAATATAAAACTTTTATGATTTACACCAACTACAAAATTAGACATACAGTGGGTACGGAAAGTATTCAGACCCCCTTCAATTTTTCACTCTGTTATATTGCAGCCATTTGCTAAAATCATTTAAATTAATTTTTTTCCTCATTAATGTACACACAGCACCCCATATTGACAGACAAAAAATACTTTTTGAAATTGTTGCAGATTTATTAAAAAAGAAAAACTGAAATATCACATGGTCCTAAGTATTCAGACCTTTTTCTGTAATACTCATATATTTAACTCAGGTGCTTTCCATTTCTTCTGATCATCCTTGACATCACCTTCATTTGAGTCCAGCTGTGTTTGATTATACTGATAGGACTGGATTAGGAAAGCCACACCTGTCTATATAAGACCTTACAACTCACAATGCATGTCAGAGCAAATGAGAATCATGAGGTCAAAGGAACTGCCTGAAGAGCTCAGAAACAGAATTGTGGCAAGGCACAGATCTGGCCAAGGCTACAAAAAAATTTCTGCTGCACTTAAGGCTCCCAAGAGCACAGTGGCCTCCATAATCCTTAAACGGAAGACGTTTGGGACGACCAGAACCCTTCCTAGAGCTGGCCGTCCGGCCAAGCTGAGCTACCGGGGGAGAAGAGCCTTGGTGAGAGAGGTAAAGAAGAACCCAAAGATCACTTTGGCTGAGCTTCAGAGATGCAGTCAGGGGATGGGAGAAAGTTGTAGAAAGTCAACCATCATGGCAGCCCTCCACCAGTCAGGGCTTTATGGCAGAGTGGCCTGTCGGAAGCCTCTCCTCAGTGCAAGACACATGACAGCCCACATGGAGTTTGCTAAAAGACACCTGAAGGACTCTGAGATGGTGAGAAATAAGATTCTCTGGTCTGATGAGACCAAGATAGAACTTTTTGGCCTTAATTCTAAGCAGTATGTGTGGAGACAAACAGGCACTGCTCATCACTTGTTCAATACAGTCCCCACAGTGAAGCATGGCGGTGGCAGCATCATGCTGTGGGGGTGTTTTTCAGCTGCAGGGACAGGACGACTGGTCGCAATCGAGGGAAAGATGAATACGGTCAAGTATAGAGATATCCTGGACAAAAACCTTCTCCAGAGTGCTAAGGACCTAAGACTGGGCCGAAGATTTAACCTTCCAACAAGACAATGACCCTAAGCACACAGCTAAAATAACGAAGGAGTGGCTTCACAATAACTCTGTGACTGTTCTTGAATGGCCCAGCCAGAGCCCGGACTTAAACCCTTTTTTAAACAGCACTTAGAACTTCAGCAGACATCAAAATAGCAAAATATTCATCCTTTCATCCATCTCCATAACCTTTCCATTCAGTCCATTGCAGGGTGAACACAACACACAAAACACCCATACTAGGAGCAATTTATTAAATCATTATTATAGATGTGAGAACCATACACTCAGGTGCACTTGATTTTTTTAGTACAATTTTAGCTACATTATTTTTTGATAAATAGTTAAAGACAAACATTTTGCTCAATGATTTCCCCCGATTGTCGTCAACTGGCTCCCAATCATGTCCCACAAGTTTTTGAGTCCACTCATGCTATGAACTATGATAAAATTAACGGATTTCAACTTCATTCTGTTTTCATAAGCATGCATCTGTGTTTCCACAAGCATTCATGAGTGTGGATGATATGTTTTACTGATCTAAAATTAACTATTTAGTACTTTTTGAAGGTTTTGTTTCAGGTTTGGATAAAGGTTTGATGCCTTACTGGCCACAACAGTAGATTAATAAAATTACTACATTTTGTGGAAAAAATAAGTTAAATTCAAAAATACTGAACATATAATGTAAATTGTTAACATTTTAGATTGTCTAAGTTGAATAAATTTCTTTGAGACACAGGTAAAATAATATTAATTGCATAAATCAATATAATCAACTTTTTCCAATGTCTGTATCACAGGCTCTACTAAAAATACTTAGTTTGCTTTATCCACAAAAACCAAATAACATAATGACAAATGTTTTTATAAAATAAACTGTTTCTTTTGAAATACTAGTATGAGTGTTTACTTTTCATGCCATTAAGAAAATGTGATGAAATGACTTCAAAGGCCAAAAGTGTCTGAATTTCTTTCCTGATCCTTTTAAACCAAGTCTGAAATTACACTAGAATTTCAAAATTAGTACAGTATATCTTACCAAGCTACAATCTTACCTGTTTTATCACATTTTTTGCAGCAACAATCATTTCTTCCCTATAGATTTCCAAAAAATGAAGTTTTCTTTGTTTTAATAATCCAAGTACCAAGCATACTAACTTTTCCTGAAAAAAAGAAAAAAGTTCATGTCTGAAATACTGCACATTCACATATATCTAGATTATTATTAATTTTTGAACAAACCAAACTCAAACTACAACACTTAATAATCTTGTAACTGAACTGGGAAACTAATAACTCCTATTAATTCTACCTAAACTGACAATATTAATATGCTTGGAATAACCACTCTTTCAGACACATGTATATTTAATATCTCAATGTCAGAACCAGCTAAAATCCTTGTACATATACTCATGTCACTTATACTCAAATTTAACTAATATGCACTTCTTTAGAACACAGGACAAAAAACAATGTATTTGAAGGAAAAACCAAACACAGACACAAGAAAAACATGAAAAATCGGAAGAGGCAATGACTAGGCAGGGATTTAAAGCCAAGACTCTACAGCTACGGAGAGCTGTGCTATGCGACTAATATGCTAATCATGTGATCTAACTGTGATATTCTGATTGTGTACTTTTTTGTGAATCACTAAGTGTTGAAAAGACTAAAATCTAAGATCTTTGCCATCTTGCACATCAGTGATCACCACTGGCCAATTGCCAAAATATAGCATTGCAGCACCTGCGCTTGGCAGTTTTGTAATATTTTAAATTATTTCATACTACATTATTCTACCTTTATTAAGAGATAATAAAAATATATGATCTTTGTAATGCAGATTTGTAGAAAAAGAGAAAAAGCAAGCTAACAGTCTTTTATTTTCATTTCAAAATCAGCAATGACTAGCTGTCCCCCGCGACTCAGCCCATGTAATAGTGAAACAGGAGAAACTTGAAAAATTCAATTAAAAAAAATGTAATTCTGGCCAAGTGGAAGATAGATACGCTGCAATGTTGGCACTGTATCTGATCATCTTCAGCACTGACTGGAGAGTGTTCCCCGCATGGGGAGAAAAGCACATGGAAGTGATATCTCTAGCGATCAGCAGCTACCCTCTAAAATACATGTAGCTCTGATCTCTGTCTCAAAAACATCAAATGTTACGCCTTAATCTGTAGATGGTAATGTGTGTTGAACAAACAGGTATCACTAGGTAAGTGTTAGGCAAGGTACGTTCAAACATGTGGCGAGAGATAGACTGACTCAAACGGAGGGTGGCACATGAGTGAGGCAGGCCCCCCCTCGGCCTGCAGCTGCTCTCTTGTATTCACATAAATACATCAGTACCACAAGCGAAGTATGACACTTAGCACGATGAGAGAAGTCACAAAATCAACTGGAATGTTCAAACAAATTATAGAAAAAACTCTGATCTAAATTTGTTACGTAGTTCTCTCATGAAAAGTGGACAGACATACAGATGCTGGGATGGATGGATGGATGGATGGATAGATAGAGAAGTGCATGTCATATTTTCAATTGCATTTATGGAACTGGAATAGCCCATTTTACATTGATCAAGTGAATAATTAAGATGATGAATGAATGTACTCATAAAATCACTCTTCTATGAAGTTTTGAGAGCTGAACAGCGGAATTTTAAATTCCACTTGAAAGTTGATGGTTTGTACCAAACTTGTGGCATGTTCATCACACGTATACACAAAAATACACTGGCAAGACAGGGCTAAAAAGTTCAATTTAGGCAATGCGTTTCATTATTATCACAGTATATTTATGAACCTCAATGTGGCTCTTACACATTTTGCAAGAAAATGACTGATATAGACAGCTGAAGCATAAGGAGATGGGCTCTTGTTTATTTTTTTTAACAAATTAAAGCAGAAGGGAGTACAGAGGAAGGTACCCCAGTCAATTTACAGTTAAATAATTATGGTTTGGGCGATGTACAGGATGATCTATAGGGTGGTCCAGATCTAATTACGCAATTTTCATTAAGCTATAACATATTAAGTTTATTGCATAGAAAATCACACAAAAAATCCCGGACCATCGAGAAGTGTGCAAATTGACGACATGAAGAATCGTATTTTTACCGAACTGGAATCGTCCCTGCATAAATCAAAGTCTTCCAGATGATCTGGATCTGCATAATTAGATCTGGACCAACCAGTAGTATACTGGAAAACTCTTTCTGCTATGGAATTTTTGTGGAATCTTTTATTGGTAAGCTAAACATTAGTGGAAAATGTGTAAACACATTAGAATATAAAATACAAAACATGCAGACAAAAGGAAACAGGAATTTTGATCTTTATGGTGGTCTTAAAAGTTTTGTCTTTGTGAACTGACTTGTACTGTATGTGAATGGTGTTTAGTAGGTAAGCCCACCCCTTTAAGAATACTGCACAGAGTGCTGTGCAGTTCAACCTGATCGATGTGTCAAACAGGAATTTAGGACAGGAAGAAGACACATCTTTGTGCAAGAGGGGTCTGGCTGTATAAAATGTGAGCTGTGGAGCTAAACCCTAAACAAGAAACATGTGACCTCCATGTAACCTTGTTTATGTACAGTGTGGAGCTGGGTTTGAGAAAGGCAAGTACTGTACCTGCTATCAAATCTATTTGAGTAACAAAGCATTAACAAGGATTACAACAAATAAGTGAGCCAGTGTGCATAGTTAATCAGAAGTACATGTGTTGTTACAAAAAAAGTGTATCAGTCTGAAAAGCGTACACAAAAACATTATACCAGTATATATTGAAACAGTCACAATTTTTAACCATACTATGATATGGCTTTTTGGCAATATCACCCTCTGTTTGCATGCTTTCTCTTAGAGAACAAGTGTGAACATCCTGCTAAAGAAACTTGGAAGACAGAAATGTGTCTGATGATTAATAAAACATAGCGGATAGCAGCGGAGATCTATCTGTTTAATTTCAGAATGTCTGCAAGACAGACTCCTTTTATGAAAATACAGAAGTACCAGTAATGCATCAACACTTGTAAATTGCCCTTTATCTCTTTCTGTCCAGTTATGCATTTAAACAATTAAGAGCATAATTATATGAGTTTTGTTGATCTTGAATTAGTAGGTCTTTCTACCCACCCCCAACAGTGAATTACTTTTAAAAGACATCTCTGGGGTGCTGGAGTAGAAAACAAGCTGATGTACTAGAAACAAAGCTGAAATGGCATGGTTTTTTAAAAAAAGAATCATCTGCTTGTAGTCACTTCCCAGCATAACTGAGTTAAGAAACAGCTTTGGGCTCTGTGGCATGAATGATAAAAAAAAGTTATTTTATATATATATATATATATATATATATATATATATATATATATATATATATATATATATATATATATATATATATATATATGTAGTTCAATTTAAATTTCTTTTCAAATAAAGTAGGCCAAGAGACATAATTAAAATCAACAGACATGCCATATAATAATTTAAAATGACAATAAGAAATAAATCAATTAAAATAAGTGCTCTGTTAGATTCTTTTAAGTTTCGAAATTTAAAAAAAAGGATAAATCGGCAATCTCATCTCTACTTGTGCTTAAAAAAACACAAGACTTTCAGTATAATCCCAAGCACTTAATTTCTCTCTCATTATATTCATGTAGGTATGAGAAAAAGTCTATGTTTGGAGATGTACTGATTGAGATGTACAAAGTATTTTTGAAAAAATAACTCCATTTTAGAAAGACCAGTGTCAACAGCCTTCAACATCGGTTCATCATTATTTATGCATATTTCAAATGCATCATCTGTTTTAAAAATGATTTCATATAAAGCATATATTGATTTACTTTAAAAATAACATATCCTTTATTTGCATAGTATTGGCAAAACAACAAAAAAGGTTAAATTACAAAAATATTGATTTTATACCTCTTCTAGGACTTGATTTTCTTCTTCAAGTGATCTGCTTAGATCTCTTCTTGCATATGTGCTAAAATCTGCTATCATCATTTTACCTATGAGCTTTTCAAGCTCACACAACTGCGATCCTAAATGCCTATAAAACACAAAAAAAGACCTTTTTACAAAACAGCACATAGAAAATCAAGTGTAAACAAGAGATTAAATAATACTGCCAGAAAAAGCTGCTTAAATGAAATTTAATATTTAAGTTTGGGTTGTTGTAAGGTTTGGAATCAACAAGAATTTTAATATTTCATTTATAAAAATTGACAGTTTTTCATTACCATTATATTAAAGAAAAAATATTGCAAAGACTTAGTTGCAAATGGTCATTTCTAATTGTAAAGGCTGAATTTACTTATTCACACATGACTGCAAAGCTCCATTTTCAGTAGCCATTATGCCACTGTCTGAATGCTAAACTTTCTTAGCGAATACTTCATAATCATTATTAAATATGGTTTGTTAATAGAGAAACCTCTAATTCAATTAGGACAGCTGAAACCTGTTATGCCATTTAATAAAGCAAGTAAAATTGTCTTTCCATGGGTTGCCAGATGATGATGATATTTTTATAGATGTGGATTTTAAAAAATGGTCAAAAACTAAACAGCTGGTTTAGTGAAAGGACAGTACTTATGTTTGACAGATTGCCAAGAAACTGAATGTTTCATCCATACACCTTAAAGGTCTTCAGCTGGCCATTTTCTTTACCTCCTTGCCTCTAATTAAAGAGAATGACTTGGGCTCAGAATTCTATGTTATGATAGTTAAGCCCAAGTCAGACTCAGGATGACGTTTAATGATCCACTTTACAGTGTAAAGCAGGAATAACCCAGTATTCTGTTTCCATCTTGTGGATGAAATAACATCATGCTGCAAAAATCATGAATATTTCTAAGCATTTCTCCACTCCAATGTAATTTATCAATATTGATGAGTGGAGCACAGCCTTCAACCAAAGCACAATGGTATATAAATGAGAAGCTATAAAGCCAGTTTTAGAACAAACTGAAGCATAAGCATTAACTGAATTAAGCAGTAGTGATGACAATATGAAGTGGTCATCAGATGTTAACGCAGACAATGAAAATGATGCCTACAGCCCTGTGTGATGAAATGGGTTTAATAGGTGGTGTAGTGGTTAAAGCTTTGGAATTCAACCAGCCTGATGTTGCAGGTTCAAATCCTGCTACTGACACTGTGTGACCATGAGCAAGTCACTTCATCCGCCTGTGTTTCAACTGGCAAACCAAAATAAATGTAACCAGTTGTAATATAAATGTTGTAAGACGCCTTGGATAATGGCATCAACCAAATAAGTAGATGTTAAGAAGAAAAAAAAAAATTTGGTACTTTGAAGCTTCACTGTGGTGCAAGTAGCTTTGTTGCAAAAAGATTGCAATCAATTAGGAGGAAAAAGAAAAAAAAAAAAAGACAGCCCTCTAAGCACGGTTACTAAATAGTTACAGAACACCCACTAATAACCATGAAGGTTACATTTTATTTCTAATACAACATGAATGATTAACAGCTGGGTTAGGCATGACGTAAGGCAGACCTATTCAAATGGTGGCCCACAGGCAACATGCAGCCCAGAAGCAACCTCTGAGTGACCCAGCCCGTGATCCTGACAGGGCTCCATACTGCAACTAAAACTGTCTGAAATGCAACCAAAAGTAGGCTTTGGCAATTATCATTTTTACCACGTTTGCCAGCTACGAATGAAATCATTGAAACTTTAAGCTAACTGTATGGTAATAGATGCAAAAAGCCATTGTTATTTTGTTGTTAACATATGTGTTGGTACAGGCTCCCCCGTGCATAGTCCTTCTCAGCATAAAGGCTACTTTATATCCTGCACTGGGTGTGAGGAAGTTGCAGTGAAAATGTCAGACTTGGAGACGCAAGTAGGAAAATATTTATAAGTACACAGCACTGCTGATGGGCCAACTGTATACTCCAAATGGTGAATTTAAATATTAGATGAGAGGCTGGTTATGCTGGTGTCAGAATAATGAATGGAGGGCTGAATATGACACAACCGGTCATCAAAACAAAAGGTAGGCATGCAAAATATTTGAAATTCATCTGCCCATCATATAGGTCCCCTGTTATGAAAATATCTGTACCCTGTGGAGTTGTCCCTTTTGTTTTGGCATGGCACACTAAAGGTGTGATTGTCACCAATCTCCTTATGTTTGCATGCAGTTTCTCTTTTTATTTAACACATACTCCATGCAAAATGTCAGTCTGTCCATCAGTAAACATGTATAAGCAGTCGGCTGCCCACTGTTTTGTTACACACAACGATGTGATGAAGTCTGCATTTTAAGGTTGACGGTGTATTAGTCTCGTTTTACTAGGGTGCTCTGTGATTGGCAGCAGACAGTAAACTTTGTTAAAATTGTATCAAAAATGCCACTTTGTTAGTTGTTATTTCAGTCATTTTGGCATGCGCACTATATGTTCTGTTGCCAATAAATTCTTCAACAGGTGCTCGTAAACAAACAAATATGGAAAATAAAATTTAGTACAAGTAAATAAAGTAAATAATAACATTAATAATTAGAATAATTTATTAATTGACACCCAATAACTCTGCACTAAGACATTGTAAAGACAAATCATTGAAACAAATGTACCAATCCACTTTCATGCCATATGTGGTGCCTTGCTCTTAATTTACACAGGTAGTTATTTTTCTGGGGGGCAGGGAAACAATTTCAACAGGAAACGTTTTGTTGTGGAACTTAAATTTAACCTCTGCCACATGAGTGATTTAAACTGTATGAATCAAATAGTTTAAGTTCTACGGAAAAAAAAAAAATCCCTTGCCTGTCATGACCACCCATTTAACTTGGGGGAGGATCACGTATTTCAAAAGAGAAACAAACGTTAATTAATTTTATGCACTTTGAGATGTGCCTGGGTCAGATGTGAGCAAAATGTTTATTTTTTAATTTCAAAAGTTGAAAAACGTATTGCTACTACCTCAGATTCTGTTCAGTTACAGCTTTTTTGGTTTTTGTTTATATTTTTGAAGAAGGAAAAAAAAAAAGATTAAACGTTACTTGTTTTTAAATACATTCATTTGTATTGATTTCAAATTTGTCATGAGCTTGTTACTTATTGCTGAAAATGTCTGGCCCAGCTAAATTTCTTGGTTTGAAAATCTGGCCCAACTGAAATTGCAATTGGGTTATTAAAAATTGACCAGTCTTAAACAGTTGTCTACATATCCTGTCTATTTAGATGTCTGTCATCCGGATCAGTAGGACATAAAAAGGGAAAGCCTAATGTATATACAGGTATTTGTGATAAATATGAAATTCAAAATGCAACACTTGAACACCCCCTTATCCAACAAACCCACACCCATCCCTCCAATACTGTAAAAATTGTGTCTACAGGTCAAAAAAAAAAGAGAAAAAACAACTCCAAGATAATGTGCAGGCCAAGTCTGCTTCTTGGCTATACTTTTTAGGTTCTCCCTGTTCCTGTATTTATTTTAAAAGGAAGGATGAAGGTCACTGATGATAATTCTGTCTGAAACAAAACCTTTCAATTGTTTATCAATATTAGTAAACACTAAAATGTAATGTTAGATATGTTAATTTAATTAATTGTTAACATTTGGCTTTGTTCATCATGTCTATAACTAATGATAACACACTAAAACATTTAACAAATCTAAAAATATTGTATTGTTGATGGATTGGTCCCGGTGCGTAACTGTGTGAACTTCTCACTGATGAGAGTAGGGGGTGAGAAAGATGAAACTCATCTGTTAAAATACTCCTTTGCAAAAATTACTTTGTTTTGAATTGTGGTTTTTGGACACTATCTAAACTGGGGGAGTTGCAAAAAGCTGGGGAGCAAGAGGGTAAAGTAACCTTGGACCCTAATTAAACTGACAGTGACTTTGAATTGGTGCTGGCAGGAGCTCAACAATGAAGAGGACTGATAAATTCGCTATATCGATTTAATCTAATGGCTCTATTTCTCAGTGTGGTAGTAAGATACACTAGCACTGCGCATGAAACTCAAATGTTTGACAGCAGTCACCAGAAATCAAATTTCCAGGAAGTATTATATTTTGGAGTTTCATTGCTTGGATTTTACAATATCTCTTGAAACCATTACCTGAGCTGCAAAAGAACAGAAGTAATAAAATAAAAAAGAAGGCAGTTGTATACCCCCATACACATAATAGGATGACCCACAAATTCCATCTCCAAGGCACGTTTGTAACTCTGCCCATTTCAGTACAGTTATTATTGGACCACAGCCACAAGACAAAGAAAACAGTGCCCCAAAATACAATTGTGAATAACCACTTTACATTAAAAAAAACAACACTAAACTAAAAAACTCACATTTGCCTACATAAGTTATTCTTTCTATCCTTCATTTCCTCATTAACCAAGTGTTACCTAATTCATCACAAATATGGGGACAATATTGCTCATAAAAGTATATAACAAATCAATTCAGTTAACACTCAAGATACTACAGAATACATTCAAAGCTCACAGTATATTTCCATAGAAATTTAACTTCGCTCTGTTCCCCTTCACTTCCTGGGAAGTCTAATAAGATTTACAGTAAACTTCATTATTAAAAATGACACATCTCTTTTGTTATCTTTATATAACACATACATTCATGCTATTGTATTTTCTCTTTTTCAATATATCATTTTGATTTAAAAAATCTGTTAAAAATCATTATTAATAAATTTTAAAAGAATATTATGCAATTTTATATTACACAACATTGTTATAAGCATTACAATAATTTTCCTTTGATAATGTTTCTCATTCAGTTTTCACTTAGGTTAATATTTACACAGTTTTATCCACTTACCTGAGACTATGTATACCCTGAAGTTCCTGCTGCAGCACCTCCTGTGTTGTTGCAATTAAATCCAATGCCCCAACAAAATCAGAAGTAGACAACAGTAACTGTACTGTTGGTTGTGTTTGTTGGACAGTTGCCATTAGCTTTAATTTGTTGTACAGCATAACACAGTTTTTTCTAGTCATTGCTTGTCTCAAAATATGTAAAGACTCTTTACACATTACATTATCAATATGACAGATTTTGTCACGAAGCACCTTTACAGCCTGGGAAGTTTCCCTGAGGTAGTCCTGCAACTCGTGTTGAGAGGTCATAGCATGAAAGAAGGCTTCAGATCGCAGAGAAATCTGATGTGCAATATTCACTTCTACAACGTCCAAGTAGTGGATCAACTGGGGGGGGGATAAAAAAAAAAAAAAGGCTATAAGAAAAATGTATTTTTATTGTACATTTTTTTAAATACAGTGTCACCTACCAATAACCAAATAACGTTACCAAACCTAAATAATCTAATTTAGGGTCAAACACAATCCTGAAAGTACTGGAATTGCCAATCAACCTATCTAGTATTTCCCTGGGGATATGTGAGGAAATACAGTATGTATCTGCAGGAAAACTCATACAGAAACAAAAAGAAAGTAAAACTTCCATACAAAAAATAACCAGAAGCAAGATTCAAATTCAGGATGCTGTGAATCTGAGGCAATGC
Organism: Polypterus senegalus; assembly: GCF_016835505.1. Classification (NCBI taxonomy): domain Eukaryota; kingdom Metazoa; phylum Chordata; class Cladistia; order Polypteriformes; family Polypteridae; genus Polypterus; species Polypterus senegalus. The sequence goes on along the minus strand of NC_053169.1, from coordinate 74,990,905 downwards.
CAGATCTTAATGCAATATCATAATGCAATCAGACTACTTTTTAGAAAAAGTTTAATATTTTACTTAAGATATTACAGCATAGGTTGGGTTAATACTTTATCTAAACTTATAACACTCAAAATTAAAAAATATAAAATTAAGCAAAAACTGAGTAGAATCACAAATATACATGATCTGTATGATTTAGTTTAGCTAGAAGGTTCAATTACACTAGTAGCTCTTTCCAATATATAATGAACTCATACTTTATAAAATTAGGAGCAATTATAGTATATACCTGTGTGGTATAGCAGGTCCACAGCTCAAACTGAAAAGGCCAGTTTTAATAATCACCGCACTCACGGCCTAAACGGGGGCGTGGTAGTGTGGCCAGAGCGGTTCCCGGGAGCTTCGTGATGCAGGTAGTCCTTTCTTAAGTGCACAGGTGAGGAGTTGTCCGCATCCGTAATTGTTGCCGGGAGCTGCTAATCGCCACACCTGATCCACATCCCCGTAATATATAGTAGAAGCGCGAGGCAGATAGAGGGGAGGAAAAAAGTAAAGAACAGGAACGGAGGTTAAGGGAGAAGAAGGCGGCAGGAAGGATAAAGCCAGTGTGTGAGCGAGTGAGAGCGCGTGGTTGAAGGTTGAATGCAGCTGGTAGAAGAGCCCCGGAGGAGTGTTTGGCCAGCTCTTTGGGGATGGGCAGATTGAAGCGGTCACTCCAGTTGAGCAGTTTTGAGGAGCTGGAGTGACCGGCAGAGGAGATGACTTGCCATTGAAGGGTGCGTCAGTCGAGGAGTCTTTGGGCGTGTTGAGCCCCAATGTGAGCGCCCTGGCTACTGTGGCGTGAACCTGTCTCGGTCCAGCTGGAGCCTTATGTAGCCGGTGAAAGGAAGGCTACTGGACTAGAATAGCAGGGAGCTGCATTTGCTGGTAGGGCGACAACCCTGTTGCGGGGCCCGTATGGGAGAAGCAGGGGAGCCGCCAGTAGAAAGAAGAAAGCAAAGGAATATTAAGACAAGACTGCTTCCAACCATTATCATTTTAACCTCGTTCTAAAAGGATGCATTTATTGGATTTTAATCTCCACAGTTCACCTGTTAGAACGGATTTATTTAAGAACTATTTGAGACACTGCACTTATTTGGACACTGTTTTTGGTTTTGTTTTTAATAAAAGGACTTTTTACACCATCCCCTTGCTTCGTTGTTGATGTCCTCACTGTCTAGCTCCATTGGTGACATTACCGATGGTGTTGGGTTTGAGAGCTCCCCAGAAGTCTAGATGGGAGCATGGAGTAGAACCCGGATCATCACAACCGGATAAACAAAACGTTGCTATCTTTTTCTCAAAGAATGAGCCATCTTCCCTCAAAGAAAAGAGAATTTATCAATAACCAAAGAAAGTGTGAAGTCTCCTTTTTAATCTTGTCAAAAAGAACGGTATAAAAACGGGTCTCCTCTATGTTGATATTCTTACTGAACGTTATCAATCCACTTCTGAACAGGTTATAAAACTGAAGTCACAAACTGTGTTTCTGCATAATAATTAACCACTGCAGTAAAATTAATGTAAGGTAGGATTTTAGAAAGGCAATAAAGACGGACTTTACTAATGGAAATTCTAACAAGATAGCGTGGGGATGTCTTGATTAGGAGAACCTATTCCAGTTCACACTCCTCAGAGTACTCAGGAAAGCTTGTACGTAACAAGAATTCCACCAGTCAGGAGAATCTCAAATTTAGGATTCCTTCTTAGCTCATAAGCAGACCAACAATTTATTCTTGAAAAGATACTGTACATCTGAGTAGATTGAGGGAATTTGCCAATCCTGTTAACGCATGCCTCCTAGCCTAGGAGCATCTGGAGACAGGATCGTATGGCCTTTGCAGCTGTGCATCCTAACACTATAACCCTCACCTGGATAAGTAGAAGAAATGAGATGATGTTTGTGGAAAAATATAAACCTACTGTAGTGGATATAAATACCAAGTATTCACATAATTCCATGATTAATTAGGATTTAATTATATTATTAAATCCACCAGCAACATTCATACAGCAATTATCTTAATATGCATTAAAAAATATGAAACAACTATTAAGAAACTGCTGAATATATAACAGTATATATACTGCTCAAAAGAATTAAAGGAACACTTTTTAATCAGAGTATAGCATAAAGTCAATGAAACTTATGGGATATTAATCTGGTCAGTTAAGTAGCAGAGGGGGTTGTTAATCAGTTTCAGCTGCTGTGGTGTTAATGAAATTAACAACAGATGCACTAGAGGGCAACAATGAGATGACCCCCAAAACAGGAATGGTTTAACAGGTGGAGGCCACTGACATTTTTCCCTCCTCATCTTTTCTGACTGTTTCTTCACTAGTTTTGCATTTGGCTACAGTCAGTGTCACTACTGGTAGCATGAGGTGATACCTGGACACTACAGAGGTTGCACAGGTAGTCCAACTTCTCCAGGATGGCACATCAATACGTGTCATTGCCAGAAGGTTTGCTGTGTCTCCCTGCATAGTCTCAAGTGCATGGAGGAGATTCTAGGAGACAAGCAGTTACTCTAGGAGAGCTGGAGAGGGCCATAGAAGGTCCATAACCCATCAGCAGGACCAGTATCTGCTCCTTTGGGCAAGGAGGAACAGGATGAGCACTGCCAGAGCCCTACAAAATGACCTCCAGCAGGCCACTGGTGTGAATGTCTCTGACCAAACAATCAGAAACAGACTTCATGAGGGTTGCCTGAGGGCCCAAATGTCTACTGCGCCCTGTGCTCACTGCACAGCACCGGGGAGCTCAATTGGCAGTTGCCATAGAATACCAGAATTGGCAGGTCCACCACTGGCGTCCTGTGCTTTTCACAGATGAGAGCAGGTTCACCCTGAGTATATGTGAAAGACGTGGAAGGGTCAGGAGAAGCCGTGGAGAATATTATGCTGCCTGTAACATCGTTTAGCATGACTGGTTTGGTGGTGGGTCAGTGATGATCTTGGAGGCATATCCATGGAGCGACTCACAGACCTCTACAGGCTAGACAACGGCATCTTGACTGCCATTAGGTATCAGGATGAAATCCTTGGACCCATTGTCAGACCCTACGCTGGTGCAGTAGGTCCTGGTTTCCTCCTAATGCACGACAATGCCCGGCCTCATGTGGCAAGAGTATGCAGGCAGTACCTGGAGGATGAAGGAATTGAAACAATTGAATGGCCTTCACGATCCCCTGACTTAAACCCAATAGAACATCTGTGGGACATTATGTTTCGGTCCATTAGGCGCCGCCAGGTTGCTCCTCAGACTGTACAACAGCTCAGGGATGCCCTCATACAGATCTGGGAGGAAATGCCACAAGACACCATCCGTCGTCTCATTAGGAGCATGCCCCGATGTTGTCAAGTATGCATACAAGCTCGTGGGGGCCACACAAGATACTGAAAAGCATTTTGAGTAGTAGAAATTAAGTTTTTGAAAAAATGGACTAGCCTGCCACATCTTCATTTCACTCTGATTTTAGGGTGTCTACACAATTGAGCCCTCTGTAGGCAGAAAACTTTTATTTCCATTAAAAGACTTGGCATCCTTTTGTTCCTAAGACATTGCCCTGTCGTTATTTGTATAGATATCCAACTTCATATTGAGATCTGATGTATCTAATGTGTTTCTTTAAAGTGTTCCTTTAATTTTTGTGAGCAGTGTATATTCAGAATAACTGCTGAATAAATACTTCATATCAAGATAAAATGCCATAAAAACCCATTTCCACAAGTGCTGCAATAATCAGTATTACTGCATATTTCACACAGCTTTTGTTCTGTTGGTCAGTGAACAAATCTGAATATAGTACTATAGTGACAAACTATATTGGAAGCAGAAAGCCAAATAGCTTAGTTTTGAAATGTATCTGAAATCTGTTGAATATACATTTACAACATGTAACTGTTTATTTATACAGAATACGACAATTTATATTCCTGACATTGTTGGGTTCCTGAAGATAACAGAGGTAAAATATTGGGCAAATACAGAATTCTTCCTGGAACACATTTGTTATTTTCTTTCTTCACAGCTCCTGTTTCCTTTCCCACAGATTTATATTGAACGACTGCAATTAAACCTTATCTACAATGAAGACTGGCTCAGAACGGAAGAAATCTCACGGTATTAATGTTGCATAATCCACATGAAGTCTTTCAACTACATGCTTACAATGTACAAAATGCATATTTTTTGCTAATATTCCTGCACGGAGAGGTCGGGTGGCCTTCACATACACCTGATCTTGCTCCGTGAGTGATTTCTTCTTGTGGGGCTTTCTCAAATCAAAGGTAAACGCACACTGACCTCAAAACCTTGAAGCCCTCAAGGACCCTGTTCACCACAAAATCACCACTATTCCCCTTGAACTGGCCGAACGAGTCATGCGAGTGTTCAGAAATCATCTCAAAGAGTGTATTGCTAATGATGGCCACCACCTTGAAGTCATTTTTAAAACTCAGTGAAATAAATCTATTTTGTATACCTTTTCTTGTTGAATGAAATGAAATTTATTTTATCTTGTTGCGTTTTTGTAGAATAAACGTTCAAAATGTGGTACTTCTTATTGGCCCACTCTGTATTTAACAATGTTTTAGCAAAAACTGCATTCATTTTACATTTTCAGGGCATGCGACTGGATAACTTGACATGTGGATTGTGTGGCACAAGTAACGTGAGACTTTTCATTGACGTTTTTGATGTTGCTTTTGTCAAGAATTGGTCACTGTAGTCTCCCATTCTTTCAGAAATGGTTAACTCCATTCTCCTTGTAAAAGTAAGATTACAATTTTTTTCTCAGCCAACATCACAAACAGCATGGGGAAAGTAAAATATGAAAATGAATAACTTTTGGTTGAAGTATTCCTTTAGTAAAGCATGACTATTTGTGAAAAGATTATCTAGAAAAGCAGTTAACATTTTTAATACTTACTATGTAAATATTTTTAAATTTACTTTTATTTAGAATTAACAAAAACTGACCATTTTCAATGAAAGCTAAATTTCCATTTCAGTTATGCTAGGCATACAATAGGTATCAAGGCATAGGTAGCAGCAGCCCTGTCACAAAGTGTCATTAATTTTGTTTATTTCTTTCCAATTTTCAAATTGAAAAAGACATACACTTGCAAGAAAATGTTGGTCAAGTTTTGATTAACTACTCCTACACATCAATAGTTTTTTTAGAGAGAAAAGGATAATGTTCAGTTTTTTTTGAGACATGAGTAGTTTAGGAGTGATAATGTGACCTGTTGAAACAACAATGCGATACGAAACAGGTGATGTAATCATGTTAAAATATATAAGGAGTCTCCCAAAAAAACAGCATGGCTCACCAATTTGTCAGTAAAGGCATTAGCAATTAATCAAATGATTTGAGAACAACATTCCTCCAAGATAAATTAGGTAGGATTTTGGGCATTTCACTTTGTACAGTGCAGAATATAATTAAAAGATTCAAGGAATCTGGTCAAATCTCAGTGCGTTAAGAGCAAGGATGAAAAACACTTTTGAATGTACACGATATCCAATCACTCAGACAATACTTTCCTACAAGCTGTCATGCATCTGTAGTGGATATCATGACACTGATGGAAATACTTCAGTAAAGCTTTTGTCAGTCAGCAAAAGAAGCCATACATGAACATTGTTCTTTCTTGGGTTAGTCTCATGTTAGATTGAAAAGTAGCAGTAGTTGTAGTCTGACAAATCAACATTTCATAAGATTTTGGAAAAAACACCCGTTGCATTATGTTCAAAACAGCTAGCATTTGTCATTGTATAGGTGTATGTAACTGCCAATGTCATGGGTAACTGACACCTCTATGAAGGGCATTGTTAATGCAGAAAGATATCCAACAAGAATGTGAAGTGTAAAATATGGCAACAAAGTCCCAATATAACTGCTCAGCTGAAGACCTACATAATGGATGAATGGGAGAAATTTCCACTTCGAAAAATTAACCAACTTGTGTCTTCAATGTCCAAAGGCTTATTAAGTGTCATTAAAAGAAAAGGTGACGTGACAGAGTTGTAAAACACTTCACTTAACATTTTTGGAGTTTCCTTGGGGAGATGTGATGTGTATTGTATATAATTATTAAAAAAAAAAAAAACACACACACACACATTTAAATTCACAAGGTAAAACAACCTAATGCGTGTGTGTATATTTTAAAATAGTATAGGGTGAACAGACTTGATAAATTATTTCATTTTGTGTTTATTAGTATTTTCTACACTGCCCAAATGCTTTGGAATTGGGTTTTATTTTAGGACAGATTTTTCCTCCTGCATTTACAATTAAATTGACTAGGTGACTTTTTTATATAAATATATCTAAAAATATTAGAGGTTCATGCTCCCATCTGTTCATGATCCAGTGAGGCCTGACTTACTGTGACAGCCTGCTGTAACTTTTAAACATGCATTACAGTTAGCTAATGCAGTTTCATTTCTAATCTGCAACGGTAGATGACTGCTACATGAGGGGTTTTCCTTTCACCTTTTGAATGTCTTAAAATTTTTACCTGCACAAGTCTTTTCAATGTTGGTAATGCTATTTTTTATGAAGTTACATTTCCTGGTCATACCAAAAGAACACAAAATCTTAAGTCTAAATTTAACTTAAAGTTTGTAGTATTGTTCTGTAAGATTTTTATAACAATTGACATTCAGTAATAAGTAATCAACTATTGCAAGTAGACTGAAGAATAAAGATACCTAAGTGGTTCTCAGACAGTTTAAGTGCTGTCAAAACTAGTGGTCCTTTACCTTTTCTTGAAGCAACCTTGAAGACCCCACAACTCGACTGCCCTTACCAGCTGCTCCACTGAAGTGAGACCATGGCAACACCACATTAAATGTCAATGGATCATCCAAGGCAAAATCTGGTTTCATGAATACCTGAGGAAAAAGTTTGAACATCAAATTGATACAGATAAAAGTACAATCAATTTAATGTTCAGGTGACCTGAAGAATTACCTTGGGTACTTGTTCCAGATCAGTTCTTGATTTATCTGTAAAACATTAACAGCGTAGTAATAATAATAGTGTAATAAATGCAAATTTGCTAAATATTCAATTTTTGAATATGAATTAATAAGGTATCAAAAAGAACATACAACTTACAGCTTACCTAGCTATGTCTAATGTAATCAAGTATACATGTAAACTCTCAGTTACATCATGTCAAGGAGCTACATAAATGAATTAAATATTTTAAAGAAAAGCCAGGAAACAATAGTAAGTAACAACAGTTATATCTAGAGCAACATCATAAAATGATTAAATAATTATAACTAACATACCGTGGTTGTTTGAAAGAGTGCAGACAGTGCCAAGTTCATCTTTAGCTGGACAAATATACTTGCACCTTGCATGAATTTTTTCTCTCTTTCAAAAAAAAAAAAAAAGTTTATGCATTAGCCTGAAGAAACCCACCATGGACTGTAGAACAGTTCCTCACCAACACAATAATCATTACTTGCAAAATAATGCAAAAATCACAAATGCATGACTGGCAAAATATGCAAGAATGAATTTCACTATATCATTAGCATAAAACAAAATTTTAAGATAGGATCACTGGACAAACATCAAACACTGGAGAAGGAAAAAATTATAGGCTACAAAATAAAAAAAAAAAAGTTATCCTCAAACGCACAAAGCATCAGAGACTCAGACACAGCCAAATAAAATTAAAGGATCAGCATAGCAACAGGACTGCTACTGTAGGCATTCAATGCATTGCTAAAGGCGGATTTAACATATAAGCATATCTCAGCTGAATTCACACCAAAGATTTTAGACTGCAAGTTGCCTAAATCAACAGTTTTCTTTTGCCACAAGTAATCAATGACACCAACAGATTTAGAAGCTACACCAAGTTTTCGGTTATTCCAAGAGTAAAGGAGACAACCCCAGGCATGCAACAGAAGATAATAAATAAAAACACAAGCAGTACCAGAGCATCTCTGCGACTGCGTTACCCTCTCTCCCCCAGCACATAACACCTACAAAACAGCCCAAAGTGCTCCACCCAAACCCAGCCCTCATCCAACCCATTACAAATCAAATTCTGACCCTCCTGACATGGCTACATTTAGAAAACCATTAAAACAGAACAATTTGGTGATAAACCATCACACACATGGAGCCCTGATGGACCCCATCCAATGCATCCTCAAGATGTGCAACATCCTACACTTACTAGCAGATCAAGGCTACCATATGTCATGAATACCAGCAATTTTTTTTCCCCAAGGTTGAATACATTTTTTTCTTCAATTTATTAATTCTTCATTATGGCCTTGATTAATACAGAACCAAGTTTCACTTTCATTTTTTAATTCACTTTTATTATTTTTTTGTACCATGGATATCCATTGGGGATGGACATCAAAAACAACCAGACTGTATTCTTCAAAATAACCGGACAGTCATATTTGTATAGGAACTTTAATATTAATGGCCTTGGATAGGATGAATATAGATTCTATGATACCGCTCAACTTTAGTTGCATAATTACAAAAAGCTGGATACAAAATTGGCCTAAGTTTATTTAGAAATTTGTTTATTTTTATTGTCAGCATTTTACTTAATCCCAGAAAAGAAATATTGTATTCCAATTTATACCTTCTAGTTCAGTGAGCCTACACTCAAAGTCAACTACAAAACATTTTGCTTAGTATCCTAAAATCTAGATGTGTTTTAATAGGATTTTACCATGTAGATTCATATAAATCGATTACATAATATTTATGGCAGATATCTGTACATCTCTAACTATCTATACATCTAATAATGCAGTGGCTAATACAGCTGTTTCATGATCTGGGATCCTGCATTTAAATGCTGTACTCAGTAACTATCTCAAAGGTATCAGTATCACTTCTCCATATGTTTGGGAAATTTTCTCAGGGTACTCTGGTTTTCCTATCACATCTCCAAGAAATTTGTGTTAACTGGCAATCTAAGCCTGTCCTTTGTGAATGCCAGTGTGGGTGTGTACATGATTGGAGTTTGTGATGGACTGGTACTTAGGCTAGGGCTGGTTCCCACCATGCACCTAAAGCAGACAAGATAGGCTCCAGCCAACCATATGAACTGGAATAGTTTTGAAAATGTCATGCTGTAGCATATGCAATCAAAGTAATTTACATAACGTTCGATTTCACTCTAGATACCTGTAAGGCCTCAAAGTTTGGTAATGTAGTCAAAATAATTATAAAGACAAGGAATGTGTTAAAATGGCTTGTGAACAAAAGGGCAGAGATCAAGGATAGCCCATAAAAATATATAAAACATTTAATATTCCTTTGAATACAGTCATTCTTTGAAGAGTGGAACAATTTTAACTCAACAAAAACCCATTTACAGGAGGAATTCTTCCAGACCTAATCATCTAGGTCAGTGCTTCCCAGTCCTGGAGACCCACTGTGGCTGCAGGTTTTTGTTCCAACCAGCTTTTTTTAAATTGAACTCCTGGGATAATTAAGTGAAATGTTATTTCCCAGGTTCTGTGTTTTGGGAACAATATAGAAATTAGAAAACTAAGTTTGGTAAAAAAAAATTAAAAAAAAAATTAAACTGTACCAAGTAGTTATATGGGAATAATATATTTGTTTTTCTTAACAATATTTTCTTCTTTATTTTCATTCTATTTTTACAGGTGTTCTAATTGTTAATTAATCCATTATTTACTAATTAGTGGGTTTGACGCTAAAGTAGTTGCAGCCTTTGAATATTCAGTGTTGTTTGCCTGCATGTCTGCTCTGCTCAATTGTAATTGTCATTAATAAGATACAACAAAGGGGGAAAACTGCACAGAGAAAGGGCAAAATATAATGAAATCAACAAAAGAGAGTTAAGCATTTAAATCTATAGCAAAAGCAGAAATATTTCTAAATGTCTTATAAACGTAAAAATCATGCTGCTGTGCTTTTCTGAGTGTAGAATAAAATAAAAAAAAATACAAGCAAATTAAATGAGATCAGAGTTATTGGGTTACGGATTATGAATTTGGGTGGAACAAAAACCTGTAGCCACAGTGGGTCTCCAGGACCGAGTTTGGGAAACACTGCTCTAGGTAATTACTCTGAAAATATGTACAAAGCAGCATGGCCTAGCCAACATAAAAACTGTCCAAACCTTAACAGCAAATCAGCTAATGAGGTCATTTGTCTCAATATACTAACCAGATACTTTATCAAGGTTCACCAAAATGATGCAGTAGAATGTTTCAGATTTTCACAACTCCATATATAAAGAAGTAATATCTATCTTCTATCATAAATGCTTTTCTCCTTATTTTCCCACAACACCTTCAAAAACACAACTGGCTACTTAACTAAAATAATTCAACATGAACAGCCCTATATACAGTATGATTTATGAATTTTAAAGACCTAGACCAGTTCCCCATATAGCCCACTATGTTCAAAACTATAGTTGTTTTAATATCCTTATCCTGCTCTAGTAGGGCATGCCCTTTACTCATTGGATGGACTTGCTTACATGTCTGTGCTCAGTTTCTTGTACTGCTTTATATTTTTATATAATAAAACCTTAAATAATTCTCCACATGTGATTTCACTAGTATATTACATAATCTGAACAAAACATTTTATTAGCATTTTAATTGTGCATTTTGAAGGAAAAGAATGTTTTATAAATAAAAATGCTACTTTCTTTTCTAAGGTGACTTCCTCTAGGACAGAGTTGCACATCATGTATTTATAACTGATGTTTTCTTGCCAATATTAATTAATTTCCACTTCTGTATAGTAAGCTACTCCACTAAAGTTGGCGTTATCTTTGAATTTCACAAGTTATGAACTATACCAGAATCTATGCCAATAATATAAATTACAAAAAGTAGTGGTTTATAAACACCATGTGAAATACTCTCCTTTTATCTGAACTATATCTTTGGTCAAGTACCAACTTGAAATCTAGTATTGAAAGTTCCTTATTATGTCAATGGCGTTTACATTCACAGTCTTTTGTAAGGACTAAGCAAAGGATGTTGTATGCTTGACTTTTGTTTACTACTCCATTTGTCTGCTCAAAATCTATTAGAATGGTTTACAAGGATCTTCCTTGTCAAGAACTCTTAAGGGCTGTTACTTATTTTTTATACAAGCAGTCTAATAATTTATTTCTGATTATAGTTTCCACGTTTTAAATGGAATACAAGCAAAGATTTATGATCTAGAAATACTGGGATACATTATGTCACTCGTCACATAGGCTGTTGCCAGTAATCAGGTATATCTCCCACCTGACGGGTGTAAAATTGTTTGCCTTTTGTTTTAGATTTAATAGTAAATATTTATTCAGTTCCTCTCCTTTTTTAAACTTTAATTTACTTTGAGTTTCAGGTACTCTTCTAGGCCATAATTTTGGTATAGTGTTCTTTTTAAATTTTTTTTATTGCTAACTACATCAAAAATGTAACAGAAGAAAACTTAATTTGCCGTTTTTCTGTTTTACCATTAACTATTATTTTATGTCTTTTAAGTGCCTTATTAAATATTCATTAAATCAATAGCCTTTAAGCTCAGATTTACAAATGGGTGACGTTCAAGTTAACAGCAGCATTTTCTTAAGGAAGGCTCTTATATCATGCATATGACAAATGGATAGCAGAGTACTTGATGGATCATTATATGAACAAATAAAATGGAAAAAAAAAAAATCAGATGTGTGTGTGCAAGCTAAAACAATGAAATAATAATGTACTGCCTAATACCAAATACATCTAATTTATTTAGCTGGAAAGGAACTAATAAGGTAGGCAAGGAAAAAAACAAACAAATGAACATGCTGGGAAATATTCTTTTTTTTTTTTTTGAGACAAAATGTAATTGAGGATGTAGCAGTGAGGAGCAATAGTGATAGTTTTCAATCTATAAAATGTGCACTAGTATTATTTATTTATCAGCAAAGTGTGATAACCAACCAAAAGTATTTAAAAAGAGACAAAATAAAATAAGTTAAGAACCTAAAATTATACTGAAAAAATATGCACACATTTTGTCACAAACTCACAATACATCATAGCACAAGAACAAACCTTTGAGGTTTCTTTAAGGTAAGATGCAAAGTCTTCCTTGGTGACATTTGGGAGGTAAGGGGATGGCATAACCTCACTTTCTATAAAATCTGCACCCCAAGTTTTTGTAAAAAAGTCAGACTCTCTCTTCACCAATCTTGGATCATTTAATGCTGCAGGAAGATTCACTTTGGAGTCATAAACAGTCCATTCGTGTTGATCTGCCACAATTGATGGAGGATCACATAAGCTATGGAGATCACCTACTGAAGAGCAAAGGAAATAAAGTTAATAAATCAGCCTACTCAAATTCCTCATCTGGAATAAACAGACATGGCTAAATGACCCAATTAAAAATTACAAATACTCTACGGAAGCCTTTAGCTAAATTTAACAATATACGCAAATGACAATGATGATTCAAGGATTATAGCTTCCTTTCTCCAAATCGATAAGTGACACTTTGGCTACACCATAAATACCTTAAAAAGAAAGGACAAATATTAGTAATATGTATGACAAAGTTTTTCACAAGTGTAGGTATGGATAAAATAAATTAGTATATTCAGAGTACCTACAAGTACAGGTAAATAACACATACACAAACATACATTAATAATGCATTGACTGACCAGGCAGAGAAACACAAAAATCAGGAGTCATCTTAAAAGCTACACACATTTTGTAGATTTCATGTGACAAATTAGGCAAGACTTCTAAGAACAAACATACAGAGTATTTGGATTATACGTTTAACACTAGAATTACCAAAGTTTACGAGAAAACTCATAAATCCGGCCCACCTTAAATCCACTCACATGTCTCCATTCAGCGTCTTTTGTCTTGTAAATGTGTTAATAATCCCCTTTCAATTTTTAACTGTTATATTGCAGCCATTTGCTAAAATCATTTAAATTCATTTTTTCCCATCATTAATGTATACACAGCACCCCATATTGACAGACAAAAAAAAGAATTTTTGAAATTGTTGCAGATTTATTAAAAAAGAAAAACTGAAATATCACATGGTCCTAAGTATTCAGACCCTTTGCTCGGTATTTAGTAGAAGCACCCTTTTGAGCTAATACAGCCATGAGTCTTCTTGGGAAAGATGCAACAAGTTTTTCACACCTGGATTTGGGGATCCTCTGCCATTCCTCCTTGCAGATCCTCTCCAGTTCTATCAGGTTGGATGGTAAACGTTGGTGGACAGCCATTTTTAGGTCTCTCCAGAGATGCTCAATTGAGTTTAAGTAAGGGCTCTGGCTGGGCCATTCAAGAACAGTCACAGAGTTGTTGTGAAGCCACTCCTTCGTTATTTTAGCTGTGTGCTTAGGGTCATTGTCTTGTTGGAAGGTAAACCTTCGGCTCAGTCTGAGGTCCTTAGCACGCTGGAGAAGGTTTTTGTCCAGGATACCCCTGTACTTGGCCGCATTCATCTTTCCCTCAATTGCAACCAGTCGTCCTGTCCCTGCAGCTGAAAAACACCCCCACAGCATGATGCTGCCACCACCATTCTTCACTGTGGGGACTGTATTGGACAAGTGATGAGCAGTGCCTGGTTGTCTCCACACATACCGCTTAGAATAAAGGCCAAAATCTTGGAGTTTGCTAAAAGACACCTGAAGGACTCTGAGATGGTGAGAAATAAGATTCTCTGGTCTGATGAGACCAAGATAGAACTGCTGCAATGTTACAGAGGTATGTGTGGAGACAACCAGGCATTGCTCATCACTTGTCCAATACAGTCCCCACAGTGAAGCATGGCACAAAACACCCAGGCTCTCTCAGCAGCAGGCGTTCGCTCGCTCTCTCTCTCTCTCTCAGAAGCGCACACACACACACCCTCTCTCTCTCTCTCTCTCTCTCAGAAGCACACACACCCTCTTTCTCTCAGCAGCACACACACCCTCTCTTTCTCTCTCTCTCTGCAGCACACACACACCCTCTCTCTCCTTCTCTCAGCAGCACACACACACCCCCTCTCTCTCTCTCAGCAGCACACACACACCCCCCCTCTCTCTCTCAGCAGCACACACACCCTCTCTCTCTCTCTCTGTCTCTCTCAGCAGCACGCGCTCTCTCTCCCTCTCTGTAACATTGCAGCAGTTCGCACTAATAACCTTGCAAGCCGATCGCTGTATAAATACCTTAATTTAATTAGTTTTAAGCACATTGGAGTGGGAAGGAACATTTGAACAAACCTGAACTTTATTTAAAAGCCAACCACAAGCAACCAAGAAAATAACATTACAGGAGTTTGTGCTATAGCCTTGCAACCGATCGCTGTATAAACACTTTAATGAGTTTTAAGCACAGGGTAAAAAAATGAACATTTGAAAAAAGTGAAAACTAACACTGCAACAATTCATGCTACGAACCGAAAAATGAACATTTGAAAAATCCGTAAGACAAAAACGAATCATAAACCACCAAGAAAACTAACCTTGCATGAGTCGAGCTCTGGCATGAAGTGAGGAGGAACTGGGTGGAGAGAAGGTTACAGTTTTGAGGGAGAGTCTGGCTCCGCGATGGAAGGATGTTTTCCTTCAGGTGTTTTCTCTCTTGTGATTTCTTGGGTTTCTGGTGTTTTTAGCTGGTGGGAGCAAAAGCCTCATGCAGCCATTCCTAAAACAAAGTCCTTGTGACCCAACCCTTCGTGTTTGCCCTCCACATTACTGGCAGTCTGGCTTTGATTACATTGTGCTGCTTGAAAGCACGAGGGTTCTCAAATTGGTAAATTAGTAAACTGGTAAACAGTTTTTCCACCTCTTCCAGCACTTGAGGTCTTTGCCTGGTTAACGCTGTAACTCCTTTTGCAACATCAGCTGCTTTAATAGATTCTTTCTGCTTTAGAATAGTCGAAATCGTAGGTTTTCACTTCTTGTATTCGGCGGCAAGATCAGTAACACGAATGCCACGCTCAATACTTTTCAATAATTTCTTTCTTTACTTCGATTTCAATTTTCTGCAAAACTTTCTTCTCACCACTCTTCACTTGCTTAGAAGCCATGGCTAACTGCAAAAGCACACGAAATACTGTAGAGCACAAAGAGATCACAGATAAAGCACGCACGTCTGACTGAGAACAATGAACAGGGAGCGGCTCAACACGTGCTTAAATACAGTAATCGGCGTGTACGAACCGGAAGGGAAATGAAATAGAGCACAAAGAGTTCACAGCGAAAGCATGCACGCATGTGCATGCACTCACGTCTGACCGAGAACAATGCAACACGTGCGGAAATCATCAGCGCACACAAACCGAAAGGGAAACTGGCTTGTTCGTATACCGAGTGTGTGGTCGTGAACCGAGGCAAAGGTTTGGCGAACTTTTTGGTCGTAAACCGAGTTGTACATGTACCAAGACGTTCGTGAACCGAGGTTCCACTGTATATTAATTTAATAATGAAAATAACACCTAACCATTCAATAATATCAATAAGTTGCATGGAGTAATGCAATGCTGAAATTAGTACAAGGCAAAACAAATAACCATTCCTTTACAATGGATTATTAATTTTTACAATCAAATAAGATTTAAAAAGAAATAAAACTAGACTATTTAAATAGTAACATTATCTAACAACTCTAAAAGACAGCTGGAAAAAATGTATTAAGAAGTTTTACCTGTTGGTTCCTTTGGACAAACATCAGGTAGTGATCGGACGAGTTTAAAGTGCTTTGAAGAATCCATATCCTTCTTAAACATATTATCAATGTTGCTTGGATGAGGCACAGACTGGGAACTGTGGCTTGATGCCATTGCATAAAGATGACACCTCCAAAAGGAGGAGATCTGAAAAAGAACATGAAAAAAGGATTTCTTATTTAGTTGAAGACATTACGCTAAAACGTTTAACATAATGTTCATATTGAATTCATTTTTATACAGGTACTTCACTTCTAATCAATGAGTAAGTTCTGTAATGAAATGAGAATATCATGTAGCAAATTAAAAAAATAAAACATGAGACAACTTCTCTCAAAAAAAAAAAAAAAAAGGTTTTCTCAGCTTTATTAGCAAGTGGATTGATATATAGTACACTTCCTTATTTAGGAGGTGACATTTTTTGAACTGGTGTCTTCATTTGTTAAACCACCCAAATGAACTTTCTGAAGTGCTTTGCATGATTTGCAGCCCAATATGAGTACCCATCCATATGGCTAGACTGGAAAAAGGTTTCCAATGCTTCTAATCATTCTCAAACTAGTACAAAAATGTAACTGAACTAATATAGTTGTAAACATTTTGTTATATTTTGAACTTTAGCCAAAATAAATAGTTGCAATCCATTTAGAGTATGAAAGCCTTCAAACAACAGCAAAGAATGCAACTACATTTCTTTGTAGATTTTAAAAAGGACTAATACTATATACTGAAAGCAACTACTCATTTTTAAAAACTTTAGCCTAATTAACAGAGTTCTGTTTTGCAGGACACTTGCATCATATGTCTTTTGAAACTAGATGAAAAGAGTTCATCTGCATCCCAAAGACACCTCATTCCACACCCATCTCACATTATGTGACTCTTAATGTAATGTTTGCCACCTGCAGGGTGCTGTCAGCTAGTGTTACCAGAGAAGAGAGGTTCTGCTGTATTTGTTTAATATTACAATGAACAGGATGTTTATAACAGGCAGCTGAATAACCCTCTGATGCACACAAGTATGCCATGCGCAGAAGAGGTAGTTTAAGCACCTCACACAAACTTTATGTCAACCACTCATTATAATATATCTTTGCACAACGTGTCTCAGTCTCTTCAATAAATAATATATGACCTGGTTAGAAAATAAAGTACCAATTCAGCAAAGCAGATGCATTGGCTCTTGGATGCATGCACTTCAAATGATCGTGGTGCTCTATTTTAAGTTCTGTTTTACAGTTTAGTTTTAATGGCTATAGAAATGCTCCCACACTTTAGAATGTTTGGTCTAGCCATCTTTGTGGCTTCCATTTTCAATTCTGCCACTATTTAAATGTCTCTTCCTCTACTCTTCCAGGTGAAGGACAACACTCATCTCTAAGCTAAATTGTACCCATATCATTTTGTTGTGTGTTGTACTGCCAGCCTGTGTGTAGTGGTGATGCATCAACAACAAAAATCTGTGTCAATTTTTTTCTTATTGACTATGACTATCCATTGCAGCCCTGGTTGTGACTTTCTTTATTTGATGCTTTGTTTCTCTTATGGTCAACAAGTTTAATCTTATTTGTAGAACAAGTCTTTTTCGCAAAGGTTAGCAGTGAGTGACTCTGCAGGTTCATCAAAATTTTTTGAAATGTTAGTAATTATTCGATGTCTTTCTGTCTTACACATGGGGTTGTCTGTTAAAATAATATTGCCACCCTTCTAGTCTTATTGTAGTTGGAATTAAATATCCCACCCCAGCCAATCAAATTTGTTTTCAGCCTAGATTCACCTTTAATATTTAAATGTTACTCCTGAAGGAAAGTTGTTTCTGACATCATCTCATAACTAAGATCTTTAACTTGGCAACTCTTCGTATTTTAGGATTTATACTTCTTGAGAAAATGAAAATAAGTTCAACATGTTGGCAGGTGAGCTCAGATATACAAAGGTGCAGGAGTCTATGATGTCCTGGATAATGGACTGTCTGTCAGGCAGATCAGAGTTTGTAAAACATTCTCTTCGGCCCCTGTTTTTCTAAGCTTTAAGGTAATTTAGTTGCAGTGCTCCTTTACACAAGGTATTACTGTTGTTGAGCCAGAGTGTGTCCTTTATGTTGGCAGCAAACTCCCTGCAGTGTAAAACAAGGAGCAGCAAGTTGAGGCTTATTTTACCAGAGAATGAGAAGTGATTGGAATATTAGCCTGTACGTTAAAGAAAGTGGAGAAAAAAAACTGAGAAAAAAACAATTGGAGAAGACGTTCTGTGCAATTAGACAAAATGGCAAGAAAAGCTACTTTAATGAATTCAGACCTTTTTATTTTAATAAGATTTGGATTGGACTAATGTTATGCATGTGTTATTGGACAGACGTAAGTCCACATTACTGGAAGATTACAGAGGTGGGGGTGTGGACATTATGGTGTGGATTTTGTCAGAATGGAGAACTGGCAAGGTGACAGAGGACTGGGCAGTTTAGACACAGGTGTAGGATACAATTTGTGTAGCAGGTGCACCTGTTCCTTTCTACATCTACAGGGCAACTTATGGGAAGAATAAGGTGACTATGAATGTCACAGACTGATGTTTTGGAGCACAATAGAAATGGGAAAGCTAGTATCATATTGGGCAGAATGGTGGAATGGGTATAATGCATTTTAGCCTGGATTTGTTCTATTGGTCTGGTACTAGAGAGGCCAAGATTGCTTCAACACTATGATTAGGACCATGAGAGCATGTGAAATGACCAGATAGACAGGAAAGGCACTATATAATAAATAGACGTATAAGGCACTATACGTCCCCCAGTTATCGGAAGCACTCTCAATCCACTGAAGGTGGCAGCAAAGTAGATAATGAAAACAAAAACTGATGGTCATTACGGACTATTATGCACTTCTCCGACACACTTTTATAAAGTACTTTCAACCAGCAAATTATTTAGTAGATGCGTGTCAAGAAATGGGCGGCACGGTGGCGCAGTGGGTAGCGCTGCTGCCTCACAGTAAGGAGACCCGGGTTTGCTTCCCAGGTCCTCCCTGCGTGGAGTTTGCATGTTCTTCCCGTGTCTGTGTGGGTTTCCTCCAGGTACTCTGGCTTCCTCCCACAGTCCAAAGACATGCTGGTTAGATGCATTGGCGATTCTACCATTCTGTCTATCATTAGTACAAACAAAAGGATTTAGGCACAGCTTTGGCCTTCCCTTAGTAGTTTAAGGACAAAATTAATGCAAGGCTGTCCTAGTGTTCATAAAAATTATACCATACATGTAGAGGTAAACTAAAAGCAGTAAATCAACTTTAAGTAGGAAGTAACTGGAATATTCTTAGGGACATTTATAGGTTTACTAAAAGAGTTCAGAAAGAGTAGAGGCCAATTACTTTCATAGTCAGAGTTACAGATCTGTCAGATAAATCGGGCATTCGAGGAATGCCTGATGGGACAGAAACACTAAGAATAACATCAGCCACAAAGTAAAAACAAAAATAAAAAATTACGCGCAGAGCATTATGCAAGAGACATTGGGAGCATGCGCTGATAGCGTGTTTGCCGCACCCACCACATGATGAAACACCTGGATTGGAACCCAAGTAGTACTGGGCGATATGACGATATGTATTGTGGGGACGATAGAAAAGTGTCTATCGTCCTATTTCTCTTCTATCGTTTCTAACCTAATTTTATCAATTACTAAATAAAATATTGCATTAAATAGGCTATGACAAATGTATGAATGTCTTGTCGCTATGCAATGTATACTCTACCCTTTATATAAGTGATAATCAAGAATAAAAATGAACTTTTTCGCAAAGAAACTCCGTCTTATGGTTTTGCGACAAGACGCTTTACGTTGTTGCGACATGCTTTACGCTAGTTAACTCGTGAGTGCTTAAAGATGGAGACGCAAGAGGTTAAAGATGAATGCCCGGAGTCGCAACAAACTGAAACTGCTATGCAGCCCAAGAAGTACTTTTACCGAAACGTGGGGAGTACGTCAGTGATTTGGTTGCATTTTGGCTTCAAGAGCTCTGACACGGAGCAGAAGACAGTCATGTGCAAACTCTGCCAAAAGACTGTTTCCGCGCCCGACGCTAACACAACAAACCTCTTTTACCACTTGAAGAGCGTCCACGAAAAAGAATACGGGAGAATCGAAGAAATGCGACGTAAAGAAAGTTGTGAAACAGCCCGGGCAAGTGGTGAGAAAAAATATAGCCAGCCTAAAATTAAAGAGTCTTTCATAAAAAGAACATCGTATGAAAAAACGTCCCAGCGCCATAAAGAAATCACATGTGCCATCTTGCATTACATTTGTAAAGGCATGACCCCCGTGTATGCAGTTGAGAAGGGTAGCTTCCGAGACCTCGTCAAAGTCCTTGACCCGAGGTACGTTATGCCCAGTCGTAAGCACTTCAGTAAAGTCGAGTTGCCTCGCTTATATAACGCATGCCGGGCCCAAGTAGAGAAGGATGTTCGCAGTGTGGTCCATTATGCCTTGACAACTGACCTGTGGACGAGCAGAGCTACGCAGCCCTACATGAGCGTAACCATCCATTACATCAGCAAAGACTGGATCCTCTGTGCTCGCTGTTTACAGACTGCGTACTTTCCAGATGACCACACGGGAGCCATGATAGCCCAAGGTGCGTTACTCGTGCAGTAATTTGTATGAGGTACTTTTAGTTTACTGTTCTGTCATTTTTACTGTAGTAATTCTGAGAAAGAACCCCTAATAAAGTATTTATCCATCTATAAATTTGACAGAGTCATTTTTTCTACTTTTACAAAGTAGCCTTTTATGTTTGCACTTTTATTCATGGCTAATGCCTTAAACAGAGTTATGTTCAACTCTGATATTTACTTTTGATACTTTATTTTGGTTAGCAAACTTTGCACTACAAGGTTGAAAAATGTTTTGTGTTTATTTTTTTATAATTGAGTGCTTTTCTGCTCAAAAACTTGAAAGGGTTGTGCACTTTTAAATTTTTTTTTTTTAAATAAAGTTTATTTTGATAATACTATTTAAATAACTATGATGTGGATAAAAAAATGTGAAGGCTACTGTAGCTCTACCTCCACCACATCTGTTGTCAGTTGATACATTTATATTGCTAAACTAAAATGTATTTTTCTCATTTGTGACAGTTCAGTTAAATGTCACTTCAAAATAAAGTTGCAAAAAAAAGTATGCAATGATATTTTTGTCAAACGTTTCAGAGAATAACTGAAAACGTACTTTATTGTGGGTGGTATATCGTGATATATATCGTTATTGTGATATAAAATAATCCATATCGTGATATATGATTTTTCCATATCGCCCAGCACTAAACCCAAGTGCAGCGGGTGACACCTCAGCACCACACTGGAACAGTGCGAGTTGGATGCAGAATAACATCATACCCAGGACAAAGCAATTGCAGGTTAAGGAACTTGCTCGAGGGCCCAATGGAGCAGTCACTTCTGGAATTTATGGGAACCGAACTGGCAAACCTCCGATTGCTGGCACAGAACAGCTTCTATCAACAGTCCAGTGACAGAGCAAAGAGGAGTCGTAGCAAATCACATACTTGATGAGAGTGCCTTCAAACTGGAACAGTGAGTAAGCTTAAATTACAGAGAAGGGTAAAAGTAAACAGCATTTTAGCATTTAAACTTGCATTTTGCAAAAGCATGTGCCCCTTTGTTCACCCACATCAGAGGACAAGAGGACACAGCAAACCTCCAGTAGCATTGGACAAATGGCAGCATCCAGATGTAAGTGAGGCATCAAACCACTCACATGAGGCGAATTTACTCAACATGCACATCTAGTGGATGTTGAAGGGAAACTGAAGAAAAATGCATACAGAAATGGAGACAACATATAACTCCAAGACAGGAACAGAGACAGATAGCAGGATCCTTCCTCTCAAAGTGAAGACAAGAGAAAAAAAAATACAAACTTTGCCTCTTTTACTAGAGCTGTGGAGTTGTTAAAAGCTTCTGTCTCCAACTCTAGCTTTAGTAAAAGTCACGTTTCTAGGAGAGATTATTCTGATTGGTTTTTAATTAACAACTTGTACTATTTTAAATAGTGGTATATTCATCTTGTGCTAGATAACAAAGATGTGTAATAGGACTGGGATCATGCGAGACTCAATATAAAACTGTCTCAAGTGGGCAAGCATTGGAAGTCAGCAATGAGAAATGCAGGATGACAAACTGTACATACAGTGTAATAAAACTCCAGTAAAACGTTACTGTTTTAAATCTATACAAATAAAAATCCAGTCATAATGCTATTTTTATGATGTTACTTCTAAAAACCAGACATTCACAGCATATTGAGAAAACAGAGCAAGCAGATGTGCAAAGAACAATCAGAACGTGCCAGTATAGCCCAGTAAAAAAAAAAAAAAAAAAAAAAAAGACGGAAGTCAGACATTTGGAGCAGATGTTCACGTTTTACATTTAGATGGAAAGGAGACAAACTATCTCAGCTGTGTTTAATGCACCCTGGCAAAAACAAACTGTGTTTCAGATAGAAGCAAGATATACTGTACTTCTTGCTAGCATTAAGCTGGAAAAAACTGAGAATTGTGTTGAACTTATATGGAACAACAGTAGTCCGTATGATTTTGTGGCTGATAAAGGTTAGTGGAGCTTAATACTGCATTTACATAGCTACAAAACATGGCACATAAATGTGTATGAATGATTCTAAATGCAATGCACACCACAGAAGAAGCATATTTTCACATTTAACTGCCAGTAGCACTGAAAGGCAGATGCTACTGTATAAGGGGACCTGTGATATGCTTTTGAGACCATTGTATCATCATCAACTCTGCCTTACTACATTGGATACAGTTTCAATATCCATCTTAAGTAAAGGAAAGTGTAACGTTGCCACTCAAACCAAACAAGACCTTTCTGTAAGTCAAACATGTTCATGTTAAAAGTGGATATCTATATTGCAAATCTTAATTTTAAAAATGTTTTCCCCAAATGAAATTAAACTGCCAGCTCATGATGCTACAATACTTACCATTTTATTCCAGCAGCCAGTTTAAACAATCCAGGATTTGTGCTGTTTTTTCCAGCAGCTTAGAGGAAACAGACCTTTATAAAATCTATGCAGCTAGCATTTCCCACTCTTTTTCATTAAAAAAATAATCCTCTGTTAACAAACTGTACATTTATTTGTTTATTACAGGAGTTGTACCAAATTCATCAGTAAACAGCAAGGCGCAGTCACAGTATTTGTGGATATCTCGAATAAGTGTATAACAAACGTATAACAACGTACACCATGCAGCTGCATTACATATGTAGACAGCAGTGAAGACTAATGACATTCAATGGGTCAATGTGGTCTGTGTATTTAAAAAGCTTTGTACTCACATGCAGTAAACAGCCTGGTTAAGAAATATTTTCCTCTTTCAAATACAATACTTTATTTCTATTTATTATATCATCATCAATTATTATTATCATCATCACCATGTTACAAGAGTTTGCTTTTCCTTGTTGTTATGCATTGTCAGCCTTTGTTTTCATTTTTGTGCTATATATGAAAGTTCCTTGTTTAACATAGACTCCTAGAAAATGAGTGTCAACTCTCCTAGTTAGACACCAATTGGTTTGGTTCATCAAAACAGTGTTATCCTAAAGATACAAAAAAAAATGCTGCCACACCTTTGCATTTTAGACCAATACAACTGATGGACATTGAACACGCTGGAGCACCACAGCTACTGATTAGCTCAACCTGGAACTTCTGAACTGGGTGCCAACAGTTTTGCACATTTCTACATGTGGAGAAGACAACACCCAATGTGCCAAGCGCACTTAATCCGACTGCTTCATTCATCACCATCAACTTTATCTTGGGTCACCCAACAGAGCCTGACTGTAGATTTGTATTCTAAAAGATTCTTTAATACAACAAGCCCCACTTATACTGCTGTTGTTAAATTGTCTCCATCAGAAATACCATGTAACTAAGTAGGTTTCTATATACAATGCAGGTTTTTTTTTTTTGGTTTGGTTTTTTTTTTTTAAACCAAAGGCCAATATTATCGGTATGGCACCATACTAGCAAAAGCTCTGGACCTGGGACTTTAAATGCTTCAATAGAGCCATCAGTTAAACAATGAGTAATATTATCATTATATCGCAAGTTCTACTAAATCCTGCATATGATATATACTGTACAATTGTGCATGAGTAAAACATTCCTGCATTAGATCAAGTTCTGCTTTTCCTAGTCACTTGGCTTTTATTGTTGGTCATTGTGAAAAACAACCCTGCAGGAAAGTGTATTCTTTTTATAATTGAAAAAGGTAATCTGAAGGAATAATCTGAATTCTGAGTGGACAAATTTATTGGTACCCCTCAATGAAAAAAGAAGAACCCACAATAGCCTCTGAAATACCTTGAAACTGACAAAGTACTTGCTATGTCAAAGGAACATCAATCAGCTTGGATATGGTCTTATACCCTTTGCCTTTAACATGCTTGTCTATAATTTTCTTTTGATCGCCACAGACAACTCTATCCTCTGTTTTCTCTGGTCCATGTTCAGTGTGGGTCACAATGTTAACTAACAGCAGAGTGACTATTTTTCACTATTTAAAATAGGCTGAATGACTGATTCCATGATGGGAGACGCGTGACACTAATTAAAAGAAAATAGCAGGTGTGAAAAATCATTCTAATCCAAATATTTCTGATCTTTTCCAGGGGTACCAACAAATTTGTCCAGACCATTTTAGAATATCTTTGTAGAATAAGCAATACTTGATCTCTTCACACTTGGATTTGCTTTACTCAATAATAATAATACATTTTATTTACCGTATTTACTCGTGTACCTTGTGTAAGACGTGCACCCTAATTTTTACAAAGAAAATCCCGAAAATCGTTTGCCCCTGGTACAACGCGCGTTGTGATTGTATAGGAAGCGTTTAGAAAGAAAGAGAGAGAGAGAGAGAGAGAGTGGGCAAGTGAGTGCGAGCAAGAGAGAATGAGAGCACAAGCAATTGAGCGAGCGACAGAGAAAGAGAGCAAGCGAGCGACAGAGAGAGAGAGAAGAGAGAGAGAGCAAGCGAGCAACAGAGAGAGAGAGAGAGAGAGAGAAGCGAGCGACAGAGAGAGAGAGAGAGAGAGAGAGTTAGTGCCAATTTGCAAGAGAGCGACAGAGAGAGAGAGAGAGAGAGAGTTAGTGCCAATTTTCAGGAGTTCAGTTTTGTTGCAATTTAATTTTAAAGAGTTATGCTCCATCCAGGTTTTAATTTCACTGAGGCAAATTGTGAGCTGTGAAAACTCTGATGAAGTTTCATTTTTAACATTAAAATAGAGATGAGTATCACCTGCATTAAAATTATAATTAAGTCCAAAACTTCAAATAATAGGGCCAAGCAGAACTCTGTACATTCAGAAGAGCACACAGTTAGGGACAGAGCCTTGGGGGACTCCTTTTGTGACTGTGCCGAGCTGGACCTTCTGTTGCTAAGACTAACAGAACTCTAGCCTATCAGCAAGATAGGACCTAAACAACTGGAGGCCAGTAACAGAGATATCCAGAAGGTTCTCCATTCTGTACAGTAAAATGTCATGTTTGACAATGTCAAATGCTGCACTGAGGCCTAACAGAATTAATATGCTGGTTTGTCCAGTCTGCTGCCATCAGCAAATCATTAATTACCCGAAGCAGAGCCATTTCATAGCTGTGCTGTGCTCAGAAACCAGACTTAAAGGGTTCCATCAGTTTATTAGAACTGGTGAGTTGGGAATCTACAGTACAACATGCTCAAGGACTGACAGAAAAGGGAAGTGAGAAATAGACAGAAGCCAGTATCAAGGAATGTATTTATTATTGTTGTAACAGTCTGGATTATGGCATGAGTACATAAGTAGTTAGCTTCATCTTACAAGGACTTCTTAATTTTATTATAGGAAAAGTTCAGGAATTTTTCACAGACTTCAGTGGAGACGGTACAGTTAGATCCGTAAGTATTTGGGCAGTGACACAACTTTCATCATTTTGGCTCTATATGCCACCGCAGTGGTTTGCAATAAATAATTGGATGACTAAAGTGTAGGATTTCAGCATTAATTCAAACGGTTGAATATGAACTATTTAGGAATGACATACATTTTGTATATATGATCCACCGCCAAAAACGGATTTCAGATTTCAAAAAAGATATGTGCTGAATTCAGAGACTGAAGGGGTGACTGTTACACTTCCCAATAAATTAAAAGATTGAATAATCTGTAGTTCTATCATTCAGATACAATTTCTAGTTTGCTGCTTTTTAAGCAAACACAATTTTTCATAAATTTCAGTAGTGCTTCCGTTTTTGCGCATGTTTCTTGTATGTTTTCTCATTAAAGGCACGCAAATTAGCTAGCTGCATGAGACAGAAATGTCAAAGTGAGCAATATCAGATACCCTAACTACATACAAAAAAAACTAAGAAACACGAGCTTAACTGCAAAATTGAGGGCACAACAATATCCAGGCGACGTTTACGAATCTGGACAACTTTTCTGCAAGTTTTGCCAGCATACCATAGACTGGACATGAAAAAATACTTGCAATGACCACGTCATTTCTAAAACCTATCCAAAGAACAAGGAGAAATTAAGATCAAAAAGTGTTCCCCTTCAGGTAACAACAGAGGGAATAACAAAATCGTCAATTGAAAGACACTAGTTCGTGGAGGACTTTGTGGCCATGCAAGTCAGACATACCACTCAAAAAAAAAATGACAAAGATGTGCCCTTTCTTTATTAAGCATCATAAACAAGGAGGCGTGCTGCCAGAAAATGAGCAGACTTTGTCAAACTCATTTGCCCTGGGTCTTTGAACGACATACGGACACCGTCCTTCGAAAGATTCATGCCAATAAAATGTATGTTGTAGTTGATGAAACCACTGATAGTCGAGACCACATAGTTCTCAGCATAGTGATAGGTGAGTAAACATTTGGCTCCATGGTAAATTCTTTTATGTAGGCAGTTCTAAGTGTACTTGAAATTATATTTAATGATATTAACAGTCTTTCCCATAGAAAATGTCATTAGTGAACGTCACTGGTTGTTAATAGGGGTGCAACTAATGATTATTTTGGTAGTCGACTAATCGTTCAATTTATTTTTCGATTAGTAGCGATTATTTCATGCCTGACTATTTTGATGCCTGCGACCTGTGGTTGCATATCCTGTTCTGGGGTCCAGTGCATGTCTTACCTTATCTGCTCACGTCTGTCACGTTTAATCAAATTAAAACAACTAGTGAAACATAAACATCTGATTATTTTCAAATTCATATATTAGTGTGACCATCACAATAAAAAAGAAATACATTAAACAATACAAACTAAAGTACAAGTAGTCTTTAAACAAAAAAAGTGCATTTAACTTAACCAAAAAATACACTGTTAAAACTGAAACGTTTTTCATATTTTAGTAATAAATGACAAAATGTAGATAAACTATATAATGTGTGAAGGCTGAAGTGCAAAGATCAAATAAACACTTTCACAAAAGGTTCAAGGACGATACAATAGCTTCCGTGGTGCAGCGGCAGGAATTGCTGACTTATAATCAAGAGTCCCCCGGTTTGATCCTGACTGACTCGTATATTTACCATTTTGAGCAGTGAGTTGCTCTTATTGTTAATATTATACAATAAACACATACATTTGATTTGCGTCTGTAACAGCCACTATAAATGTATAGTACTTGTAAAAGTTACTTTTTTTTTCACTTTTATTCTCTCAGTCACGATCACGATACATACTACCGCCTCCCAGGGATCTGAAGCGGTTACTTTTTATTTGAAACTGGGAATAACTGTATATGTAAGTGATGTTTTGAGACAATTGAACTGCAAACTCTCTGATCTGGGTGGATAAAAGCTGACACACAAACACTGGCGAATCTGCTTTATTTGAATCTCATTGTCACTTGATTTTTTTTTATTCAAATTTATTGAGTGTTCCTGCTTATGCTGAATTAGTATGCGCCTTACGGCCCGTGATGTCAATGCTGCACTGACAAAAAAACAGAGACATAGGTATATAAGATATTTGGAATTATTCATTTTATGACCTTACAGCACATATCAGGAAACATTGTGGCACGGATGCAACATTATTCATATTCATTTGCATACTTTCTTGCGGTTGTAATCAGTGAATGTGTTTTTCCCCCCCCGATCTTGGCCAGTCTGCACAGGACTCCAGGACATGCAGAGGAAAGAATGATCCTCTGCAAGGTGAGCCATGAACGCTCTTCTTTTCTCAGTGGACCCCGTACATGCTTTGCACAGTACATGTGCTTTGATCGCTGCCAGGTCAAGCTTGTTATAGCACAAGCAACTGGCCACCAGCGTGCTCCTGCTAGCACTGAATAAGCTCACACCTTCTGGTGTCTGCACGCAGCACAGGGGTCAAAAACAAACATAAAGAGACAAATATATGTGACATTTTGAAGAAATCATTGTATGACCTGAATAATACCAATCAGAAAACATCATTGCATTAATGCAATATTATTTGAAAACAAACAGATCGGGTGTAAATTTGTTACTTGTAAAAGTTAGCTTTTTTACCTTTTATTTTCTCAGTATCGTTCATGCTCTTCCCTCCCCTCCTGATCAGAGCCTAACTAACTAACAGAGCCAGCATCACAGCTCCAGGATGCTTGCATTTCAGATGTTCATGCATCGTGGCGGTGCTGCCGTGAAAAGAAAGCTCCACTTTGCATAATCTCCATTCAACTTTTTTTCTTTTTCGGTGAAGTGCTCTCAGACTCAATTTTTTTTTCTATCTCCTTCACCCTCCCCTATCTGACTCGCCATTGCAACCACGTTTATTTTCCTCTACATTCTTCTCCTCAGATATTCTTCGTTGGTAGGACTGTGTGCAGTCTTGACAAACAATAACAAACGATACTGCCCCCAGACGTTCATGTAGTGCATTGCAGTTACAAAAACCAATGTGGTTCTTTGTGACTGGAGCCTATATTGAAGGTTCTGTTTATGATGTGTCAACAATAAAAAATCTGCATCGACGATTTTTTGTAGTCGACATCGTCGATTACGTCGACTAAATGTTGCAGCCCTAGTTGTTAACGGGTTCCCTTTTAAAAAGTAAACGACAATGTTTCTGGATTTAATAAATGTTTAGACTTATGGTGATGAGGCAAGCAAGGTACACATTTGACTCTTCCATTATAAACTCTGCACCTACAAACCTGGGCAGAAGAGCAGGCTTCTCCTCAGATGCAATGAGCCCTTAAAAATGGGCCTCTCTTTCTTTTTTTCTGTTTAATTCCTGGATTTAGTGTCTTGCAGATTAGTTTGCTTTTGCTTTGTAATTAATTATTTTAAAATATTCAGTGGATGAAGCTACAGATGTAATGATGCACGTTTTCAGTCTGTAAACATTTAAGATTTAAGAATCATTAGAAATAATTTACATAATTGGTCTCGTCCGTTATGGGAAAATGGACGTCTGAAGCAGAGCTCTGTTGCAGCGGCTTTATTTTTTCTCTTTTTTCTTATTATCCCAATATATCCTGTATTTACCTAACCTAGGGAGTGTCTACTACAGTATACAAACATGAGTAACAAGAAAGGGGGTCAGAAAGAAACGGAAAAGAAACCTAAAACTACACCCAAGTCTAGACAGGCATCAGGCCCAAGTGCAAGTGCAAGGTACAGCCTTTCAGAGACTGACCCAGAACAGGCAGATGAAAGCACAGGCTTCCCAGGACCCCATTCCACTGCATCATCTCCAGTTGAGAGTGAAAATGGGATTGAAGGTGCAAGTGATGCAGCTCACGATAGCTCGCCGATTCCAGAAGATCACCTGAAACTAGAGATGGCCTTGCAATCTGTGCATTCATCTACTCCTCGCGAGTCGGAAGCATCGGCTGTAATGGGGGTTACCACTTCACACATGGAGGAAGAAAGCTGAAACAATTTGTCTGAACTGAAGGAAATGATCACAACATTGACCACGGCCATGGCCATAAGTGAGCTCAACAAAGACATTCAGAAAGACATTCAGAAAAATATGAAGAAAGAAAAAAATGGCTTGCTCAAGACAAACGAGAAGCTGCTGCTAGAGCTGCAAGAGATGTGGCAGGAATATAAAGACTTGGAAAAATGTATATATAATCATCTTGATGCAGTCTTTAAAGATATGTTGAGAAAAACTAAGGAACACATTCAAGAAAATTCGTCTAAACTGAGAGAACTTGCCGATCAGCTGGAAGATGTTAAGCAGACATTCACAGCTGGAACTGAAACAGCGGAACAATTGGAATCTAACGCAGATGGAAAAGCTACAGCTACGAATTCCAAATGCAAAAAACTCGGAGACAGACTTGTGTCTCTGAAAGATGGATGCAGAAGGAATAATATTAGAAACGAAGGTCTATCTGAGAACCGTGAAAGTCCAAAACCAGCGAAATTCATAGCTGAACTATTCTCAAAAATAATTGGAGAGGACTTTAAATCAGATACTGAGATAGTGGCAGCTTATCGCATACTTGGATCAAATACCTCTAAACCTAGGACTTTAATTGTCCGCTTCAAGAGATTACAATTTAAGCTTAATGCATTGCCTCTTCTCAGACACAAACAAGAGATTATATTTGAAAATAACCACATTCACATTTTCCTTGATTTCTCTCCCTAAATAGCTGCTAAACATGCAGCTTTTTACAACATTAAACAGCAGTTACGGAAAGCCGATATCAGATACAGCTCTTGTATCCTGCCAAACTGAACGTGGATATTCAAGACAAATATCACATCATCTCCTCCAAGGAGGAAGCAGAAAAGGAATTACGAAAGCTGATCCCGATGCTTTTTTGAAATACAAAAGTAAGTCGCATCCTGTCATGGTATGGTAAAAAGATATTACCTGCTGTCTGATCTGCTTGCAATGATACGGGTACCATAATTATACAGTGGAACCTCTAGATACGATCACCTCTGTATACGAGAAGTTCAAGATAAGTATGTAAGATAAAGTATGAATGAAAAATTCGGATCTAAATACGAGCGTTGGCTCGCGTTAACGAGCCATGAGCCAGGCTGTGGGTAAGCATGACGCGTTTCCCGATCCGCCTCGACTTGGGGATTCACTCAAGCTGACGCTGCCAGCCCGTCGGCTCACTCAGTGTTCCTTGTTCTCCCGTAGCGTGAGGATCTACGCATTTGTGCGCTTGTGATTTCATTGTTTTGCTGTAGCAGTTCGCTGCATAAGCGTATCCAAAAATATCGCGGACATGCAGACGGAGAATACGAGACGATTGCCCTCAAGAGGGGAGAGAGAGAGAGAGAGAGAGAGAGGGGGGCGCGAACGAGAGACATAAGGAGAGAGAGAGACGCGTGCGCGAGCGAGCGAGGTGAGCGAGAGAGATAAGGAGAGAGAGATGCGCACGAGACAGAAGAACCATCAGCTCAGTTATGCTCACATGACGCTCAGCAGACAAAGTGTATCCATACTACTTGTATTGCAAGACATCGCTCGTTTTATCAAGTCAAAGTGAATTAAAAAAATTTAGCTCGTCTTGCAAACACTCGTAAACCAAGTTACTTGCAAATCGAGGTTCCACTTGTACTGTATATATTATTTATCAGTGTTATTTGTTAGGAAAATTGATTTTTATGTTGATATTTTTGGGGGTGTGGAACGGATTAACTGGATTTCCATTATTTTCAATGGGAAAGTTTGTTCTAGATACGAGAAATTCGCTATACAAGCTCAGTGCTGGAATGAATTAAACTCGTATCTCGAGGTTCCACTGTACATCCTTTTTTCCTTCTCTGCCCCTTTTTGTTTATGTTTTAATTACAATTTCACGCGTATGTGTGGAAAAAATATAAAGTAGTTTTTTTTTTTTTTTTAATTATTCTGATTTTTAGCTATTCTAAAGGAGACTGTTTAACATCATACCCTTGGTTTATTGTTACTATTGCATTAGATTTTAGTATGTTTATCCAGGACCACTTTTTTAACACCATTCCTGGGTTTACAGTTTTAATATTTCAAGACTGTTGATGATATTTTATGCGTATAGTATTTAGACTTTATCGGCAATAGATCTCTACTTTTTAATCCTCAAATAGCGCTGCTGGGGGGCTTGTTTTGTTTTGGACGTGCTCTGTCTCTAGGTATGTCAGAGGACTGGGACTTTGTGAAGTGGGGTCCAGCCTCATGTGGGGAGGCAAAATGGAGGGGTGGGGGGAATAAGGAGGGGAGAGAAAGAGAGCAAACTATATCTAATTTATCTTTTTTAATCCTTATAATTATAACTTCCAACGTAACAATAGGCTGCATGGCAATAACTCGTGGGAAAATTGGAAATTAAGGTTAAAGCTGTCTCACTTCCAGTTAAGACTACAAAATGACATAAAAAATTCAGAATCAATCTCTCAATGATGGGACAGTTAACTTTATCAGCTGAAATGTTAAAGGCCTGAATAACAAATTAAAGAGAAAGAAAGTATTCTCTCATCTAACAGGTCTAAACGCTAAAATAGTATTTTTACAGGAGACCCACTTATTAAGCAAAGATCAGTTCCGGCTACAAAAAGACTGGACTGGCCAAATGTTCCATTCCAGCTTTACAAAGAAAACTAGAGGTGTGGGAATTCTTATACATAGAACAGTCTCATTTGTAGCATCAGATGTAGTATCTGATCCTGAAGGGAGATATGTGATTGTCATGGGCAACTTATTTAACTGTTAAGTGATTTTGATAAATGTTTATGCACCCAATGTCGATGGATAGGGAATTAATGCAAAATGTATTTGCTTCTTTTCCCAATGTGAACACTCATAAAATTATAATGGCTGGGGACTTTAATTGTGTTTTAAATCCACTCTTAGATAGGTCTCCTGTCACAGGGGGGATGACATTGAACACTGCAAAGATGATTACACAGTTTTTAACTAACCACAACTTATCAGACCCCTGGAGGTTTCTAAACCCAAACTCAACAACATATTCCTTCTACTCACAACTGCATCATTGCTACACAAGAATTGATTATTTCTTTATATATAATAATTTCTTGCCTGCAATTAAATCTTGCAAATACGACGCTATTGTTATTTCTGACCATGACCCTCTGATCTTGGAGCTGAAATCATTATGCCCCACATACTCATCTCGCAGATGGCGTCTTAACCCACTTCTATTAGCAGATGAGAACTGTACAGAATTTATATCAAAACAAATCAGTTTCTTCCTAGAGACAAAAATATCCTCAGAGGTCTCTGCAGGAATACTCTAGGAAACTCTAAAGGCCTTATTAAGAGGACAGATTATTTCACATCTTTCCCACAGAAATAAATTAGAAACCAAGAAGGTATCAGAGCTAACCAGCAAAAGTACTAGAAAAGATCAAGAACATGCCAGGTGTCCAAGTGAAACTCTTCATAGCAAAAGACAGGCTCTGCATTCAGAGCTCAACCTCTTAACAACCAAAAACTCTGAACAACTCATTTTTAAATCAAGACATCATTACTACGAACACAGAGAGAAAGCTAATAAGCTCGTAGCTCAACAAATCCACAAGCAAGAATTTTGCAATATAATCCCAGAAATCACCAACACAAACGGAGATAAAAATCATTGACCATAAAAAAATAATTCACACAATTAGAGACTACTATAAATCCTTATATTCTATGGAGTTCAAAGAAGACAAAACACAATCTAATGCATTTCTGGATACATTACAGATACCACAAATATATACTTTTATTGCAGAGGAACTGGATAAATCTCTGCTGCTAGCAGAATTACTAGATGCTATAAAGTCATTTCAGAGCAGGAAAGAAGCAGGCCATGATGGCTTTAAGTAATTCTCCACTCATCTAGCTCCTCTCTTATTAAAAAAATGTTATGCTTTCATGAGTTATTTACAAGTTTCTGACCACTTATAAAATGTGTTCAATGTGCTGCCCATTGTGTTGGATTGTCAATGCAACCCTCTTCTCCCACTCTTCACACACTGATAGCAAAACCGCAGGAGAAATGCTAGCACAGGCTTCCAGTATCCGTAGTTTCAGGTGCTGCACATCTCGTATCTTCACAGCATAGACCCCCCTTCAGATGACCCCAAAGATAAAAAACTAAGGGGGTCAGATCGGGAGACCTTGGGGCCATTCAACTGGCCCACGACGACCAATCCACTTTCCAGGAAACTGTTCATCTAGGAATGCTCGGACCTGACACCCATAATGTGGTGGTGCACCATCTTGCTGGAAAAACTCAGGGAACGTGCCAGCTTCAGTGCATAAAGAGGGAAACACATCATCATGTAGCAATTTTGCATATCCAGTGGCCTTGAGGTTTCCATTGATGAAGAATGGCCCCACTATCTTTGTACCCCATATACCACACAGTCTTGGAGGGATCTTTTCAATGTGGGTTAGTTTCAGACCAATAGCGGTGGTTTTGTTTGTTAACTTCACCATTCACATAAAAGTTTGCCTCATCACTGAACAAAATCTTCAGCGTAAACTGAGGGTCCTGTTCCAATTTTTGTTTTGCCCATTCTGCAAATTCAGTGCGCCGATCTGGGTCATCCTCGTTGAGATGCTGCAGTAGCTGGAGTTTGTAAGGGTGCCATTTGTGAGTAGCTAATATCCGCCGAAGGGATGTTCGACTAATGCCACTCTCCAGTGACATGCGGCGAGTGCTACGCTGTGGGCTCTTGCTGAATGAAGCTAGGACAGCCACTAATATTTCTTCATTAGTGACAGTTTTCATGCGTCCACATTTTAGCAAATCCAACACTGAACCAGTTTCAGGAAACTTAGCAAGCAATTTGCTAACTGTAGTATGGGAGATGGGTGGTCTCGTAGGGTGTCTTGCATTGAAATCTGCTGCAATGACCCGGTTACTGAGTTCACCAGACATTAACACAATTTGTATCCGCTCCTCACGTGTTAAACTCTGTGACATGTCAATGGCTGTAAACAAAGAGAAACTTGTAAATAACTCATGAAAGAATAAAGTTACGTTAAAACCAAGCACACCATTGTTTCTCTTGTGAAATTCCCAATAAGCTTGATGTGTCACATGACCCTCTTCCTATTGAAAAAACAAAAGTTGGATCCAAAATGGCCAACTTCCAAATGGCCACCATGGTCACCACCCATCTTGAAAAGTTTCCCCCCTCACATATACTAATGTGCCACAAACAGGAAGTTAATATCACCAACCATTCCCATTTTATTAAGATGTATCCATATAAATGGCCCACCCTGTACATAAATAAGTCATTCTTAAAAAAATTAGATTCAACCATAACCTCATTTATTTGGAACCTAAAACATCCACGTATCCAAAGAGCGACTCTACAAAGACCTAAGACAAAAGGTGGCATGGCTCTACCTAACTTTCAGTTTAATTACTGGGCAGCAAACACACAAGCTATAAAAACCTGGACACAAATAGATGAACATACACAGGTTTGGGCCGCAATAGCAATAAAATCTTGCAGTACTTCTCTATAGTCCCTGCTTTCTGCTCCAATATATGCAAGTTATCCCAAGAATCCCAAGGCGTTCCCAGGCCAGCCGGGAGACATAGTCCCTCCAGCGTGTCTTGGGTCTTCCCTGGGGCCTCCTCCCGGTTGGACGTGCCCGGAACACCTCACCAGGGAGGTGTCCAGGAGGCATCCTGATCAGATGCCCGAGCCACCTCATCTGACTCCTCTCAATGTGGAGGAGCAGCGGCTCTACTCTGAGCCCCTCCCGGATGACTGAGCTTCTCACCCTATCTTTAAGGGAAAGCCCAGACACCCTGCGAAGGAAACTCATTTCAGCTGCTTGTACTCGCGATCTCGTTCTTTCGGTCACTACCCATAGCTCATGACCATAGGTGAGGGGAGGAACGTAGATCGACTGGTAAATTGAGAGCTTTGCCTTACAGCTCAGCTCCTTTTTCACCACGACGACCGATGCAGAGCCCGCATCACTGCAGATGCCGCACCGATCTCACCCCCAACCCTGAGAGGGCACTCCACCCTTTTCCGGCTAAGGACCATGGTCTCGGATTTGGAGGTGCTGATTCTCATCCCAGCCGCTTCACACTCAGCTGCGAACCGCACCAGAGAGAGCTGAAGATCACGGCCTGATGAAGCAATGATGTTGTCCATCATCTGCAAAAAGCAGTGACCCAATCCTGAGTCCACCAAACCGGACCCCTTCAACACCCTGGCTGCGCCTAGAAATTCTGTCCATAAAAGTTATGAACAGAATCGGTGACATTTTAAGATGGAGAATCTTATCTGTGGCACCTCTGAATGAGAACCACCTTTTTCAACCCTCGCAAACATATGCAGTTTTTAATATCTGGAAAACATTTGGGATTAAATTGCTTAGAGATCTTTATATAGACAACATCTTTGCATCCTATGAACAATTACATTCCAAATTTAACTTTCCAGCAACACATTTCTTTCACTATCTTCAAATTAGAAACTTTGTCAAACAGAACCTGCCCAATTTTCCCCATCTCCCTCTATGCTGGAAAAAATATTGCTCAGTCTTGAAGACTCAGACAGCATTTCTGCAATATACAAAAATATATTACAGTCCCTCCCTTTCAAAGATCCAAGAGAACAATGGGAAAAGGATTTCTCACTCGACATAAAAGAAAAGGAGTGGAAGGTAGCAATGCAGAGAATTCACTTGAGCTCCATATGCGCAAAGCATAAAATTATTCAACTCAAAATTATATATCGAGCACATCTGTCTCGCTTGAAACTGTCCAAAATGTTTCCAGTGCAAGATCCAACTTGTGAACGTTGCAATCAAACTCCAGCCTCAATGGGTCACTTGTTTTGGGCCTGCACCAAATTAACATCATTCCGGACAAAAATTTTTAAGTGCCTTTCAGACAGCCTTGGTGTCACAATCCCTCCTAATCCATTAACAGCTGTGTTTAGTGTTCTTCCAGATGGGCTTAAAGTGGAGGAGGACAAACAAACTGTGATTGTCTTCACTACACTATTGGCACACAGACCTACAGTGGGATGCAAAAGTTTGGGCAATCTTGTTAATAGTCATTATTTTCCTGTATAAATCGTTGGTTGTTACAATAAGAAATGTCAGTTAAATATATCATATAGAAGACACACACAGTGATATTTGAGAAGTGAAATGAAGTTTATTGGATTTACAGAAAGTGTGCAATAATTGTTCAAACAAAATCAGGCAGGTGCATAAATTTGGGCACCACAAAAAAAGAAATTAAATCAATATTTAGTAGATCCGCCTTTTGCAGAAATTACAGCCTCTAAACGCCTCCTGTAGGTTCCAATGAGAGTCTGGATTGTGGTTGAAGGTATTTTGGACCATTCCTCTTTACAAAACATCTCTAGTTCGTTCAGGTTTGATGGCTTCCGAGCATGGACAGCTTTCTTTAACTCACACCACAGATTTTAAATTATATTCAGGTCTGGGGACTGAGATGGCCATTCCAGAACGTTGCACTTGTTCCTCTGCATGAATGCCCTAGTGGATTTTGAGCAGTGTTTCGGGTCGTTGTCTTGTTGAAAGATCCAGCCCCGGCGCAGCTTCAGCTTTGTCACCGATTCCTGGACATTGGTCTCCAGAATCAGCTGATACGGAGTGGAATCCATGCGCTTCTCAACTTTGACAAGATTCCCAGTCCCTGCACTGGCCACACAGCCCCACAGCATGATGGAACCACCACCATATTTTACTATAGGTAGCAGGTGTTTTTCTTGGAATGCTGTGTTCTTTTTCCTCCATGCATAACGCTCCTTGTTATGCCCAAATAACTCAATTTTAGTTTCATCAGTCCACAGTACCTTATTCCAAAATTAAGCTGGCTTGTCCAAATGTGCTTGAGCATACCTCAAGTGGCTCTGTTTGTGCTGTGAGCGGAGAAAAGGCTTCCTCTGCATCACTCTCGCATACAGCATCTCCTTGTGTAAAGTGCCGAATGGTTGAACGATGCACAGTGACTCCATCTGCTGCAAGATGAGGTTGTAGGTCTTTTGTGCTGGTCTGTGGGTTGACTCTGACTGTTCTCACCATTCGTCGCTTCTGTCTATCCGAAATCTTTCTTGGTCTGCCACTTCGAGCCTTAACTTGAACTGAGCCTGTGGTCTACCATTTCCTCAATATGTTCCTAACTGTGGAAACAGACAGCTTAAATCTCTGGGACAGCTTTCTGTATCCTTCCCCTAAACCATGATGGTGAACAATCTTTGTCTTCAGGTCATTTGAGAGTTGTTTTGTGACCCCCATGTTGCTACTCTTCAGAGAAAATTAAAGGAGGAGAGAAACTTACAATTGACCCCCTTAAATACTCTTTCTCATTATAGGATTGAAATGTCCCAATTCACAAACAGTCATAATGAACTACTTCTCTGCTGTAAGAATAAAGCCCAATGCATGCAGTGCATAAGGTTACCACAAAACGAACATGTCAAGTAACCATGAAGCATGCTTTTCATTGACTGTATGCGTCACTATATGGGATGTAATGCACAGGTAAGGTGCGGCACCGCTTTCCATTGTGTCGTGTTCCACTGTTACTGGGAACTGTGAACCTAGCCTAAAGCCCCTCATACATTTACAGATGCACTGCCGATTTTTCGGCCGTTCAACGAGTCATCATGCGTCAAACGCCTGAAAAATCATCTGGTGTGTTCTCAGCTCCCGGCTCCCCTCGCTATGCGCTAGTGAAGGGGCGGAGAGAGAACACAGATCTCTACCTGTCTCCAGCAGAGGCTCGTTCTGCTGATCAGCTGGCCGGTGAGTGACACAATGCACTACACTTCCTGCTGGCTGACAGAGGAGACATCCACTGCAGCAGACAGAGGCTTCACATTACTTTGGATGGGGGCGGTGGTCGAGATTTTCGGCAAGCTGGATCTGCCCGTCCATGTGGACACCCGCAATCTGCGGCCGGCAATCAATTGCCGCGATTGTACACGCACATTGGTCGGTGGCAAAATCGGCCACGGATCGCTGCGTATTTGGGGGCCTTAACTCTCGCTGATAATTAGGTAAATGTTTTTTGCAGGACTAGAGACACTTGTATAAGTGAAGGGAATAAACTTAAACTTTAAACCTGACTATGGGATTCAAACATGATTCATGATTTCCTTTAACTATATTCCAAGTTTAATATAGTTTTTCCAGATATTCTTTTTAGTTCATATAGTTAAGCTTTTTTTTTTTTTGTTTTAAAAGTTAAAACTACCAAAGAATGTGGTTTGTATTTTTGAACCAATGCATTTCCTGTTCCTGATTTTTATGCCTGCTATTACTATCCAGACACTTGTTAAAAAAAACCAAAACCTTATTTTCATTGTGTTTGTCTTTAATCTGGCATTATAGTAAAGTGTTGGCTTCCTAGCCAGTAGTTCTGTGGTGAAATGACATGTATGTTGCCTTCCTTTCCTTCATTGGATGTAGAAAATACATTAGCATAGTATATACATACAGAGGAGTCGGGGAGTCGGAAGATTTAGAAACTGAGGAGTCGGAGCATTTATCTACCGACTCCACAGCCCTGCTATTAACAAGGTTGCCCAAACTTTTGCATCCCACTGTATTTTGCTCTCCTCTTTTAAGTCAGTGGGTAACTGATGTTTTATATTATTTGAAATTGGAAAAAATCAAATTCTCACTTAGATGATCTGTGCACAAATTTTCAAAACCTGGCAGGATCTAATCAATAATATTTTAGAATAAGCTTGTAAAGCCCTGAGGAAGTAGATTCTCTCCCAATTTCTTTTACTTCTCCATTTATCTGTATCCGCCTAATAAAAATAGTAAAAATGAATAAATTGATGAGTTTAAGTTTTAGTCCGTTGGCCATGCTCTCCTTCTTAGAGGTAGGGGTTGATTTGTTTTCAATCCTATTTTTTTGTAAAAATTGATTTGTATGTAATGATTATAATACAATTTTAAAAAAAGAGAAACAATTTACATAATTACAATTACAGTTACTGAAGACTAGTACTTTTTGGCAGATCTTATCTTTAAGGGGAGCTGCAACTTTTCCACAGGCAGCACTTCAACCAGCTGAATTTTAATGACATTTTAGCAGTTATTACAGGCAATGTATCATGCCATCTGAAAGCATACCAGAAAGTTTTAAAAGGGGTTGTGCCCAACAATGTACATTCAACCTGCTGTGTACATTCATTCAACCTGCTTGTGTCATGTCAGTTTGGTGGGAGAGACCTGGCAGCACTATAAATACTGCATCACTAGTCATGTGGGTAAAGTCAACCTTCTTCAAGAAGCCTGCCAGGAACCCCCGAGAGAGTAAACACCACGTGGGATAGCTGGCTCGAATCAGTGGAGTGCCCCGCTTAATATATTTACCTTTACAAAAAGTTATTTCTGGCCGAGAATACATCAGCTCAGGCTGTAACAAATATCCTAGACCCTAAAAGTGAAGTTAACCTTTATCTCAGAAGTATGCATCAAACTAGCAATAGCTCTTACAATTCCAGAGGGCACTCCTGTCCTACAATAGTCTCAGCATACAGCATC
Organism: Polypterus senegalus; assembly: GCF_016835505.1. Classification (NCBI taxonomy): domain Eukaryota; kingdom Metazoa; phylum Chordata; class Cladistia; order Polypteriformes; family Polypteridae; genus Polypterus; species Polypterus senegalus. The sequence continues at coordinate 74,950,602 of NC_053169.1, read as the reverse complement.
ATGGAGGTTCTGGGCTCCTACCTGATGAATGGAACTTCAAAATAAGTTTCAGTTGTGCTACTGTGCGGTTTCATTAAAATGTAACGAAAATCAAAAAACAAATAAAACTGATTCCACAGGGCCCTAATCATACTGTCTGCTCAGATTCAGATAAACAGTGCAAAACTGACAGAACGACACTTCACAGTGTAGATGGACAATGAGCCACAAATGTGTGAATGGGTGAATGACTGTTGTGTTGTAAAGCGCCTAGGGGGTTCTTGAACTCTAGTTAGGCGCTATATCAAATACAGGCCATTTACCATTAATAATAATTTACCACAACATAATGTGAAAGCAAACCAAATGCTTTTCAAGGCAAGACATGCATCTCACTTGCTGAAGACAAAGCTGAAGGCAGAAAGTCCAATGAACTTTGAGAACGCCACTGGTTCCAGACTTCAGGCAGTCATTGACTGCAAAGGATTATCTACCAATTATTGGAACTGACCTTATGTTCGTATGTCCAAATACTTCTGAGCTCCTGAAAATTGTGGGGTGGGGAGCCATATATAAAAATGGCTGTATTTTCTAAATGGCTCATACAATGTTTTTGTTAGACACCTTAAATTAAAACTGGAAGTCTACACTTCAATCACATCTTAACGGTTTCATTTCAAATCCACTGTGGTGGCGCACAGAGCCAAAACAATGAAAATTTTATCACTGTCCAAATAACTACGGACCTAACTGTATTTTGGCCAGATGCAGATTGAAGTAGTTTATTAACTACAGAGAACAAAACTCTTGGGTTATCATGGCCACAGTCTATTATCTTCTTATATAATACGCTACCTTAGCTGTTTTTCTGTCCAGGATTTTAAATCACCTGTAGCTCACAAACCGTTTGAACTATTGACCTGCAATTTGGTCCACATATACGACGTGAACTCTATTTTTATTACTCTTTTTATTCGTCACTTCCTGTACCTTTTCATATCTTTAATCATTCTTGAGGCAGACTGAACACTTACTTTAAGTGTCAAAAAAAAATTAAGAAACAGATACTAAGTTACTGCAACACAAATACGGACTTAATCAGTTTTAACGCGAAATCATGCCAAAGGAAGAAGAGGGCCACTAGAGTGGAGAAAACAAGAGCTGCTCAGGAAGCAGCAAGTGCATCAACCTCTGAGCAAACGAATGGTAAAAGTACAGAGAAACAGGATGAAAGCTTGCATTCAGTGCATGTTATCGTACAGTATGCCATTACTGGTTCTGCCATAATGCATGTTCTTGGCTGCATTTAGTGCATTTCTGTAAGCCCTTTGATGGTCAGAGAAAGCCTAAACATACATAATGAGGCCAGTCTTGTGTAACATTCTCTCAAGGTGTCGACCAACTACTTTCATAGCCAATAATTATGAGTTGTACCATGGAGCTGAATGTTTAAATGAAACTTTGCATTTTAAAAGAGCTGTTCTATCTACTGTTGAATGAAGTGCCGAGTTATAGTAGTCAAGAAGACTATCTAGTGTGGATGGAGTTGGGGAAGACAGAAAAACATCAGAAATGGATCCAGCAAGAAGGAACAGATGATTACATCTTGCCTGAAGAAGGGGCCTGAGTTGCCTCAAAAGCTTGCATATTGTAATCTTTTTTGTTAGACAATAAAAGGTGTCATTTTGCTTGGCTTTTCTCTACATTCATAATGTCTAACACGGTACAACACCCTAGTACTAAATGTTTCTTAAAGAAATGTAATTTTTACAGGTAAGAGAGTCAGAGAGGTCCAAATCACTAAAAGTAGTGCCAACAGATAAGCCAGATGTGCAGATCAGGTCTAACATATGACCACCAGAGTGGGTAGGAAAATCAACAAGTTGCACCAAGGCAAAACAATCCAGAAAGGACAGCAGTCAATTTCTCAGTTTACATGTAGAAATGTTAATATGTATGTTGAAATCGCCAAGAAGAATGACTGCCTGGGATAGGGAATTTAAGTGGGTTAATATTTCAGTGAGATCAGATAAGACCCGTTGTATTTTGGGTGTCAACAGAGAACATCAAATAAGAAAGGACCAGATTTTGCTATTACTTTTGGGGGACCCATCAAGTTTAAACTGATGCTGTTGGTACAGGAGCATTTCTAGGATTTGCAGGTATCAGGATCTTAGCTCCCTCTGCAACTGTTGCACATTTTTCCTATTTTTATAATCGAAAAGCAGAGGGAGGGTCCCATTGGGATACCAAGCACATTTATATAATGGTGTAACATTGACCAAATGCTTACTGCTACTGCCATGTAGTAGTGGAGTGATGTACTGTGTTAGCTAGCCATTTACTGATGCAATGAAATGTGAAGAAGAATTCCACCATTCACTGGCTGAGAAGATTACAATATGCAAGCTTTCAAAGCAGCTCAGGCCTTTTCTTCAAGCAACATGTCTTCTTGTTACACCTTCCATGAAAAAGCAGCTGCAGGTACCTGAAAAGCTAGCATTATGTACTCTACTCAGCGGGTTAATAAAAGGTGTCATTTAACTGTTTTCATGTATATAATAAAAAAAGGATATAAAAAAGGATAAGAAGCTGGCCAGTGTACAAGGAGAGCCAGACAGGGCCGAAGAAGGGCATCAACCCAGCAGTAGGACCAGTACCTACTCCCCTGTGTGAAGATGAACACTGCCAGAGCCCTACACAATGGTCTTCAGCTGGCAAGTGGTGTGCATGTTTCTGACCAAACAGGCAGAAATTGACTCCATGAGGGAGGCATGAGGGCCTGAAATTATCTAGTGGAAACTGTGCTCACAGCCCATCACTGTGCAGCTCAACTGGCATTCACCAGCAAATACACAATTGATAGCCCCACCACTGGCACACCATTCTCTTCACAAATGTTCACACTGAGACATGAATGAAAGAGTCTGAAGACACCATGGTGAACATTATGCAGCATGTAACATCATCCAGCATGTCCGATTTGGTGGTGGGTCAGTGATGGCCTGGGGAGGCATATCCTCAGAGGAGCACACAGACCTGAACATGCTAGGAAATGGTACCCTGACTGCTGATGAAATCCTCAGATCCACTTTCAGATTTTTCGCGGCTGCAGTGGGTTCTGGGTTCATCCTGGTGCTGGACAATGCCAGGCCTCATGTGTGGAGAGTGTGTAGGGAGTTCCTGGATGATGAAAGGCATTGATGCCTTGACTGGCTCACACGTCCTCCAGCTCTCCTTGTGTAATAACCCCTCTCGTAGTATCTCCTCCATGTTCTTGAGACTGTGCTGGGAGAAACAGCAAACCTTCTTGTGATAGCACGTACAATACTAGTCAAAAGTTTTAGAACAACTCATTTTTTTTTCTTCAAATTTAATCAAGTGAAATGTCGAAAAGGTAAGCAGTAAACTGCCAGATGTTTAAATTTAAAGTTTAGGTCAGTCAGCAAAAAATGAAAAATGGAAATATCAGAATATTACAAACAGGCTTTCTTCAGGGAACAACTAATAGGTCACACCCTACAAACGTTCTGTACTAATTAAAGCAAATTTAGCCTTGCAAGTTAATGCAAACAATGTGCACAGGTGTCCCAACTTCTGCTGATTGCTTAAAAACCCTCTGATTCTATTGATTACTACAACTTCTAAAGAACTACTTGGACAATATTCCAGTGACAATGGCAAGAAAATAGCTAATAAGTTAATGAGACAGAACATTACCACCCTTCAAGGTACAGGATCTTCATTTACAAAAATTGCAAAAAAAAAACAGTGGGTATAGTTTCCTGCACAATCCAAAGGCAACTGGGAATTGGCAGAAGCATAGTGACAACCCAATTAGAAGACAAGTTTCTGAGGGTCACCAACTTGTGTCATTGGCGCCTCAAAGCACATAAAGCATATATGCACCAGGTCAGTAAAGACCTGAGATATTTAATAGTGTTTCTTAAAAATTCCATGTATAGCAGGTTTAGAAAGCCCTAAAAAGCTCAGAAATTGGTCCTTCCAGCAGACATGCAAGAGAGAAATACAGTAATTCCTCCTCGATCGGTAGGTAAAAATCTGCAAAGTAGAAACCATATGTTTGTATGGTTATTTTTATATATTTTAAGCCCTTATAAACTCTCCCACACTGTTTATAAATATTCCCATACAGTTATACAGCATAAACCCTTTGTATTCTCTTAGATATTAGGTAAGATTCATTGAAATTATGTATGTAAACACACTGTTTATATACAGTAAAACCTAAATATTATTTTAAAGATATCGAGTGTCTCCGATATCACATATGTTACAGCCATTACGATAGACATGCCACCAGCAATAAATACGTACAATGCAAGAAAAATTGTATACAGTAAATGTGTGTACAGTGACACTAAACGTACATACATGTACTAAGTACTGTAAGTAGAAAATTAATTATGGTTACTCACCAACAATGACACGACGACTTGTCCGATAACAATGAGTTTAATTTTACTGCACGACAAAGGAGAGCGTTACAGCTCATCTAAAGGAGCCTCTTCAGGCGACTGTGTAGCACCGCCGTTGTTGTTCTTCAATCCAAATCCCTAAAGCAGATTCCATCCAGACTACCGCCTTATTACATCCACTTACAACTTGTTTTGCGCCCTGGTTAAAAGGACACTGCGGCCGTAGATTTTATATTCCTTTCCTACTTTTTAAATAAAAAGAATCGTAGCCTCATTGATGCCGTAATGGTGTCCAACAGCGGTGTAGCTTTTCCCTTCCTTCAACATATCTAAAATGTTTACCTTTTCTGCAATCGTTATCATCTTCCGTTGGCGCTTGGGCACGGCCCCTGAAGCAGTAGCAGGAGCAGATCGTTTTGGAGCCATAATGAAAGGCTTGACTATGCACAAAGATAAACACAAAAGAGCACAAAAGTTAACTCTTTCCACAGCGAAACACGTTGATGCTGAATGAGCGAGACAAGACTTCCTGGTTAACACCGCGGAATCTAATTCAGAGCTCCGTCGCTGAGCCATTCAACCCACTGAACTGAACTTAACTGCGTGCTCTGATTGGTTAGCTTCTCAGCCATCCGTCAATAGCGTCCCTTGTATGAAATCAACTGGGCAAACCAACTGAGGAAGCATGTACAGGAAGTAAAAAGACCCACTGTCTGCAGAAGCAGCGAAGCAGCGAAAAATCCGCGTTATACATTTAGATATGCTTACATATAAAATCCGCGATAGAGTAAAGCCGCGAAAGTCGAGGCGTGATATAGCGAGGGATTACTGTATATCAATATATAAAATTTGCATTGTTGATGTTGCTATTTTGTCACCATTGTGACTTGGCACCTGCAGCGTAAATTTTACAGCCCAACTTGGTGCAGGTCAACATTCTTATATCAAGTTTAAATCAAATTACACCTGAATTGCAGGGCAGTTTGCACCAACTGACGAAGAATACAGGTTATGAATAAGCGAGTTCCATTTGGTACCCGAGACAGTAAGAGAGAACACATTTAACCTCCTTAGTGTTGCATTTTATTCCAAAAAAACCATATAAAAAGCATTTAATTTTTTTCAGCATGAAAATTTACATTTCTATTAAATCTCAAAAGTATAATAATGATACAAATAATAACATTAATCCATCCATCCATTATCCAACACGCTATATCCTAACTACAGGGTCACGGGGGTCTGCTGAAGCCAGTCCCAGCCAACACAGGGTGCAAGGCAGGAAACAAACCCTGGGCAGGGCACCAGCCCACCGCAGGGCACACACACCCACACACACACACTAGGTGTTGAATAAAAATAATATGAAATGAACAATAATAACAACAGCAATACCACCACTAATGATGCCACAACAGTATAATCTCAAAATGAGTGCATTAAATCTTAAAGCACGGTGAAAGACACAACTCAGCGTCACAGTTGTGACAATAACAGTGTGTTTCCTTTCAGGTTTTTTCTTTCTAGATTTATCAGTTTTTGAACAACACTCTGCACAGGTACAAGTTGGATTCATTATTTTTTCTGTTGGAGGTATAGAATCAATAAAATGTCTACCAATAAGATGCTCTGGATTGATCCGTGATGTGCAGGGTCGACAACATCTCTTTTGCGGTAGTGTGGATGGTGGATGTGCGGCAATAATTTATTCTACAAGCTGGCATGTGAAGTTTGCATTAGATATACAAACAAAAAGCTGGTGAAACTGTAAGACAAATACATTCCAAAAACACTGTTCCACCAGATCATAGTGGCGTTGTGAGGCAGCAGTGAAGGTAGAGCCTCAAAGCTGAGATCCAGACCTAAAACATGGCTTGCAGTGCCATTTAATAAACGGAAAAAAAAGCAAAGAAACCAGTACATCTGCACCGCCACGCCTGAAGGTTCGCTTCACACCTGCTTCCCTACAGCGGACCAGCACATAACATCTCAGTTGTGCCACCTGCCAGTGCAGCATACGCCATCCCTGCTATGCCATCTGACAATAAAGCACTCTCAAGCAATGCTGATGTACTCTCAAAATCCGTTGCATGACTGAAGCGGAAGAGAAGACCACCCAGCCATTTTGACAAGTTTGTGCATGGCTGCAAGGAGTTGGAAGTGGCCGTTGGAGACAGTGACTTTGAATTATCTTTTTGTAGAATTTCTTTTGTTGCACCCCACAAAACAGGATAGAAAGTAAATTCTTCATCCGCACAATCTATGTTAGCCATCGTGCTATTGTATTCGACCACAGCACAAGTGTTCATAACCTGCTTGTTGCCTTTTGCCTGGAAAGTGACTGTAGCTGCAATACGTACAGTGCTAAGAAGACAAATAACTTTCCTGCCTTTCTATCAGCACAAGCACTTTACCCTTTTGCCAAGATAATAGCGCGCCCCGCTGTAATTTAACTCTTCGGGCCTGTTATGACGATTTGGACGCACTGTTCCACATACATCAGTCTTTCTTTTTCAGCAAGATGTCAAATAGCTGTTCTGAAGTGTAAAAAAAAAAAATTGTCCATGGTTACACAGCATCCTTGATCCAGCAGAGCATCTATCAAAGTCAGTGACGTAGCAACGCCGTACTGCTTGTATTTTGGTTCAAACATTGTCCCCTTCTCTATATACAGAACCAAATTCCAAATGTATCCGATTTTAGATCCACAAAGCTCATAAAACTTTATGCCAAATCTTGCTCTTTTTGATGTGAAGTTCTGTATCCATAACAGTCTGCCCTTATAAGTCACAAGACTTTCATTGATGCCAACATCACGGTCCCGAATATAAACGCTCAGATATTTTTCTACAATGGCCTGGTATATCTCCCAAATTTTCTTCAGTTTGGGTGCTACATATGTATTCTCATCAAAGTCTTCATTGTTGGTAAAGTGCAGATATTTAATAATTTGTGAAAACCTACACATGTAACTTCTGCAAAGAACAACAGCACTGACAGTACATTTACAGCCCAAGTGATTCTCGGTACTAACAATTACACAAGATGCATCTGTACAGTTGCCCGAATAACACTTGGGTCTAACGCTAAGGAGGCTACGATGTCTGCCTAAGCAAATATATAGATATTTTACTGATCCTGAGGGAATGATTGGCTAGAAGCGTACACCATGACATTAACTGATAAAGTGTAGAAATGCTGTAAAACGTCTCCTCATTATAAGTTAAAAGACATTCAAGTGTCAACTGTAATGAAATATCAGAGAAGTAAGGCAGTTTCATTTTAACAAATTTTATGACTTTTAGGCAGAAGAAGTGTAAGTTCCAATTGTCTACATAAAGATCTCTAAGGATTCAGATACCTAGAGACATTCATAAATGAAATACTGTATAAAGGAGGACTTGAACATAAAACTATCCTATAACTCAGTTGCAGAAAATAACATTTCTTTTCTAAATGTGGACCCAACATAAGAAACTTTAAGTGTTGTGCAAAAAAGATTATGCGATTTGCACTGAAAAAATGCACACCAAAAAGATCTATATAATAATTCACTAAGCAGCCGACCATGGCACGCAAGACAGAGACCATGGGATACGCACGACAGAGCCCCACCCACCAACTCTAACCCTCCTACCGCATCACGGGATACGCACGACAGAGCCCCACCCGCCAAGTCTAACCCTCCTCCCGTATCACGGGATACGCACGACAGAGCCCTGCCCACCAACTCTAACCCTCCTCCCGCATCACGGGATACGCATGACAGAGCCCCGCCCGCCAAGTCTAACCCTCCTCCCGTATCACGGGATGCACACGATAGAGCCCCGCCCGCCAAGTCTAACCCTCCTCCCGCATCACGGGATACGCATGACAGAGCCCCGCCCGCCAAGTCTAACCCTCCTCCCGCGCCATGGGATACGCACATAGAGCCCCGCCTGCCAAGTCTAATCCTCCTCCCGCGTCCACCTTCGCTCTCGAGGCATGCGCACTGTCTGCTGATGTGCCCACACGCAACACCTCACCAAACACAGCCTCAGTCGCTTTCGTCTCTGCTACAGTCCACATGCACCTCTGAGTCACGTTGACTTTTCATTGTTCTTTTCAGTTTCAGCTTTTCTATATACCAAGTCAACCATGGCACGCAAGACAGAGACCATGGGATAGGGATACGCACGCACGACTGAGCCCTGCCAGCCAACTCTAACCCTTCTCCTGCATCCAGCCTCGCAAACTGTTTTACATGCTGCATACAGCGATTCCCATCCGCGACAAACATTCTTCTTAGATGGTCCTGCAGGAACACGGAAAACCTTTGTCTACAAAAACCTGATTCATACTATACTAAGAGCATAGGGTTTCTGTTGGCTTGCCCGCCTGTCCGACTTGTACCAGCAATGTACTGAAGTGTAAAACTATCGCAGCTGCTACCTCACAAACTGTCCTTATTCCCCAGATTTCCCTGACCCCATCAGATTCACATTTGCCTTTTACACGCAGACAATTTCCTGTTAGATTGGCCTTTGCAATGACAATTAATAAGGCACAGGGCCAAACTTTCAAAAAGATATGCCTGTATCTGTCAAAATCAGTTTTTTAGTCACGGACAACTGTATGTTGCTCTCTCCAGAGTTCCATCTTTTCATTCACTCACAGTTGTATCCTCAAACCCACCCCATTTGGACAACTGTGTCTTTCAGGAAGTGTTCACCCATCAATAAATAATTATGCGGCGTATGCTATGCCGCGGGTTGGCTAGTACTTAATTCCCTTACTTCAGAACTAACACTGAGCAAATTTACAAAAAAGGTCAACTATTACACAAGTGTTAAGACTCACAACTACATTAAAAAAAATGATAACGATATAATAAAGAAATATGATTCCTCAGTCGCTTAATCTATATATTCAAAAAGCTAAGGGTTGTGTCTGTCTAGAGATTATGCGTGAACAATTGGAGGTAAAACCTTCACTTTGGTCTTAAATTGAAAAGTTATGGCATGATACACACTGGTGAAGCAAAATATGTGACCTGAAGCAACCTGGGTGAAGGTGTCAGGGCTTGCATCTGTCCTATGGAAACCTACATAGGGAAACTGATCAAGTTAATGTAGAAGAAATAAAAAATAATAAAGTTCTAGTCCAAGTAATCTTTAGGTGAAAGTTGCACATTCGACCTGAATTAATGTAGGTCTTCCCTAACAGTTTTTTTTATCTTCAGTCGAAAGATTTTCAGATTAGGCTGTACTTCTGCCCTCAATCTGAATACTGCTTTGAGAGAGTTGGGTTATTGCCTTGCATTCAGTGCTGCTGGGAAAGGTTGCACCACTGCATGGGCAAAAATAAAAATATGCTGGTCCCAGAAATGAATTAATTAAAATGTCAGTATAATGTAAATAGCCATTCTTAACTTACCATAAAACATTATGATGATGTAAACTGCATGGCTGTGGAATCAGTAAGGAACAAATATATATTCTGCCCATTTACAGTGTTAATGAGAATGAACTTCCTTTTCCTGGGCATATTCATATGGGTTTGAAGATGCCTTTTTATATCCATTCAAACATGCTCACTTGTTTGAATGACTGGCAAACATGATCCCATTTAGTATAAAGGGAAAAAAATGGAATGTGGATTGGTTGGCTCATCGGACTCATAATATATCCATTACCAGCACTTGTTCTAACTAACATGGTACTTGGGGATATCCATAAGCAATCAGTAAAAAATAAATACAAAGAAGTTCCCTTCTGATTGCAGTGGAAACATTTATTTTCATGTATATAATGAATAAATCATTAATGTGCTCTGCGGAGCCGGAACCTAAGGCGCCTACAAAACAGACAAGAATAGGATGAAGAAAACCGTACGGTCAGCAAGTTACTGTATTCATATATAGTTCTAGCTCAGCAAACTTAATTAGGTTTATAAGTTGGTAGTACGACGAAACTGAACCTGCTAAGAACTTGAATAGGGAAAGGTGGGATGTCCGTAATTGTCATTTCACGTGAAAAAGTAAAATACAAAAGTTAAAAAGAGCCTTCGGTAAGACGCGTCCATAGAAACAATAACCCAGAAAGCATCGGTTTCTGCGAGCTCTGGCGGCTTGTGGACTTCATACGTTTCTCTTGAGACAGCAGGTCATCACAGTCATTACGGCAAGTAAAGGGAGCCTTGAAGTGGAAGTGCTTTCATTATCCGAAATATCAGAAATGACACCCGGCCGGTTCCCTTACCTAAACAACGGCGTGCAATCTCCTTCCTTCCAAAACAGAAGCCTCAATATCCGTCCGTCTTTTTCCAGAATCCCTTTTCTCCTCGTTTTCATTCATTCGTTCGTTCTTTCGTTTGCTGCTTATTTTTCTCCAGCAGCGCTTTACCTACAGAGGCCTAGTCGAGCTCGCTTATAACGCTCCAGTAAAGACAGCCAGAGGAAAGCAATCTTATGACGCGTGCCGCTATTAATTTACTTTACAAATAACGCTTAAAACTGATAAAAGCATATGCTTCTGCACTCTACAATCAAGGCATATTCCACGGCGTAAACGTCACGAAAAATCAGAACGGCAGCAGCTGTAAGATCCTTGTGCGAAGCAGGCAACAAAACTACAGAAGTACTTCCGGTCGTCGAGGCAAACGGCCGTTTCAAAATAAAAGTCACCAGCTGCGACAAGTCATGAACGTGTCATTTTCACTTCAGGAGCTCTAATTCCTCGTTTTAACCACATTTTTTTCCAGCCAATTGGTCATACTGTGCAGGATAGTTATGTGCAAAATGATTGTTTTTAATGCTTCGATTCATGTTATTCAGTTCACCAAAATGATTCGAATCTCTGAATCGCTGATTCGTTCTCTTCAAAAGACAACAGGCTATATTCTTATTTAAAATCTACAGTAGAACAGTATAACAGTGTTAACAACTTTAACCACCAAACAATATAAACAATATAAAAAGCAAACGACAAATAATTTACGCATAATACTCCTCCTCCTACTATTACTACTACTACTAATAATAAACCTGTTTATTGAATTCTTACAATAAATACAATTTCAACAACAGAAAAAAAAAACAATTGTTCAAGCACGCAAATTAATACTAATAATGATCCTCTGTATTGAATTCTAACAGTAAATACAATTTCATCAATAGCTAAAAAATCGTACAATTAGAACCTTAGTATAGTGCACACATCACCATAAAACTTTCTGATGCAGTCTCCCATACATATTTCATCAGTAAACTGAACTGGGATGCAATGTACTGCGAGTCTCTTGTCTGCAGTTCGTGAATGAACTTACAATGGTTCTCCAGATCAGCATGGTGAATACTGGTTCATTCATTTAGTCAGTCAGTCAGAGTACGTACTGCGACGGCCACAATCATCCAGTCAGAGTGAACCGATCAATGGGAAGTGCGTGGTGTCATCTGCCAAGTCAGTCATTGGCTAGTTGTCATCGTAACCGTTTTGCTGGAATAGTTTACTGATAGACTGCTTCCCGAAGACCATTTAAGCGACGTTAAGATGATAGCTCCGGACTGTCGCAAAAGGCAACATAAAACGTAGCACACACCGCGCATGCCGCACCAGCATGTCCGTTTAGAGTCCAAAATAAGTACAAAAAAATGAGTTCGTCCGCTCATTGAACATCACTAATCTTAAACACCGAAGCTTAGCTTATAGGCATATTGTGAACAGGGACGTGCGGTCAGGGGAGGCAGGTCATTATGAAAAGTTAAAAACTAACTGATAACAAAAAAAATGTCCACGGGCCTGTGCTATGAATTTGTTTCCCGTACGATTCCAATAATTGTGATCATTTTTATAGTCAAAATCGCCGAATTTCTGCATTTCCAGTTCAAATACAGAGGAGAAACGTAAGGTGTGGTAGCGATGAGCCAACTCTCACCTCGGACTGCGCTCTCCCTCACACACTGGGTTGATGCATGCAATTGGCGTGTGCCTGTTGCTGTCTCTCTGCATGTCGCCAATATATTGTTTGCAGACACGTTTATTATACACCCTGACTTCCCACAGTCTGGCTAATATCTTTAACGAATTTGTGCGACATATTTAGTGTTGCTGATCGGACATAAAACCTCAGTGTAAAGGCACAAGGGGAGGCAGACAGTACCGTGCCGCTCTGAAAGGGCGAATGTGAGCCCAACAGGTGCTCGTTGCTACTGTTCTTCTATGCAGAGGCTCTGGGCACCAATAAGTTAGCGATATCAGAAAGTCAAGTGCACTGCAGCGGTCCATTTGTTTTTATTTTTTGTCCTGACTGACTGCCAAAATGGAAGATTTAAGACTTTCAAAACTAAAGGAAAATAAGGAGGACTTTTGCAAGAAAGTGGCGGAAATTTTTGTGAAGAAGGATAAGGTGCATGGACTTCATTTACAAATAAAGGTAAGACCATAAATGGCTTTCAATTTTATAAAAAAATGGGATCAGACTAAGAATGAAACAATCCAATATTTAAAAACTAACTTTTGACCTTAAATAAAATATTCTTTTTTTTTTGTTCTACTATTTTTGAACAGTCTGTATTAAAATTGATTAAAGCATCATAATTAAAAACTTTTAAAATGACTAAATATTTCAATTAAGGTCAAAATTGAAATCTGTTTTTTTTGTGCACCACTCTATACTTTCATTTGTATTGAATAAGTATAAGTTGTGAAATTGTAACAGTAAATTTAGAGCACATGTAGGGTGCAGAGCAAATGCTCTCTCTCTGCACTCTCTATCACTGCTATAAATGTAACATTCTTTCTTAGCTAAATATGTACCTTATGTGTGTATAAAGAATGCTGATGAGATATGAAACATAAGAAGTAGTCAATGTGCATGCTGCCCATTGAATAGTGAATAAGCTACTCTTTTGGGTTCATATATTTGTAAATCTGACTCTGAAGGATTCAGTGCCTCACCAGCCATGAACCTCACTGCACCTCGCTGATTTTGAAGGTTTAGCTACGTTAAGACCTCGATCAAAGTCATCGACGCGGCCATCATTCGAACCCCTCAAAATCCAATTAAGCTAATCTTGTCAGGATGGCACGCAAGGACAGAACCAAAACAGAATCTTCTCAGATCCACAGGTGTTTCTAGGAGCTCTGTGGCAACCCCATGGAGCCCTCCAGCTCACTGCCACCCAGAGTCACAACATGGTAAAATGTTGTATCATTATTTTACTGCAAAATATAAATAAAAAGAATTTAATAAACACATATCCTTTAATTAAATTTTGTGAAAAACAGATTATATAAACAAAACACCACAATAAATACATGTGCATACAAAATACAAAAATTATAATAATAGAATAAATGACATTTACAAATCAAAATAAGTGATAAAGTAAAAAAAAAATTAAATAAAGGTAAGGTACATGTGGTAATAAAAATAAACACATTGCACATTATAATATTTAGAAAATAAATTTAAAAAGTTCACAAAATAGATGTTTTTAAAAGTGATTCATAAAGGTATTAATGTAACTTTCAATATCACTGTTTAAAGGCTTTGACTACTGTATTCTCCATGTTCAAAGACATTTGAATATTGCGCTGTATGGAAATTAAAGTTTGGGCTGAAAGCATACATGGCATATGATGGATCTTAAATAAGATTTAATCAGTTTAAAGATGAAACATTGCTCTCACCAGTGGCAATATTGATAGACCGCTAAAGAACTGAATTTCGAGTTCTTAGACAATGTCCCTCATCTTACTGTTACCAACTTGCCCTGTTTCTGAACTGCTGTGGTGGTTTCTGGCCATGCACTGACTACAGAAGGCCTGGAGAAACTGAAGCCAAATTGGAAATGGCTGATTTGTCTAAACAAACTGATGTTTCCAGAGATATAAACCATCTTGCCATATGTTATAAAGATTACATTTAACTTTATTTAAAAAGTAACAACAATCACAATCTCTCTCACAACGGAAACTGGAGTTCCCCTTTCGGGAGGTCTCCAAATGTGTCATTGCTATGCTATACACGGAGGGTTCCCACAGATTTGTTGTTCCAATTAGTATGTAAATGGATGCCCTCCGGGGCCTCATCCCAGTACTGTGGTTACATCTCTGCTCAGACCTGCATTTACTCACTCGCATCTGGCCTGTCTGGACTCTCTAGTTCATTTGCATGCAGGGCATGGAAGTTGAAGGAAACTGGAGCACTGGGAAAACATGTAAATACCATGGAGCACCAGGAGAAGGAGCAGGTAGTGGACCATGAAGCCCATGAAGTTTTGTATTTGCAGCTATACCAGCCCACTGGTCGTACTGTTTGTCCTGGTCAAACTAAAACTTTTTCCTCACAGTACTCAGACGTGCACTTTTGTAGGTGTGAATAAGAGTGTGTGCATTAGTAGGCCCAGATGCCCCTTCTAGAGTTGGTTGCTGACCATTTTCTCATATCACCAACTCACTTTCTTTGAAAATGACATTATTTTGAGATTTTTGGTTGTACTGCCAAATCTCCAGCAGCCGGAGCTCATAATAACAGGGAATTCAGACAGTGGAGTGAATAACAGAGGGTTATTGAAATGGGAGCACACTAACCCAGCGCTAGCCTAAATAATGTTTGAGAAGACAAGATATTAACGAAATACTCCATTTGAAAATTATATTTTTTATATGTCGTTTACCCCATTTAGTTTGTAGAGGTGACCAAGAATTTTTTTTTTATCTCATGTTTGTATGGAAAAGGATATAGCAAAGTTTCTGATAAAATGGGACCCAGTACTGAGCAACACTGGACAACAGCGAGCACTGTCAAAAATGCCCATGAAAAAATTGCATATTACTCATGTCTCATAATCCACATGTCAGGTCATCTAGTCGTATGTTCAAAACATGCAAAGCACACATATTTTTTGCAGAAATATTGTTAAACGAATCAACAGAGTATAACTGCAGACTTTAGTACATATGAGGTCAGTCAAGTAATGCCCCAACATCATGAAACGCCCTCATTGTCAGTCACGAAATGGCCATCACGTTACACTATGGTTAAGATTAGGGTTGTGGGAGGGTTATCTGACTGAAAGGGCATTTCGTAACTGACGCTGTGGACATTACCTGACCTACGTCATAGGTATTGCAGGCTGCAGTTAGACCCATCTCAGATGAATACCTCCAGAAAATGAAAGTAGTCCACAAACAGGAAGACAGGACTCTTGACTAATGAATGAATGAATGTATGAGTGAAGGGGAGAGGTGGGTCTTCAATTCAAACGTAGAATCCCTTCTGAAGGGGCTTCCTGCTTGAGGACTACTTTCATTTTCTACAGTTATTTATTTAACAAAAGTTTTGTAAAAAATAATTTGCACATTGTGAGCATACAACTGGGTGACTTAACACATGGATTATGCTACACGAGTAACATGAATATTTTTTTATGGACGTGTTTCATACTGTTTGCAGTAGTTCAGCGTTGTTCACCCTTAGGTCTTGATCTGTCAGAACTTTGTTACGTCATTTTTCAACAAAAATATGCAATTCATTTTTTTTTGGCCAACCCTACAAATTACATACGGTGAGTAACATCCAAAACCAGTTAGAAAATGTATGCAAGGTGTAACATTCAAGTGCATTCGAAGGACTCTACAGACTCTCATTGGACTGAGTTCAGTAGTTTGGCTGTAGCACTTTCTCAATCCATTTCAGGGTTGTAGGGGCCAGAGGCTAATCCGCCAGGACTTTATTACAGCCACTGACCAGTATGGATATCAGGTGAATGTGGCACTTTAAACTATAGGGTGACCAGATTATCAAAGTCTTAAACTGGGACACTTACCTGCAAGAGAACCACCTCTTTCAACCTTCACAAACATATGCAGTTTTTAATATCTGGAAAAAATTTGGAATTAACTTGCTTAGAGATCTTTATATAGACAACGTCTTTGCATCCTATGAACAATTACATTCCAAATTTAACATTCCAGCTACAAATTTCTTTCACTATCTTCAAATCAGGAACTTTGTTAAACAGAACCTTCCAGATTTTCCTCATCTTGCACCCTCATCCACGCTGGAAAAAATATTGCTCAATTTTGAGGAATTAGACTCCATCTCTACAATATATAAAATCATTTTACAATCCCTTCCTTTCAAAGATCCAAGAGGACACTGGGAAAATGACCTCTCAATTAATATATCAGAAAAGGAGTGGAAAGTAGCAATGCAGAGAATTCACTCGAGCTCCATATGCGCAAAGCATACAATTATACAACTCAAAATTATATATCGAGCACATCTGTCTCGACTAAAACTCTCCAAAATGTATCCAGGGCATGATCCAACCTGCGAACGTTGCAACCAAGCCACAGCCTCACTGGGTCACATGTTCTGGACCTGCACCAAATTAACATTATTCTGGACAAAAATTTTTAATTACCTTTCAGACAGCCTTGGACTCACAATCCCTCCTAACCCATTAACAGCTGTGTTTGGGGTTCTTCCAGAGGGGCTTAAAGTGGAGAAAGACAAACAAACTGTGATTGCATTCACTACACTGTTGGCACGCAGACTTATTCTGATAAACTGGAAGAACCCAAACTCTCCTCTTTTAAGTCAGTGGGAAACCGATGTGTTATATTATTTGAAATTGGAAAAAATCAAATACTCAGTTAGAGGATCTGTACAGACTTTTTTCAAAACATGGCAGGATCTAATCAGTAATATTTTAAATAAGTTTATAAAGCACAGAGAATTTATTAATTTAGGTATGTTTACAAGCCTTAAATTTTACACCGTTTGGCTTGCTCTCTCTCTCAGGGGTGGGATCGATCTGTTCTTAACATAATTCTTTTTTTTGTAAAAACTTGATTGCTATGTATTGATTGTAATAAAATTAACAAATAAAAATAAAAAACGGGACACTTATGCAGCATATATGCCCATGCATGAAGCCCATCCTTGTATGTTTAATGGCTGTTTTATCTCATCATCATCAGAGAGGGATCAAGACACGTAGAAAAAGAAAAAAAACGTTTGCAAATGACAGCGTGGTCAGTTTTTGTCTTCTTCCAAGTCAGCCTCGCAATGCTGTTTAAATTCAACACAAGTTCTCAATGAAGCTTTGCATGTGTTATTTTTTAGGGGTGTTATGGGATTATGTGCCCCTTGGAGTTTCGTACATCTATTCTATATATATAGTTTTTGTTCAAGATGGCGCCGACTGGTGTAGCTGGCCGTCTGCTCGTCTCACTAATCTATGTTTTAAGTTCGTTTTTATGTATTAGTTTATCTCAGCGGCCATTGTCCTAGGATCGTGATTCTTTACTTAACATATTTTCTTGCTTGGTTTCCTCTCAATTTTCATCTCCTGTTGGAATATTATGTGAACCTCCACCTTTGTTTTATTCATCTCCGGACTTCTTCACCTGGACGCCGGTGTTCAGCTGTATCAGTGAGTTGAATGCCTCTCGGAGACGCAAATGTACCCACTGCCGCCGTGGAAAAAGAGCCAGAACTGCTGTTAAACAACGCAGACTCAAGTTGCAGAGCTTGGTTTCCCGATGCCTGTGAGTCATCTATGACCCATCTTCTCCTGCACAGGACTCCATCCCTGGTCCATGGGCGCTGGATACCAGATTTAATTTCTCCATTTCAAGGCGGCATCACACTTCCTCAGTGTGCTCTCGGATAGTAAACGCTGCTAATCTTCGCACGCTCACCCGTGCTCATCCCGCAACGAGCTCTTCTACTTCTGTCAAGGCAGCTCTCTTGAACGTGCAATCAGTGTCTGATAAAACTTTTATTCTGCAAGACTTTATTATCTCAAATGAACTGGATTTCTTTTTCATCACTGAGACCTGGATTGTAAATGGTGACTCTTCATGTTTTACCGACTTGGCACCATCAGGTTATTCATTTTTAAACTCTCTGCGGCTGACTCGTCATGGTGGGGGCATTGCCACTGTTTTTAAAAGTATATTCTTGTGTTGGAGCCTTACAAAGGGTCTGTTTAGTAGCTTCGAACTGCAACTTTTCAAAGTGTGCAGCTCCCCTTCTTTGTTGTTTGCTGTGGTTTATAGACTTCCTGTAATTAATGATATCTTTATTTCTGAATTCTCTGATCTCCTGGCTGATATTACCCTCTCCCATGACAAAGTATTTATTGTTGGTGATTTTAACATTCACGTTTGTTGTCAATCGAAACCTTTGGTTAATGACTTTTTATCACTATTGGACTCATTTGATTTTATCCAGCATATTAATACGCCAACTCACTCTCTCGGTCATACCCTTGATCTCGTTCTTACACGTGATATTTCAGTTAATGATATTGATTTATGCAATGTTTCTTTCACTGATCACTTTTCTATAATGACGGATTTGAATATTACTGTTGATGTCCCGACTATTAGTTGTCCCCCACGTTGCTCTCACTTTCTAAATTCTTCTATTATATCCGATTTTAAAACCATATTCTCTAGTCTTAATGTGCATGTCCAATATGATTGTATCATTGATTCTGTCTGGATGGATACTATCTGCTGTGGTATTGTTCAAACTGGCTATGAACTCCCTACTGTTAAACAGGGCATTGTCTTGGAATCTTTTGATCTTGTCTCACTTTCACAGTTAAAAAGAACTATCGACACCCTTAAACCAGCTCCCAGTCCTCTTGATATTGTACCACCTCGCCTCCTAGTGGAAGCCTTTGATGTTTTGGGTCCACCTTTACTAGCCATTATCAATAATTCTATTAGTGAGGATCTGTGCCCTCATTTTTTAAACATGCTGTGGCGTGTCCCTGTCTAAAAAAGGCAGAATTAGATCCTGGAGTTTTAGCCAATTTTTGCCTGATTTCCCAACTGCCATTTCTGGCTAAAATTTTAGAAAGAATTATTTATAATCAATTGGTTTATCACCTTAACTTCAATAATTTATTTGAGATCTACCAATCTGGCTTTAGGCGTTATCATGGTGTTGAGACGGCCCTCCTTAAAGTATTCAATGACATCTCTATTATTACTGACTCAGGTGACGCGGCAGTCCTTCTCCTCCTTGACCTGACTGCTGCCTTTGACACTATTGACCATGAGATATTGCTGTTGCGGCTTGAACATCTTGTTGGGTTTAAAGGGGCTGCTCTTAACTGGTTCAGGTCATATTTAACTGGTAGACACTTTTCATTGACTTTAAATTCCTCTTTTTCGTCTACTGCTCCTCTTAAATATGGTGTTCCTTAGGGATCCATTTTGGGTCCTATTTTATTCTCTATATACCTTAATCCTATTGGAGCTGTTTTTAGGAAATTTAACATTTCTTTTCACTGCTATGCTGATGAGGTTTATATTCCTGTCTGCAACTCTGCAATAAATCAACTGCACAACTGTCTTTCTGAACTAAGATCGTGGATGGCTAATAATTTTCTTGATCTGAACCAAAATAAAACGGAGGTGCTTATAGTGGGTCCATCAGCTAAAGCCCAAATTGGTCTTGGATTTCTCAGCTCTTTCTCTGTCTTTTGCAAACCTCAAGTCCACAATCTTGGTGTTATCTTTGACAGTAACCTCTCTTTTGAGAAACAGATTAACTCTTTGAGGGCTGAATATTTTTTCCAAAAAACAGTTTCTGAAAAGCAATAGTGTCACACAGAAATCAACATAAAACGTCTGTTGCTGCATGCTGTGGCGGCCAGTTTACCAAGAATATGTGTCAGGCTTGCTGCCAGGCTGTCTTTGTGTGGCTGGGTCAAAGTCACAGTGCATCGCAATCTTGTTTCTACCTCTTATCACTAAGTGGCAGTCCTCCGTGACGAACATTGTCAGTACAAGCGATTAGCTGGGGACCAATCAGCTGAAGCTGGAACCTCACATTCGTTTTCGATCACTTGTATCAAAATCTGAGTTCGACAAGTCATAGTCCAGTTCAGAGAGAATAGGCAAAATGTCGTCCACGGAGTGTTTTGCTTTACGATTCACTTTGATCTCTTGCCAAATGTCAGTGCCATTTTTGCCGTTGTTTTTCGCCTTGCTACTCACACGAGTGCAGGAAATCTTGGTCATACCAATGAATCTAACTTTCCTTCTAGCAACTAGAGTCCAACTAAAACATAATGGTTGGTTTTGTCACAGTTTACAGTCGATTACCATCGTCAACTGTTTCTTTGACAAAAGTCAACATCAGCCCTGAAAGAGTTAATTCTATAGTCAAGAGTTGCTTTTTCCAGCTTCGTCTATTAGATAAGATCAAGCCTTTTTTATCTTCTAGGGATCTTGAGAAAGCTACTCATGCTTTTATTTTTTCTCGTCTTGATTACTGCAACTTGCTGTATTCTGGGATTAACAAATCCCTGATACACAGGTTACAGTTGGTCCAGAATGCTTCCGCTCGCTTTCTGGTTGGGGCAAGAAAGTATTACTCTGTTTCCTCAATATTAGCTTCTTTACACTGACTGCCTGTCAGTTTTTGAATTGATTTTACAATCTTGTTGCTAGTTTTTAAATCTTTACATGGGTTTGCTTCTGCCTATTTATCTGAATTGTGTGTTTTACACGAGTCATCCAGAGTACTTAGATCTTCTGGTCAGTTATCTCTTGTTGTCCCTCGTACCAAGTGTAAAACTAAGGGGGACAGAGCATTTGCAGCTGCTGCTCCTCACCTGTGGAACTCTTTACCTCATTATATAAAGGAGTCGTCTACAATTGAACTGTTTAAAACGAGATTAAAGACTCATTTCTATTTACTTGCATTCCATGACCTTCAGTAATAACGATGGTTTCCTCATTGTGATTACGCAATATTACTTCTATTTATTATTTAATTTATTTGTGTTCATTTATTTTATTTCTATTTATGTTATGTATGTTATTTGTATGTTTTTTTTTTTGGTATTCTATTATTGTAAAGCACTTTGGCCACAGCATTCCCATGTTGTTTTAAATGTGCTATAAAATACATTGACATTTCAGGGATGCATTATGTCAGCAGAATAACATTTTATTTGATGGGCAGCTTGTTAAAACCGTAAATTTTCATATTCTTCAGTTATTTATCAGAGGACATTGCCTGAAATTGTTACTGTCACTCTCACCGGTACATCTGGTCACAGCAGAAAATTTGTGGTGTCAGTAAAATAGTCATCATAAACTGCAGATAATGGAGGTGCAAGGTTGGTTTAATGCAAGTTAAATGATAAGAAAACCTTTATTTGCTCTGTGCACAGCGGCTTACAGGGCACTTACATTCATATCTAGATAACCTTTTGTTTTCCATGCTTGCATTTTATACTTGTACTATAAGAAAGGTCATTTTACTTACCTGTGACACTTAAAGCCTCCGTAGGAGTAAGATGCTTCTGCACTTTCTCTTCTGTTTGATGTCAAGCTGCTGAGAAGACTTCCTAAAGCACAAACAACTTGCTGATGTAAAATGGGTTTCCCCGTGCGCGCCCATGTCAAGGGCTTGAAGTTCCACGCATGCGCAAACAGCCATTTGCAGTGACACTTACCTGTGCATACGATCTGCAGCTGGGTGCACACAGGTGGATTACGTCCTATGCAGAAGAATCAAGGAGATTGAAGACTGCAAAGTGGTAGCTGGGGAAAGTGTAGTTAAGTGCATAGGATGGTGGTCTGTAGGATGACTTTGGAGACCAAGAAGAGGAAGAGAGTGAGGGCAGAGCCAAGGATCAAATGGAGGAATTTGAAAAAGGAAGATTGCAAGGTTGAGTTTAGGGAGAAGGTGAGACAGACACTGGGTGATAGTGAAGAGTTACCAGACAGTTGGGAAACTACAGCAGATGTAGTAAGGGTGACAGCAAGAAGGGTGCTTGGTGTGAATGATATCTGGATAGAGGAAGGAGGAAAGGGAAACCTGGTGGTGGAATCAGGAAGTACAGGAGAGTATACGGAGGAAGAAGATGGCAAAGAAGAAGTGGGATAGTCAAAGAGATGCAGAAAGTAGACAAGAGTACAAGGAGATAAGGCGCAAGGTGAAGAGAGAGGTGGTGAAGGCTAAAGAAAAGGTGTATGATGAGCTGTTTGAGAGGTTGGATACTAAGGAGGGAGAAAAGGACCTGTACCGATTGGCTAGACAGAGGGACCGAGCTGGAAAAGATGTGCAGCAGGTTAGGGTGATAAAGGATAAAGATGGAAACATACTCACAAGCGAGGAGAGCGTGTTGAGCAGATAGAAAGAGTACTTTGAGAGGGTGATGAATGAAGAGAACGAGAGAGAGAAGAGGTTGGATGATGTGGAGATAGCGAATCACGAACTGCAACAGATTAGCAAGGAGGAAGTAAGGACAGCCGTTGGTCCAGATGACATACCTATGGAAGCATGGAGGTGTTTAGGAGAGATGGCAGTGGAGTTTTTAACCAGATTGTTTAATGGAATCTTGAAAAGTGAGAGGATGCCTGAGGAGTGGAGAAGAAGTGTACTGGTGGCGATATTTAAGAATAAGGGGGATGTGCAGAACTGTAGTAACTACAGGAGAATAAAATTGATGAGCCGCAGCATGAAGTTATGGGAAAGAGTAGTATAAGCTAGGTTAAGAAGTGAGGTGATGATTAGTGAACAGCAGTATGGTTTCATTCCAAGAAAGAGCACCACAGATGCGATGTTTGCACTGAGGATGTTGATAGAGAAGTATAGAGAAGGCCAGAAGGAGTTGCATTGCATCTTTGTGGACCTGGAGAAAGCATATGATAGAGTGCCTCGAGAGGAGTTGTGGTATTGTATGAGGATGTCGGAAGTGGCAGAGAAGTATGTAAGAGTTGTACAGGATATGTACGAGGAAAGTGTGACCGCGGTGAGGTCTGCAGTAGGAGTGACGGATGCATTTAAGGTGGAGGTGGGATTACATCAGGGATCAGTTCTGAGCCCTTTCTTATTTGCAGTGGTGATGGACAGGTTGACAGACGAGATTAGACAGGAGTCACCGTGGACTATGATGTTTGCTGATGACATTGTGATCTGTAGAGATAGTAGGGAGCAGGTTGAGGAGACCCTGGAGAGATGGAGATATGCTCTAGAGAGGAGAGGAATGGAGGTCAGTAGGAACAAGACAGAATACTTGTGTGTAAATGAGAGGGAGGTCAGTGGAATGGTGAGGATGGAGGGAGTAGAGTTGGTGAAGGTGGAGGAGTTTAAATACTTGGGACCAACAGTACAGAGTAACAGGGATTGTGGAAGAGATGTGAAGAAGAGAGTGCAGGCAGGGTGGAAGGGGTAGAGAAGAGTGTCAGGAGTGATTTGTGACAGACGGCAAGAGTGAAAGGGAAGGTCTACAGGATGGTAGTGAGAACAGCTATGTTATATAGGTTGGAGACGGTGGCACTGACCAGAAAGCAGGAGGCAGAGCTGGGGGTAGCAGAGTTAAAGATGCTAAGATTTGCACTGGGTGTGACGAGGATGAACAGGGTTAGAAATGAGTACATTAGAGGGTCAGCTCAAGTTGGACGGTTGGTAGACAAAGTCAGAGAGGCGAGATTGTGTTGGTTTGGACATGTGCAGAGGAAAGGTGCTGGGTATATTGGGAAAAGGATGCTAATGATAGAGCTGCCAGGGAAGAGAAAAAGAAGAAGGCCTAAGAGAACGTTTATGGATGTAATGAGTGAGGACATGCAGGTGATGGGTGTGACAGAGCAAGATGCAGAGGTCAGAAAGATATGGAAGAAGATGATCTGCTGTAGCAACCTCTAACGGGAGTAGCTGAAAGAAGAAGAAGAAAGCGTATTTGGGCCATGGAGGAGAAACAAAATACAGACACAGTGAAGAAAAAAAAAGATAAATAAACTCGACATTTCCACTTTATTCTCGCAATTTATATCGAGATTAAAGTCGACATTTCCACTTTAAACTTGTTTTTTTCGCTTTAGTTTAATTTTGCTACGTCGTAAACTTCATTTTAAAATCAATGTTTCATTTAATAGATTTTCTCAAAGCCCTTCATAACTAATGTAACACATTAAATACTTTGTATTAAGTGTTCCAAATCGCAGTTGTTAATCACTACGTGCTCCTTAAACTGACTTCCTCTTGCACTGAGAGGAGGCGCAGGCAGTGATCACCACACAGAATACGTTCACTTTATGACATTCCCGCTCTTTGAACATTTAGAATGCTAAGATAAATACTTGATATCATTTTAATGATGAAATCCATTGAAGCAGGTATTAAACATGGGCAAAGGGGTGTGGTGTGGCAGTAGTGATGCTCCTTGGCAGCATGGGGTCCCCAGGTGCACATTTAGTGTAGGTAACCTTTATGGAAGGTGTATCATGGCTCCAAAGAGCTGGATGTATGAATGGGTATCACACTGGTTTAACTGAAGCATTCTGTAAATGTTGGGTTCTTGATTGGGTGGTCAGAGACAGGAACATAGAATTCAGTGGATGTTCTTCTGAGCGGGCTTTCTTTACTGAAGGAGGGGTGCGGTCTCTGTCAAATATACCAAACCCAGTGCGATGCCCATTCATACATCCAGCTTTACGGAGCCATGACACACCTGCCATAAAGGTTCCCTACACTGAACTACACCTGAGACCCCCTTGCTGCAAGGCAGCAGCTCAACCTCCACCCCACCGTGCCCCCACATGTTTAATACATGCTTTAATGTTTTTCATCATGAAAATGATATCAAGTATTTATATCTGCATTCTACATGTTCAGAGAGCATGAATATCATGAAATTAATGTATTCTGTGTGGTGATTGTGTAAGAGGAAGTCAGTTTAAGAAGTACGTAGCGATTAACAAATGGTTTAGGGAACAGTTAACAAAAAGCATTTAATGTACTACACTACTTATGACGGGGTTTCAGAAAATCTGGTAAATTAAACATTGATTTTAAGATGAAGTTTACGACTTTCTACTTTAATGACAAAATAAACTACGAGAATAAAGTCAACATGTCGACTTTAATCTGGACATAAATGTCGAGATTAAAGTGGAAATGTGGTGAATAAACTCAACATGTTGACTTTATTCTCGACATATACTTTTTTATCTTCACTGTGTTCATATTTTTTTTTCCTTCCATGTGGCCCCGATACGCTTCCATACTCCTTTTCTTTCTCTGGTCCATGTTCAGTGTGTGACACATGCTGATACCAAACAGCAGAGTGACAACGTTTCTCCATTTAAATACTGCATGACTGGAGACGTATGATACTAATTGAAGAAAACAGCTAGTTTGAAAAGTCACTCTAATCCAGTTATTTAGGATCCTTTCTAGAGGTACCAACAAATGTGTTCAGGCCATTTTAGAATCTCTTTGTAGAATAAGCAATACTTGATCTCTTTTCACACTTGCTGTGCTTTACTCCACATATCAAAGGCATGCAGGTAGGTATTTGTGGGCTTTTCATTTTGTCACTTTTCAGGAGGCATACAGCACTTTGTCAATGAGCCATGAGGATACAAACAAATTTGCCCATTCTGTACAATACATTTTGCCGTGTACTTATTCAAAAACTAAAACAGTAAAATTTGATGTTAATAAAGCAAACTTTAAGCAACTGTGTCAGAAAATGACAAACTTGGGCAGTTTGCAAGTGTGACGACAACTGAGACAATGGGTAGTGTTTTTATAAGCATTTACCAAACAGTGTAAGACAGATATATCCCAAAAGTAGGAAATTACAGGGAATTGTGCAGTGAATTAAATCAGGAGCAAAAATGAAGCTGCAATGGAAACAAGCAAATCTAGTGTTAACTACAAAGCTGGCACTCATGAGTGATTAAAAATGATATTGAGATGGATAAAGCACAGTTTGAGAGACATATCGAGGAAAATGCCAAAGATGACCCAAAGAGATTTTAACACTTGTCACACACATGCGAGTAGGAGGCAGCTAAAGGGCTTGAGTAATTGTAATTCTACGCCAGACCAGGGGGTGGCGGAGTGTGCTAACTGTCTCTCTGAGTTCCTTGCAGACAATTCTCGGGAAATCCCGCCGGGTTCTGGTGCCTCTGAAGACGTCACTTTCCGTTTCTGGCGCCTGTGATGATGTCACTTCCGATCCCGAAGATGTCACTTCCTCCACTGGCCTTTAAAGTCGCCATCTTACATCCACATATTCAGTTCTGTTTTGGACTCAGTCTTCTACACAACTATCTTCAATTTCAACTTTTTGCAGCCAGGGCATATTATACGGGTGGCTGCCCCAAACCTTTATTATGTCTGTAGGTTGTTTTTCTGACACAGTAAAAGAACAGTCAAGTACATTAAAAAGAAAAGTGTAGGAAAACTAAAATTTACAAATAATTCAAAAGCAAATGCTCTAAATTTTATTTTTTGAAGTTTTCATATATGAAGTAGTCGTTTACTTTCCAGTAGCTACAGGGACAGTTAAGGAGATTCTTAGTGATATGGAAATTGTAGATGGAGTGAAAAAGTTCAACTCAGATTAAAACGGCTCAGTTCAAATACATTGAGGAGACCAGATAACATTTATGTTGGAATGTGGTGTAACAGGTGGCTGGAGGGGCGACCTGGCCGGGACAACCCGGAGGACTGGAGGAGGGCTTACGCCTTCCCCAGACCATGTGGGGGCGACCGCCCTGGTGGCTATAGGGACCACGGGTTCAGAGCTTTGAAGCTCAACCCTGTAGGGGCCCGTGGTCGCCTTGGGAGCCCTGGACCTCAGCACTTCTGCCACACCTGGGGAGTGCCGGTGGAAGATTGAAGGAATGCACCTGGAGCACATCCAGGTGAATATAAAAGGGGCCGCCTCCCTCCATACGATGGCTGGAGTCGGGAAAGAAGGAAGGACAAAGTCTTGAAGGAGGCAAGGAGGTGGCCTGAAGAAGAAAAAGGCATTTGAGTTGGCCTAGACTTTGGGGACTTTTGGGGTTTGTTGTGCACTTATGTAAAGATGGACACTGTAAATAAACGTGTTGTGGGTGACTTAGACGTGTCCGCCTGTCTGTGTCTGGGTCAGCTACCACAGTGGTTAGTGAGTTGTATATATAAACCCTCAATCAATGTTTTTCAACAACCACTGCACACTGGGGAGAACCCAATGACTGGAAGCTGGTCAATGTCCCATTGTCTCCACATCCATCAACACAGTCTCTGTCTGCCTGTCCATTTGCTTGTTTCTTCTTTATACACAGCTTCCTTTTTCTGAGCCACAGATTTAAAATCTGGCACACCGGTCCTTCTCATCATGAGGCAAATGTTTGACATACACAGTGCAGTGCCTATAAAAAGTCTTCACCCCCTTTGGACGTTTTTACTTTTTTTTGTTATTCTGCATTTAATTACAGAGAATTTTCATTTGGCTTTTTTGCATTAATGAACCGAAAAAAGTGAAAACAGATCTTCGCAAAGTGGTCTAAATTCCAAATATAAAACACACAATAACTAATTGTGTAAGTACAGTCATATAAAAAAGTTTGGGAACCCCTCTCAGCCTGCATAATAATTTACTTTAAACAAAAAAGATAACCGTGGTATGTCTTTCATTTCCTAGGAACATCTGAGTACTGGGGTGTTTTCCAAACAAAGATTTTTAGTGAAGCAGTATTTAGTTGTATGAAATTAAATCAAATGTGAAAAACTGGCTGTGCGAAAATGTGGGTCCCCTTGTAATTTTGCTGATTTGAACGCATGTAACTGCTCAATACTGATTACTTGAAACACCAAATTGGTTGGATTAGCTCGTTAAGCCTTGAACTTCATAGGCAGGTGTGTCTAATAATGAGAAAAGGTATTCAAGGTGGTCAGTTGCAAGTTGTGCTTCCCTTTGACTCTCCTCTGAAGAGCGACAGCATGGGATCCTCAAAGCAACTCTCAAAAGATCTGAAAACAAAGGTGGTTCAGTCTCATGGTTTAGGGAAGGCTACAAAAAGCTATCTCAGAGGTTTAAACTGTCAGTTTCAATTGTAAGGAATGGAATCAGGAAATAGAAGGCCACAGGCACAGTTGCTGTTAAACCCAGCAGGTCTGGCAGGCCAAGAAAAATACAGGAGCGGCATATGCAGGATTGTGAGAATGGTTACAGACAACCCACAGATCACCTCCAAAGACCTGCAAGAACATCTTGCTGCAGATGGTGTATCTGTACATCGTTCTACAATTCAGCGCAATTTGCACAAAGAACATCTGTAGGGCAGGGTGATGAGAAAGAAGCCCTTTCTGCACTCACACCACAAACAGAGTCACTTGTTGTATGCAAATGCTCATTTAGACAAGCCAGATTCATTTTGGAACAAAGTGCTTTGGACTGATGAGACAAAAATTGAGTTATTTGGTCATAACAAAAAGCACTTTGCATGGCGGAAGAAGAACACCGCATTCCAAAAAAAACACCTGCTACCTACTGTCACATTTGGTGGAGGTTCCATCATGCTGTGTGGCTAGTCAGGGACTGGGGCCCTTGTTAAAGTCGAGGGTCGGATGAATTCAACCCAATATCAACAAATTTTTCAAGATAATGTTCAAGCATCAATCACAAAGTTGAAGTTACGCAGGGGTTGGATATTCCAACAAGACAATGACCCAAATCACAGTTGGAAATTTACAAAGGCATTCATGAAGAGGGATAAGTACAATGTTCTGGAATGGCCGTCACAGTCCCCTGACTTGAATATCATTGAAAATCTATGGGATGATTTGAAGCTGGGCACGGTGCAGTGGTAGCAGCTGCTGCCAAATTAGGAGACCCAGGTTCGCTTCCGGATTTTGTTTGCATGTTCTCCCGTGTCGTGGGTTTCCTCCCATCCAGAATTCCTCCCACAATCCAAAGACATGCAGGTTAGGTGGATTGGCGATTCTAAATTGGCCCTAGTGTGTGCTTGGTGTGTGGGTGTGTTTGTGTGTGTCCTGTGGTGGGTTGGCACCCTGCCCAGGATTGGTTCCTGCCTTGTGCCCTCTGGCTGGGATTGGCTCCAGCAGATGACCCTGTATTCGGATTCAGCGGGTTAGAAAATGGATGGATGGATGATTTGAAGCAGGCTGTCCATGCTCGGCAGCCATTAAATTTAACTGAACTGGAGAGATTTTGTATGGACGAGTGGGGTCAGAAATACCTCCATCCAGAATCCAGACACTCAAGGCTATAGGAGGCGTCTAGAGGCTGTTATATTTGCAAAAGGAGGCTCAGCTAAGTATTGATGTAATATCTCTGTTAGGGGTGCCCAAATTTATGCACCTATCTAATTTTGTTATGATGCAGATTGCATATTTTCTGTTAATCCAATAAACTTAATGTCACTACTGAAATACTACTGTTTCTATAAGGCATGTCATATATTAAAAGGAAGTTGCTACTTTCAAAGCTCAGCCAATGATAAACAAAAAACCAAAGAATTAAGAGGGGTTCCCAAACTTTTTCATATGACTGTATGTACCACCTTCATGTCAGTATGTAGGAGATAACCCTTTGGCAGCCATGACAGCCTTGATTATGTGTGCTCAGGTCTTTTATTGGCTTTGCACATCTTGACACATTCATTTTTTCCCCATTATTTGTAAATGCTCTCAAGCTCTGTCAGGTTACACAGGGATTGTGAGTGAACAGACTCTTTCAAGTCCAGCCACTCCAGGACAATGTTGTCTTTACCCAGTGGCAACCCAATGACTGAGAAACAATGTTCTAATGTATATTCAGTCACAAGATTGGCACTAAAACTATTTTAGGAGAGAAACATTGTGACCGTTGATATGTAATGTATGTAACAATACAAATAATGCCTGCTATACAGTATATTCGATTTACAATAGATACGCCTGAGAGGGCTAACACAGGACTGGATCTAACAGAACTTCACCCTGTGCACGTCCTACAATACCATAAATTCATACTTTTAATCATCAAGCCCAGCCAAGAAGAAACTGTGTTGGTCAAACGTGCATAAGGTGTCATAGAAAACACTGTATGCAGCACCAATCATATCATTCGGAGCAGCAAAACATCATAAAACAAAATTAAAAAAATAAATGAAAGCATAAAAAACTCAAAATGACTGTTCTGTATGATCACTGCATGCAGTTATCAAGGCTTTCTAAAATAGAACTTTTAATGCTTAATATTTAGTAATCTAAACACATACAACTGCACCAAGACTGATGTGCGATACTGCCAGGTGAAGACTCACATGTGCAAAGACAGATGTTAAAACACTGAGCTCGCCATCAGAAGAGTGGAATTGGACAAGTCAGAGGTGTGAATCTCAACAGCAGTCAGATGATCAAAATCACAGGGCGCTGCTGTTCAGTGCTGTCCAAAACTGTCACATTTGACTTCTTTTTATGAAAACAGTCGTTTTTATTCTTTTCATGTTTTAATGTTGTAAATCTTCATTATGTAAAAAAATAATCATGGTTGTGTGTTGCATGTTGTTTAACACTTGCAAGTAACAATTTTGATTAACTTTGTACATGTAACAATAATGAGCCTATAAACATGTATTAAAATGAATATCTATATAAGTATTTGGACAGTGACACAATTTTCATAAATTTGTCTCTGTACACCACCACTATGGATTCGAAATAAAGCAAGCATTATATGATTTAAGTGTAGACTTTAAGCTTTAATTTAAGGGGTTTACCCAAAATATCATTTGTAGGGGTGTGCAATATTGGCAAAAAAATTTCTATCTCAATATTTTCTGCGACTTTGACAATAAATATATTTTGCATCCTTTAAAAACTTGTTTGTAAAAGTCTTATTAATCTAGCTTGTTCTTGATAACAGGATATTAATTGTAGCTTACTAATGAGATTAATGGAATTCACAGTTAAGGAAAACAGGTCTTATTTACGTACTGAAAACTGAAGTAAAATAACATAAAATCATTAAAATCATCAGTCATAATATTACTGAGATCAAACAATGCAATTATAATGATAATACATTTATTTATATAGCACCTGTCCCATTTTTAAGGCACTTACAGAATATAAGAAAGAATGGTAGGGGATTTTAAAATAAGCTCTTAAAGCACAGAGGAAGCAATTGTTTCTGTATTTCTTTTTCTTCTCCATTCATCTCTATTGGCTTATCAAACTTCTCAATTATGTTTACAAGCCTTAAGTTTTACCCCATTGGCCAGGCTCTCTCTCTCTCTCTCTCAGTGGTGAGGGTCGACTTGTTCTCAATCCTACTTTCTGTAAAAATTGATTGATTTGTATGGAATGATTACAATAAAATTAATAACAAAAATACAGTATATAGCATTGTACAAACCAAATAAATACTGTAAATAAAGAAGAGTAAGACAGTAAATTCAGAGAAAAAGCCTAACAGACAACATAATTGACGGTCTAGCACACACATATACAGGTTACATGAGCATCTTGACATAGAGGTAAACTGAGAGAAGGGCAATAAAGTCAAGTAGAGCTAAAAGCCTTCCTGAACAGATAAGTTTTGAGTTGTTTTTTAAAAGAATTCATGGAGTCAACTGACCTGATTAATTTCGGTAGGTCATTCCAGAGTCTGGGCGCTATACAGCTGAAGGCCCTGCTGTCACCCATGGAGTGTAGATTAGTGTGGGACACAACAAGATGGCCAGAATCGGAGGACCTTAGTGGGCAGACAGGCACATAGTGATGGAGAAGGTCACTGATGTAGTTTGGCGCAAGGTCGTTTAAGGCTTTGTAGGTTATTAGTAGAATATTATATTCGATTCTATAAGACATAGGGAGCCAGTGAAGGCAGAGCAGGATGGGTGTTATGTGCTCGCTGCTGCTGGTTCAGGTAAGGACCCTTGCAGCCAAGTTTTGAATAAGCTGGAGCTGTGATATAAGATTAGAAGGGGCACCTGCCAGTAGGGAATTACAATAATTGATGTGGGATGTGATAGAAGCAGGGACAAGTTTCTCAGCGTTAGAAAAGGAGAGGAAGGAGTGAACACTTGATATGTTACGGAGGTGAAAGTAAGAAAGTTTCTTAATGTGATTTATGTGGACAGAATAAGAAAAGGAGGAATCAAAAATGACACCAAGATTCTTTGCAGTAGAGGCAGGTCTGATGAGATCACCACCAAGATGGACTGGGAAGGAGCTCATTTTATTAAGTTCCAATTTGCAGGAGTTCAGTTTTGTTGCAATTTAATTTTAAAAAGTTCTGCTCCATCCAGGTTTTAATTTCACTAAGGCAGGTTGTTAGCAAGCACTTTGAGCTACTGTTTGTATGAAAATGTGCTATATAAATAAATGTTGTTGTTGTTGTTGTTGTTGTGAGCTGAGAAAGCTAAGATGAAGTTCCACTTGTAACATTGAAGTAAACCATTTCAAAGTGGTCTACAGAATTTACACAACACGTTGCACTAAGACCAACACAGCTATTATAACGAGAGCATTTTAAACAGACACTTAGTGTAAATAAGATATGAATCCAAAGGGAAGAAAATACTAATCATAATTGAACTACAGGGCATGAACATTACAGTCTGGTTGAACATAAACTGCTCTGCTGTGAAGGTTGTTGTGCAGCATACGAGCAAGAACAAAAATCTAATATACTTTGTCAAAAACTGCACAGGAGCAAAACATTATAGCATCTGAAAACAAGATTTGTCATATAGATACAAAAAATCCAAACCTATAACATTTTTAAACAAATTACTAACTTCAAGTTCTGTCCAATATTGCACAAAGATATCAGAAAAATAAAACAAATGTAAAATTCTACTGAGGAAACTCAACATCCACATCCCATCCACATCATCACGGCTCCAGAGCAGCACAGTTACTTGTCACTGTAACATTGCGGCAGGGATGCATGGGCACTTTTTTGCAAAATTCCACAATTTGGGGAAATGTACTTCTTGTGTTTTCCACCACTGCCCACCTCGGGTATCATCAAGTAGCTATCGATCTCTTTCTTGATGGCAGTGTGATCTATTTATTTATTTATTTATTTATTTATTTTAAATAGCTGCTAAAAGGCCTTTGTTTTCTTTTGTTTTGCTCCCTCCTGTATCATCACAGCAGGGTGAGAAGGCAGGAATCTGTGTGTGTTTTAAATAATGAAAGAAACAAAATGTACTTTGGAAATGAGGATAGTGCCAAGACGGCCTGCAAAATTCAACGTGCCCGTTAGAAATATGCTCCTTATCGAAATAAAAATAATCTATTTGAATGAATTATGTCATTTTTTCAAACAGATTAATAATTTGTTCAAACTGCTTTTTTTTTTTTTTAGCCTGACACCTACGGGTTTTTTTATTGCCATGAGGCCTTCATAATGGAAAGACAGTTGGAGATTTCCTGAGGATCTCCTGTTGGGCTACTTGGGTCTTGCCAGGAAAGCTGCCAGATGGACCCTTCTCTGTACTGGGGAAGTTCTTCTTGGCCCAGAAGTGCTCCTCGGTGGCAGTGCTGTTGCACCAGAAGTATTCTGAGGTCCAGACTGATAGTGACGTGCTCTGTCTCCCTCAGATGAGTTAGAGTCAGGAGTGGAGTCAGACGAAGCTAACCTGGGAGGAAGAAGATAAAGAATTAAGGAAAGAATGAGAGTTGTGAAAAGAGAAGAACCTGGGAGAAGGAATTTTGATTAAATAAATTCAATTTATTTGAATGCAGGACTTGTGTGGTCTATTTGTGTCTGGCTGTTTAGGGGCTCTGCTATGCCCCCTACAGGTCACACCTTATTCTTCATTATCTTATTGAGCAGCGATGAAAGCAGAAAGAGTGGGGAGCTACAAACCAGAAGAAACACAGCCACATCAGAGTACACACCAGTTATGAATGAGGGTGGGCAGCTAAGACTGAAGGTCTGTGATGATTCAAATTACAAATAAAGAATGAAAAGAACTTTCATATGAGTCAAGTATCATTCATGAGATTAGGCATGCCAATGCAACCCATAATTGAACCATCCTATTTAATCGGTGGGAGCAAAAAACAGGCAAGTCAAGGAGAACTTGGGTGACTAATCAGGCTTCTGACTGCAACGGTCTTCTTTGTTCTATTAATAGTAGCATTGTCACATTTACAGAATAAAAAGAAACTCTTACTTAGCCTGCTAAACTGTATATAATTTTATGTAATTAGTTCAACAAGAATT
The DNA here is from genome assembly GCF_016835505.1 of Polypterus senegalus. Classification (NCBI taxonomy): domain Eukaryota; kingdom Metazoa; phylum Chordata; class Cladistia; order Polypteriformes; family Polypteridae; genus Polypterus; species Polypterus senegalus. Next base: position 74,916,189 of record NC_053169.1, on the reverse strand, counting down.
GCATTGTAACACTCGTTGCTGCATTATTGATATCTAATAAAGATGTTTAACAAGCCACATAAATTAGTATGTGTCTGTAAGTATATGTTGTATGTTCTACTAAAGCATGATCCGGTCTTTCCATCGACGATTAAATACAGTCATTATTGCGACAATGTCTTCTGGAAGTATTGAGCAGTTTGATCGTTTGCTGAGATTTCCTATATGCGCACTCCTCATTTAAACATTAGAAGCAGAATAATAAGGTCTTTATGTTTGTTCCATATTTGGGTTTTGCAGACATCTAGCCTATTCTACTTTTCCATAATCTGAACACATGTAATAGGGATTTACCATTCAAACTAAGCAATTTCAATATATTAAATATCTGAGTATCCTGCAACATGTGAACACACTCACTGGATCCAGTAAGGTGGAAGTTTTAAAAACGTTTTGTCAGTACAAAGAATTACCTGTTTCATATTATCGGTGGTCACCGTCTGAGGCATGTTCATAACACCCAGCTGTCCTCTTGACCACCTAGTAGTTTGTAACAGAGAAGGACCAATGGTGAGTGAGTGACAACATGCCTGGAGACAACCATGAGTGAATTGTGCTTAAAACTGGGTGGAAACAATTAGATGGCTCACGTAGTGTCACGTTTCTAATCAAATCCAATGCCTCATGAAGGTGGCCCTCAGAGAAGCTGTGGTGATTTTGAACTGCAAGGATCAGAGGTGCTCTTGTTAACCTGGTCGTCTGACAGACAGCGAGCTTCTGTTTTCAATGAACTGTCGAAAAGTCTCCTAAAAACCCAATTAGAAATATAAATTGGTGTTGCGTGTTCTTAGAACACACTGCAAGTTATAAAGATAAACGTAATGTGATGCAAGGGGAAAATCTTTCGGTAACATCAGATTACACATTGGCATTTGAAGACATCAATGGACGTGTGGTAAACGTGGATGATATGTTGTCATAGGTGCTGTGTGTGCTCACCGTTGTTCAGAGTTATGATGATAGTGTAGGAGTTGATGTAAGTTTGTTCTATTCATGAAAACATGAACTGCAAAATATGCATGTAAAGTAGATGTTATGCCACACTTGTCAAAAGGACAACTGTTAAGAGAGATGATAACGAAGAGCCACAGGAGATGCAGATTTCATACTCAAAATACCCAAATCAACAAATTGGCCTAACGACACCAGTAGATGCACAGATGAGGCTGCACAGCGTCCATCTTCTGACTGCACTTCTATACGAATAACTAAAGAAATTTAACATTACTGTATAATTGGAATTGCAAGCGTGCCATGACAAAATAGCCGCAGCGTTTTAACCTGTTGTACATCAATAGACCACACTGTTTCTCTAAACTCTATTTGCTGTTGCTATGCCATAAGGTGATGCAGTAGGTAAAATGACAGAAAGATGTTGTAGCAAACAGAGACACTTCTCAAACGTGTGAAGCCCAGTAACTGCGATGGTCTCTGTGTGTGTATGTATATCTGTCTGTCTCTCCCTTCACTCATCAGAATGTGTAAATTAATATTTAAGCTTCAACTAATCTGTGCTACTGAGCTCCTGAATGGATAACATCAATTTTAGCTTTTTTATTTTCTCTCAGTGTCAAGTCTTTTGTTCAGTTTCTTTTGCTCTCTTCCTAAAACCCCAGCAGCGGTTTAAAACACACGGACTGGAGACATTAGGATGGTGTTTCAGGAAGAAGCCCTGTGGTTGTAGCCTTTGCAGCACAGGATTTCACCACCATTTACTACAATCTTTTTAATGGGTTGGATCTGCGAAACGACAGCGTTAGGAATTTGTTTGGCATAATTGTTTTATGCAAAGCTAATTGTTACTTTCATATATTTCATTTTGTTTTTGGTGACATTATTCCATTGACACTTTGTGTGCCGCCATAGTTTTTGTAGCAGCATCTCTGCCCATTGAGAATCACATGCTCTGTGGCATGTTTATTAAAGGAACAATGTTGCAGGTTTAGGGAGCTGTACTTGCCTGGTTTTGAGTAGGATATCTCACTAACGTTTCTGACTCTTCTTATCAATTATCAATTTAACTTGTTTGCCTCTCATTACTGATGAATTCTTGAGCACCACACATATTTCACCTTGATGTAAATTGCAGGAATTTTGACTAAAAATGTTTTCTATGGAAACTGTCGTTTCTAGTCAAGGCCCTGAGCTTTCTGAAAACCCCCAGAAGACTGGAGTCTTAGATTTTATTTGGGCTTATTATCCAGAGAGTCAGATGCAGCCGTTTTGTTCTCTCTCTTGTGTCTTCCCTCTAGAAACCCTGAAGCCAGTGTTTGCAACAGGCGGACTATGCCAGGAATCCTCCTTTGATCATCTCTCTCCATTTGAAGGTGTTTATGACTACAAACCCCCCACAATTCCAGCGATGGACTTCAAGGCAGTTTGGGTGAAGGTGTCGCATAACCAAACATCTACGAGTGCTCGCTAGAATGTTTTGCCAAGCACATGCATGGTCTGCCTTTTCACTGTTGCACTGGATGCAACATGTGGTTGCTCTCCCAGCTTTTCTGTCTTTGTATGCTTTTTAGAAAATGTGCCCCTTGCGTTATTGGCACAGCTGTGTTTTTTTAAGGAAATGCGGCCTTTTTGTCCCTGGTCTTCTCATACATCAGCATCTCTTCCTGTTCTGGTGGACAATCACCTTTGATGAGCCAATTCCCATCCCCAGCAGACCCCCGTGACACTGTGTTAGGATATAGCGGGTTGGACAATGACTGACTGACTGTTGTTCAGAGTTTACCGTTGATGTTGCTGATGCTGAGAAGTGATCATGGGCTCTGGACTCTCGGGCAATATCATGTCATCACTTCAGGTCTAAGCTCAGTTCAGGCCTTGAAAAGGGGCTGGGCAGGAGACGTCAGGATCATTTAGGACAGACACAGTACCCGATCATTTTTAAAGCCATTTCATGAATGGCTGGTTTGCACCATGGTACGTCATGCCAGGTGGGCACTGGGCAACCAACCAACCAACCTGAGTCACATACATTGACCTGCCTCTTCCGAATGGCTGAGAGCCTCAGACGTTTTGAGGTCACTTTTCTCTTGTGTGGTAATAGAGTTTTGCTTTCCATATTTTCACTGCCAGCCATCTTCATTCAATTCTTTTGAACACTCTGTAGGTTGGTTGTATGTTTCTATCTGACATTCTTCTTTTTAAAGTGATACTGTGAAAATGTAACAATAGTTGATGGTACATTTATTATCATTCTTTTACTTAGTAATTTGTGTCTGCTGTGTGATTGTACCCATGAATTTGACTGTCACTGCACTTTGATGTTTCTGCACTGCACTTGTCGACTTTGCACTAGAAGGTATAAGAGCACTAAATGAAACAAATCCACTTGTTAGGTCTCCTATCCTTAGGAAAAACTGAAGTCTAAATAGATCATTTTTCTATATACTCTTCATACTTTAGAGATCAATGATGCAAGTAAATGTACAGTATGTTAGACTGTATTTCATTATGCAAGGTGGGCAAAAGTAGGTTTACAGTTGTAAGTATGCGATTTATTCTAGTACAGTGGAACCTCGGGTCATGACCATAATTCATTCCAAAACTCTGGTCACAACCCAATTTGGTACTGACCCGAAGTAATTTCCCCCATAGGATTGTACGTAAAGATAATTAATCCATTCCGGACCGTACGAACGGTATGTAAATATATTTTCTTTAAAGATTTTTAAGCACAAATATAGTTAATAATACAATAGAATGCACAGCGTAATAGTAAACTAAATGTAAAAACATTGAATAACACTGAGACAAACACCCAGGCTCCCTGCTCAGGCTTTCTCCTCCTGCTTCCTGCCTTCTCCTGCAACCTCCCGTTCTTTCCTGTTCTCTTCATTTTCAGCAGCTCCTGGGAGCAATTACGGATGCAGACTGCTTCTCACCTGTGCACTTAGGTGAGAAATGCCCACATCACAAACTCCTCAGGAACCGCTTCGGCCACACACCCCCTCGCTAAGCCGCGAGTGCAGTGATTATTTATTAAAACAAGCCTTTTTGATGGGAGCTGTGGACCCGCTATACCACAGGAGGAAGCTGGGTTGAGAGGAGGTTACAGTTTTGAGGGAGAGTCCCTATGCGTGATGCACCGAGAACAATGTACAGTACAGGGAGAGACTGAACACGTGCAGAAATCATCGCTGCGTACGAACCAGAAGGGAAACTGGCTTGTTCGTCACCCGAGTGTGTGGTTGTGAACAGATACAAAGTTTGGCAAACTTTTTGGTCGTAACCCAATTTGTACGTGTTCAGAGACGTTTGTGAACCGAGGTTCCACTGTATTATTATTTATTTATTAATTGTTGTATTATTTATTTGTATTATTTGTCTTGTTATTATTATTATTGTTGTATATCCTTACTTAGCAAGTAGATTACAAGAATGCGTAAATAATGAAGGCTGGCAATTTGAGCAATTACGACATTGTACCTATCTGCACCGTGCCATTGTGACATTGTTTTGAGTTAATAAAGCTATTGAGTCAATAAATCTATTTTAATAATCAGAACCTGCATGTCTCCAATAATATGCTTATTTAGACAAATCTTAACTCCAAAGTCACTCATTTAAATCAGGAGACCAAACTGGGCAGCCTAGGACCTGCCACTTTTTTTCTTATGATGAACTTTTACTTGAGTTGGTCCTTTCTTTTGGGTCTTTATCTTGTAGGCAATAAGTCAGGGAGATGTTTCTGTTGACTCCTAAACTCAAGAGGTGCACATTCCTGTAAAGTGGGTGTCAGACATTTGTTGTCAAAGTTTTCTGTGGACACCTGATTGTGACACAGTCACCCCTGTGCTCTGGAACATGTTGGGATTTCAGCAATCATTGCTTTTTGATTTTCTTGTCATTTACTGTTATTACGTTACTACTAAACGTATGCAGAAATTAAATGCAATCAAAATTCAAACCATCACTGTGCCTGGCGCATTTACTGTGCTTTGCATTAAAGGACATAAACCTGCTCTTTTATATACAATGTATTGTAACGACCTGGCAGGGGTTTGGAAGATGGAGGAATGGAGTTAGCATCTTAACGCTGATTGCTGGTGAGTGGCACTTAAAATGACCTTTGATGTTCTTTCACTAAAGTGGCGGACAAACTTTTCAACAAAACCAAAAAAAATATATACAGAGAAACAAATCCAAAACCCGATACAGTGGAACCTCGGTTCACAAACGTCTCGGTACACGTACAAATCGGTTTATGACCAAAAATTTGCCAAACTTTTGCCTCGGTTCACGACCACACACTCGGTATACGAACAAGCCAGTTTCCCTTTCAGTTTGTACATATTCAGTCTCTCCCTGTGCAGCGAGCAAGAGAGAGAGAGCGCGACACACACACAGGCGTGCGAGACAGAGACACACACACACACACACACAGGCACGCGAGACAGAGACACACACACACACAGGCACGCGAGACAGACACACACACACACAGGCACGCGAGACAGAGACACACACACACAGGCGCGCGAGACAGACACACACACAAACACGCGCTCCAGGTGCATGAAAGAGACACACGCACACACGAAAGAGAGAGAGAGCGAGCAACAGAGCAAACGAGAGAGGGAGGGCTTAAGGAGACGCATAAGGTAGAAAAGGCTTGTTTTTATTTTCAGTTCTGTTTACAGCGATCGGTTCATAGCGTGTATTGTTGCAATGTTACTTTTCTTGGTGGTTTATTAAATTACGGATTTTTCAAATTTTCATTTTTTTCCCTGTGCTTAATACTCTTTAAAAAAAGTGTTTTTAGTGAGCGGTTCCTAGCACTATAGCGTGAACTATTGCAGTGTTAGTTTTCTCTGTTGTTCAAGGTTTTCTCAGTGTTATTCAATGTTTTTACATTTACTTTACTATTATGCTGTGCATTGTATGGTATAATGAACTATATTTGTGCTTAAAAATGAAAACAATATATATTTACATACAATCCTATGGTGGAAATTGCTTCAGTTCATGACCAAATCGGTTTACGACCAGAGTTTTGGAACGAATTACGGTCGTGAACCGAAGTTCCACTGTATGTGAAACAATAATCACGGTCAAGAAAACAAGAGGGTCAAAACCGAAAGTACATGAAAAAAGAGCTAAAATATAAACTTGAACACTTCTGAGACTTGGTATCCACAGATTGGATAACGATTTGCACTCATAGCCATCCTTTTATCCCATCAATAACACATGGGTGCTGACCTCAGAGGCCACGTCCCTAGCAATGCTGGAAGTGGACCTAACAACGGAGATTAACATTTGGCGGCCTTGGAGGACCCAAAATCATGTTGTGCACACCACCAAGCTCCATCTCACCTGAGTGCAGTGGCAACCCGTATGCCATACTACTTTCTATGAGCCGAACAAAGCCTAGGGTCCAGTCTGAGGCACAGCGGTGGCCAACATCCATGCCGATGGGCTTCATCAGCCAGGAGCCACGTTAAATCAAAAGGCTCCAAGTGCTGTGTCTGTGCCACCCCTCTCCTGCTGTTCACTAGTACTGCTTTACAGTCGGCTTCTCCAGGTATTCCTGCCCCCTCAGACACTCTGCCACCACCTTAGGAGTTTGTCCTTTTGAGGTTCGGACCCAGAGGCACTATAATATACTAGCTGTGTAAGAAACTATTGAAATCGTCAGAAAAAAATTTGAAATGCAGAGTCGGCGGTTTCGTTTTGCAGATGTGCTAGTTCCCCTTGTCTGTCAGCGGCTAAGCGAGTTAACTTGGGGCCGCCTTGCCGTCTCTTTGAGCTTCATGCTGTAGCCTCGCACTTCCGGGCCGGACGGACACACACAGTTCCACGTGTAGACATTTATATATAAGATTTTACCTCACTGCATTTTTATTATTATTATATTGCCTGTTTACCCATTTAGACACCTATTGTTTTTTTTTTTTCCAGTATTTGGTACACTGTCTTGTCACATTACCCTTGGAGATCACAATGCAGGGTCAGTAATTGTACAGGGTCCAACAGAGCAGAATCTCTTCTGGCAGTGATGTTGGCCTGAACCAATGGTATCCTACATTTCTATTATAAAAATATCTTGGGATGATACGTGATCTTTTGAAGAGAGACAGAGAGACACTTTCACGTCCTGCCAGATGGACAAGTCATGTCATACTTACAACCTTTGGAAGCAAGTCCTGTGATACACATGCAGAGCAGGTTAGAGATAATAGAGGTAGGAAAATTCGAAAGTCTAAAAATAAAATGATAGTAAAGATCGCATTAGTGCAAATAAACGGAAAATATTACTCGGTGAAATAACGGAACGGCGAAAAGAGATCGAATAGTGTTTGAGGATGTCTGGGGGATAAAATAGACAAGGCAGTGAGACAAAAGAATAGGACAGCTGCAGTACAGGCTTTTAAATGTTTCACACAGTATGGTGGCAGCAGCTGATCAAGCAAAGAGGAGGTTAAAAAAATGTATTTGTTTCCTGTTGTATCACCGTGTACGAGGGGGTGTCGGAAGAGCGTCTCCTTGGAGTACATTCAGCCCATCTCTTCACAACGGCTCATAGCGCTGGCGTTGGCGAGTGAAGCGAAGCAGGGGTCGAAGCCCCCTAGTAGTTATTAATAAATAAATAAGCGTCACCACACCCTGGCGCTTGAGAACCCACAACAACCGGACCCCAGAATTCTGGAGCTTTGACTTGCGGCCCACATGATTTTCCAGCCTCCAAACATCTGCATGTTCTGACGGCACCTAGAGACGGTGAGCCCAAGACCACCTCAGCTAACAAAAGAGGGTGAAAGACCACCTCTGGATCATTCTGCCAATATTCAATAGGACATTCCCTGCAGAGACTGACATGGATTGCCTGCTGAATGATTTCTTTCATACAAGCCAAGTATAACATTATTATTATCTGTGATGCGATTGGTCACTGGTGTGGCCTTGTGGCCGTACTGTAACCTTTTCAATGACCCAACAGGATCCTGGTCTGTTTGTGGAGCTTATTGTTTTTTGCTGGACACACCAGCCACTTCTTCAGTTTTGATGTCACTACACTGGTTACCTGTGTCAATCAGAATTGACTTTAAAATTCTGCTTATGGTTTACAAAGCCTTAAATAATCTCACTCCATCTTATATAGCGGAATGTCTGACACCTTAGATTCCAATTCATAACCTTAGATCTTCAAATGAGTGTCTGCTTAGAATTCCAAGAGCAAAACTTAAAAGAAGTGGCGAGGCGGCCTTCTGCTGTCATGCACCTAAAATCTGGAATAGCCTGCCAATAGGAATTCACCAGGCTGATACGGTGGAGCACTTTAAAAAACTGCTGAAAACATAATACTTTAACATGGCCTTCTGATAACTTCACCTTCATTTAATCCTGATACTCTGTATATTCAATTCATTATCATAACTATTCATGGTGGCTCTAAAATCCGTACTGACCCCGACTCTCTCTTCTGTTTCTTTTCCTGGCTTTCTGTGGTGGCGGCCTGCGTCACCACCACCTAATCAAAGCACCATGATGTTCCTACATTGATGGATTAAAAGCCAGAAGTCTACATGACCATCATCATCAAGTCCTTCCATGAGAACCCTGAATACAAAGAGGACTGTTTCATTTATGTTAGGTAGAATGCCCAGAGGGGACTGGATGGTCTCATGGCCTGGAACCCCTGCAGATTTTATTTTTTCTCTCCAGCCGTCTGAAGATTCTTTTTGTTTTTTCTGCCCTCCCTGGCCATTGGACCTTACTCTTATTCTATGTTAATCAGTGTTGTCTTATTCTAATCCTTACTTTGTCTCTTATTTCTCTTTTCTTCATCATGTTAAGCACTTTGAGCTACATTATGTGTATGAAAATGTGCTATATAAATAAATGTTGTTGTTCTAATTAACATATAATGTCCTCTTTTCCCTATCCACCCAAGGTATTATGAACTGTTAAAGGAAAAGTGCAATGCTTTTCAAGTTATTTCTTCACAAACATGGTGTACAGTCGATTCCGGTTAATTGGACCACCGGTTAATCGGACCAGTCGCTTATTCGGACCGAATCCTTAAGAACTGAAACAGATCATATTACATAAGCCTAATACTGTTCGCTTATTTGGACCAAAATTCTGTTTAATCGGACCAAAGACCATGACAGAGAATAAGAAAAAGAAGCCACAAGTCGCCCATGAAAAGCGGATGTAAAGCAGGTCAGCGACATCAGGAGGATCCCTGGGCTCCCCAGGAGAATTTATGCTTTTATCAAAGGTCAGGAAGTTGGAAAATTTGTACCAAGTGCAAACCAGTGGGGGTGAACATGCCTGCCCTGTCTTTCCTAAAACGGACCGCCCAGTAGCCGGCGACGTGAAGTCGAGCGTAAACAAGTGCAATGTCAAGTGCAATGTGTGAACAGAATGCGTCAGATCACACTAGACAAGTTCTTCAAACGTTGACTGGAATTTGGTAATGTAACCTTTTTTATTGTGCTACGCATGCTGAGTGTCGTGTAGATTGTTTTGAAGAATTTGTAGATTTCTTTTTCAATAAACAAAGTTGTAAGCAACCGTTCTTGTTTGTGCGTTCGCCATACGCGTGTGCAGCACAATAAAAGTCAGAATGACATTTTAATATGTTACTTATAGCATGTCCTGTCTTGGTTGCACATGTATAGGGCATGTTCGTGTAATCCAACCAGCCTGTTATTAGGGCCAAAATGATCGCGTCCCAATGTGGTCCAATTAACAGGAATCGACTGTATATTGAATTTACCACATAAAATTGTGTTCTAAAGTTAAGTGTTAATTAAAAAAAAAATCTTGTCTACACTGAGATTTTACATTGGAGGCTACGGGGCATTAGGCACCATCAGGCCATTTATCTGTTCTCATCCTCTTAGATCTGAGTGCTGCATTTGACACCATTGATCACAATATTCTTAGAAATCGCATTAGTCAATGGGTGGGCCTCTCTGGCAGTGTCTTAAATTGGTTTGAATCCTACCTGGCAGGTAGAAAATTATTTGTTAGTTGTGGTAATCACATCTCAAAGATACATGATATCCGATATGGTGTTCCACAAGGCTCTATCCTGGGTCCGCTGCTCTTCTCAATCTACATGCTTCCGTTAGGTCAGATTATCTCAGGTTACAACGTGAGTTACCACAGCTATGCTGATGACACACAGCTGTACTTATCTATAGCACCTGATGACTCCGACTCTTTCGATTCACTAACACAATGTCTTACTGGTATTTCTGAATGGATGAATAGTAATTTTCTCAAACTAAATAAAGAGAAAACTGAAATGTTAGTAATTGGCAATAATGGATTCAGTGAGGTTATCAGAAATAAACTTGATGCACTAGGGTAAAAAGTTAAGACGGAAGTAAAAAATTTAGGGGTAACCATTGACTGTAATCTGAATTTTAAATCGCATATTCATCAGACCACTAGGACAGCATTTTTTCACTTAAGAAACATAGCAAAAGTTAAAACCTCTTATATCATTGAAAGATGCTGAGAAATTAATTCACGCTTTTGTTTTCAATCGACTAGATTACTGTAACGCACTCCTCTCAGGACTACCCAAAAAACACATAAATCACTTGCAACGAGTGCAGAATGCAGCTGCTAGAATCCTAACTGGGAAAAGAAAATCCGAACACATTTCTCCAGTTTTGATGTCACTACACTGGTTGCCTGTGTCATTCAGGATTGACTTTAAAATACTGCTTATGGTTTATAAAGCCTTAAATAATCGCTCCATCTTATATATCGGAATGTCTGACACCTTATATTCCAAATCGTAACCTTAGATCTTCAAATGAGTGTCTCCTTAGAATTCCAAAAGCTAAACTTAAAAGAAGTGGTTAAGTGGCCTTCTGCGGTTATGCACCTAAAATCTGGAATAGCCTGCCAATAGGAATTTGCCAGGCTGATACAGTAGAGCACTTTAAAACACTGCTGAAAACACATTACTTTAACATGGCCTTTTTATAACTTCATTTTAATCTTAATACTGATACTCTGTATGTTCAATTCTTCATAATAACTATTCACAGTGGCTCCAAAATCCATACTGACCCCAACTCTCTCTTCTGTTTCTTTTTCCTACTCAAAGCATCATGCTGCTCCAACATTGATGGACTGAAAGCCAGAAGTCTACGTGACCATCATCATCAGGTCCTTCCATGAAAACCCTAAATACAAAGAGGACTGTTTGATTTATGTTAGGTAGATTGCCCAGAGGGGACTGGGCGGTCTCTTGGTCTGGAACCCCTACAGATTTTATTTTTTTTCTCCAGCTTTTGGAGTTTTTTTTTTCTGTCCACCCTGGCCATCGGACCTTACTTATTTTATGTTAATTAATGTTGACTTATGTTTATTTTTTATTGTGTCTTCTATTTTTCTATTCATTTTGTAAAGCACTTTGAGCTACATTTTTTTGTATGAATATGTGCTATATAAATAAATGTTGATTGATTGATTGATCAGAAAATAAACTTACCAGTGAAGTGGCAGAAGTTTCGATAGAAGTAAACGTGTCTTCTATGTTTCCAACACTCTTGTGAGAACAAAAGAAGGAGGAGGAGGTGAGGATCACACGCTGATACAGCGCATTGCTGCACCCACCACACGACAAACCAACTCAGGATCCCAGGTTAGGACCCGAGTGCAGCCATGCAGCAGGTGACACCTCAGCACCACACTAGTTCAGATGGAGTGGAACAGTGTGAGGTTGTTTTTTTTTTTTAACAAAAGAAATATGGAAATAATTGTTTTACCGGATATTCCTGGTGTTGTTTTTCTCATGGCAAGGATATGTTTTCTATTCGATTGTGTGAGATCTCACTCAAATATGGAAGTAAACCAACACGATACCAAGCAGGTGGCAGGAACTGTTTACTGTGCTTTGCTTTTTTCAATAGGAAACCACACCCTGTGGACTTCAAAGGTTACTGTGGAAGAAGACAAGCGGTGAGAGGGCGCACACAGCTGCTCTTCTTTAAAAATGGCTGAATCTCATAGTTTTTGTGTTCAAAAATGATATTTATGAACTACAATGGGATGCAAAAGTTTGGGCAACCTTGTTAATAGTCATTATTTTCCTGTATAAATCGTTGGTTGTTACGATAAAAAATGTCAGTTAAATATATCATATAGGAGACACACACAGTGATATTTGAGAAGTGAAATGAAGTTTATTGGATTTACAGAAAGTGTGCAATAATTGTTCAAACAAAATCAGGCAGGTGCATAAATTTGGGCACCGTTGTCATTTTATTGATTCCAAAACTTTTAGAACTAATTATTGGAACTCCAATTGGCTTGGTAAGCTCAGTGACCCCTGACCTACATACACAGGTGAATCCTATAATGAGAAAGAGTATTTAAGGGGGTCAATTGTAAGTTTCCCTCCTCCTTTAATTTTCTCTGAAGAGTAGCAACATGGGGGTCACAAAACAACTCTCAAATGACCTGAAGACCAAGATTGTTCACCATCATGGTTTAGGGGAAGGATACAGAAAGCTGTCCCAGAGATTTAAGCTGTCTGTTTCCACAGTTAGGAACATATTGAGGAAATAGAAGACCACAGGCTCAGTTCAAGTTAAGGCTCGAAGTGGCAGACCAAGAAAGATTTCGGATAGACAGAAGCGACGAATGGTGAGAACAGTCAGAGTCAACCCACAGACCAGCACCAAAGACCTACAACATCATCTTGCAGCAGATGGAGTCACTGTGCATCGTTCAACCATTCGGCGCACTTTACACAAGGAGATGCTGTATGCGAGAGTGATGCAGAGGAAGCACAAACAGAGCCGCTTGAGGTATGCTCAAGCACATTTGGACAAGCCAGCTTCATTTTGGAATAAGGTGCTGTGGACTGATGAAACTAAAATTGAGTTATTTGGGCATAACAAGGGCGTTATGCATGGAGGAAAAAGAACACAGCATTCCAAGAAAAACACCTGCTACCTACAGTCAAATATGGTGGTGGTTCCATCATGCTGTGGGGCTGTGTGGCCAGTGCAGGGACTGGGAATCTTGTCAAAGTTGAGAAGCGCATGGATTCCACTCCGTATCAGCAGATTCTGGAGACCAATGTCCAGGAATCGGTGACAAAGCTGAAGCTGCGCCGGGGCTGGATCTTTCAACAAGACAACGACCCGAAACACTGCTCAAAATCCACTAAGGCATTCATGCAGAGGAACAAGTACAACGTTCTAGAATGGCCATCTCAGTCCCCAGACCTGAATATAATTGAAAATCTGTGGTGTGAGTTAAAGAGAGCTGTCCATGCTCGGAAGCCATCAAACCTGAATGAACTAGAGATGTTTTGTAAAGAGGAATGGTCCAAAATACCTTCAACCACAATCCAGACTCTCATTGGAACCTACAGGAGGCGTTTAGAGGCTGTAATTTCTGCAAAAGGCGGATCTACTAAATATTGATTTAATTTCTTTTTGTGGTGCCCAAATTTATGCACCTGCCTGATTTTGTTTGAACAATTATTGCACACTTTCTGTAAATCCAATAAACTTCATTTCACTTCTCAAATATCACTGTGTGTGTCTTCTATATGATATATTTAACTGACATTTCTTATTGTAACAACCAACGATTTATACAGGAAAATAATGACTATTAACAAGGTTGTCCAAACTTTTGCATCCCATTGTATTTCACAATTTGTGTAATCATAAGACATGAATCAATGCTCAACAACTGTCTTGGATGTACTCGGTAAGTTTTCAGGCTTTTATTTTCTGGTGGTGTCCCATTAGCCACTACTGTAAACCTGCAGTGCGGACATGATATTTTTTTTCCCATTTATAGAAAATGCTTAACTTTAGAGCACAATTGCTTCTGTCAAATGATATATACCATGTTTGTAAAGAAATAACTTTGAAAAATAGCAAAGTTATCCTTTAATAGTTCATAATATCTTGGGTAGATGGGTAAAGAAGCCATTATCTGGTCTGGTATGCCCAGCAAGAAGCTCCTCAGATGAATCAGGATCCATGTTGGGAATTCACTGACAGTACGGCTGCAAGGCCACACCAGTGACCAATCGTGTCACAGATAGTAATAATTTTTATAAGTTTATACTTGGCTTGTATACGAGAATCCTTCAGCAGACAATTCTGTTGAATATTGGCAGGATGATCCATCTTCGTTAACGGAGGTGCTCTCGGTGGCTCTGGCTCACCGTCTCCTGGTGCCGTCAGAGTGTGCAGAGGTTTTAAAGTTGGACGTTTAGGCAGGGCTGCAATACAAAGCTCCCGAATACTGGAGTCCAGTTGTTGTGAGTTCCCAAGTGCGAGGTTGTGGGAATGCTTTATTTAATTATTTATTTTTACAAAATTGAATATACTGAACTTATCCTTTAGGTTTTCTTTGCCTAATTCCTGTGCTATGGTTCTGATTTGTTGGTTACTTTAAAAACAAAAAGAACAACAAAACAGGACAATCATTCATGAGCTGCTCTCTGGGCTTTGATGTAGGTTTTGGGAAGAACAAAAGCTAATCCCGCGCAGCAGAATCCCACGCAGCCGGACCAGTAGGGAGCACATGGCAGGCCCGTTCGCCACAAATGCAGCCCTACAATTCTAGAAGTGGATTTGGCGTCAGCCCCACTTTCTCACTGCTCCAAAATCTCCAGTTCAAGTGCTGGCCTGCCATTTTGTGTGGAATGTTTCTCTCACTTTAATTTCATACCTGAACTGCAAGCCCACAAATGCACACGTCTGAAATCGGGTAGTTCGGTTTATAAAAAAACAACACTTAATGCTCAAATTCATGTCAGTTTTAACTTTGCATGTACAAGCTCCATCATCATCATCATCATCATCATCAGCACAACAAGAATCACAGCAAAGTTCCTGGGTCTGTTGCCAGGCCTGCCGCCGGGGGGGACAAACGGGACTCTGGTCCGGGGCCCTAACGGAAGGGGTCCCCTTCACACTTGATTTTTTTTTATGTTGATGTTGTGTGCGTAGATATATATTCGGACAATTATTCAAGTTACATGTAATAGAAAAGTTAAATCATTTAGCTTACAACAATACAAGTGAGTGTTTTAATAGCCGCACGCTACACGCAAGTAGAAATCGTGCTCGTGTCGTGTGAAGCACGCTTGTCAAAGGGGGCCGGCAGTGGCACTCTTCTCAAAGACAAAGGAGAGCC
Source organism: Polypterus senegalus (assembly GCF_016835505.1). Classification (NCBI taxonomy): domain Eukaryota; kingdom Metazoa; phylum Chordata; class Cladistia; order Polypteriformes; family Polypteridae; genus Polypterus; species Polypterus senegalus. The sequence goes on along the minus strand of NC_053169.1, from coordinate 74,900,997 downwards.
GATGCCAATGTCCTTGAGCTTGACGTTGAGTAGTATGTTTGTTGTACAGGGTACGTGGACAATGGATTGACTTCGCCGCTGTAATTGAATAGGCGCTGTTCTGTCTCAGACAACAGCGATATTGTTGTGCACTGTCGTGGATGTTGACGTGTATGGTGTAGCAGAAGTCCGTCTCCGTAGTTTGATAATTCATTGGGTGTTTATTGTTGCTTTTAAAGCAGTGACGAGTGTGCGTTGGTTTTGTGTGTATCACTAAAGATTCTGGATCACCCGGATTTTTTGAAAACTTTGAAGTTTGATACAGCAAGTTACCATACTGATTGTACAGCATGTAGATAACCCTAACCGTTAGTATATATTAAAATGTTCAGATGTTACTCCTGTTCATTGTATTGGTATAATTGTACCGTTACATGTTAGATAATACATAGGCTTATCTCATTAATGTATTGTTTCAATTCCGCTACGAGTTTCCGTTAGCACTGGCTTTCCTTCTCGCAGTCAAACTTTGATGTGCGACAAGGCTTAACTCATCAAGTATGGTATTCATAAATGCAGCATTGTCGCTGTCGGATGAACTACATTTCGATCATTTTGTATACGTATTTGAAGGTTTTGGCATGTGGGGACCCGGGGGAAGGCAGAGGGCCCCACACGTACCCAGTTGTCTGAGGCCTGCTGTTGCTAAATTTTTGGCAATTCGGCTTGGCAAGAGAAGAACTTTCTGAAGGCTGGATGGGGAGTTTCTGAAAAGCAGTCTGATGTTAAAGCACAGAGATGGACGGACAGACGGAGAGCGAGCCACAGTGTGTGGTGGTCCATTTTTATCTTGACTTTCTTGGGTGACCTAAGAATTTTGCACAGTGCTGTATATGGAGTTATGTTTTTGTATTTTGATAATTTTATGATTTACAGTGAAAATGTTCGAAGTTCTGCGGTGGGCTGGCGCCCTTGCCCAGGGTTTGTTTCCTGCCTTGCACCCTGTGTTGGCTCCAGCAGACCCCCATGACCCTGTAGTTAGGATATTGCGGGTTGGATACTAGATGGATGGATGTTGGAAGTTGTACCCTTTTTTTTGTTAAATATAATACTGAAGGAAGTAAGGATGAATTTAAAGTCCTGCACAAAACTTATGTTCAAAATGCCCTTATTCTGGTTGGATAAACCAGGTTGTTGGTCTCTTGATAGACCTAATTAACACCCGTAGATATCTCCATGAGTGCCCCGATGATGAAGCCACGTTATTCCTTCTCATGGTTGAACTAATGTCTCATTTGTTTTCAGAAATCGCTAAATTGACGTTGATGGCCTGAACGTCCAGGACTAAGCTCAGCAGTGCAATCTCGGGAGACGCAGGCTTCGTGCTGGTTTTCAGATTTACAGCAGCTGTTGACGACGTGTAACCTTCTCTTGAGCACATTTTCTATTGAGATTGGAGCATTTTACTAAAGGAGGACTCCATAAGCCGACTTGCGCATGTAAACGGGGAGGTTTTTAAGAAACCAGGTTTTAGCCTTAACATGATCCTGTTTTATGTGTGCATTGTGAGTGATAGTCAGTGATCTAAAACACACTTCAAACTCTGCTCTGAAGGACCGTAAGAAATCCAAGGGGCGGCTTTCAAATGGCCCTCGCCGCACCAGCATCATTGAAACCGAGGATATCTCACAGCTAGAAGTGACCTGCGAGGAACAACGGGGACATGAGACCAAAACAAGAATTCAAAGACCCAAAGTGGTCTGTCACAAAAATAAATTGCAAATGGTGGCTTTTGAAACAATGGACTGACTTGGTATGGTTACCAAACTTTTGCAAATGCCACCCTTACTTTGTTATTTTATTACTTTCTTAGCTTAAATACGTCACAACTTTAGATTAACATGTTCAGAAAAATGGCATGTCAGGTGAATTTTTTTTTTGTTTTTTTTTAACATCAAATTTCAAAAATATATCAGGCATCATAATTCAGTAGGATTTGGGGTCCTCAAAGGCTGCCAGTGTTTATTTCCGTCGCGTTGCTAGGGGCGTGTCCTCCGAGGTCAGGACCCGTGAAATGGAAAGGGCCGGCTAGGCGTGTAAATGCTTATCTGCTAACTTTATCGTTGTGCTCTTTCCTCGTCTGTACTTTCGGTTTTGACCTTCTTGCTGTCATGACCGCAATTATTGTCTCTCGTTTTGTCAGTCAGTCAGTCATTTCTCAACCTGCTATATCCTAACTACAGGGTCTGCTGGAGCCAATCCCAGCCAGCACAAGGCAGGAAACAAAGCACCAGCCCACCGCAGGACGTACCCACACCAAGCACACACTCGGGACGGTTTAGGATCGCCAATGCACCTAACCTGAATGTCTTTAGACTGTGGGAAGAAACTCACGCAGACACGGGGAGAACTTGCAAACTCCACACAGGAAGGACCCAGGAAGCAAACCGAAGTCTCCTTACTGCGAGGCAGCAGCGCTACCCACTGTGCCACTGCGCCACTCCCTCAGTTTTGTTTCACTTTATGTTTCCCGGTTTGTGCTCAAAAGATTACCTGTCAGTTTGCTGTAATATGTAGGGGTTTTCTAAACTTTTGCATGGAACTGTAAATAATAAGACTTTTATTAGCATACTATAAAATTAACAGGACAAGTGGTTATTCTATGTGGACATCCTTCAGGTTCCTGGAGCTGGCTTTGTCTCCCATGACTGAGGAAAAAGTGGGCTCAGGAAACAGACGGGACCTCCCGTGCCAGTGTGTGTAAATGTTAACGCTGTCCAGAGATTCAAAGTATGGCTTTCTGTGGGCTGACGAGGTGTAAGTCATAAGTTACTCACCAGAGGGCACTCTAACCCAAGGTTTATATTTTTAAACCGTATTGACTTTCAAAAGCCACGTTAATCCAAAATATTTTTTGGAAATGAAAGAGGTTAGAAGTCTTGATGTAATACATAAGTATAATTTAAAATCTCTACAAAGTAATTGTCACGTAATAAGGGATCACACGTTACCAAACATTTTAAAATTCACAACTTTTATTCAAGTTGATACAAAATTCATCTGCAGCAAAATTTCCAGCTGCTATTAAAAGTTTCCTGGAAAGCACAGTGGAGCAAACTATGAAAAACTAAAGTGTGAACACAGACCATGCAGAACACATTTGTTAAAAAGCCCTTCTTGATCCACTTCTACACTCGAGCCCCTGCTCCTCTAGACATCCATAGCTTAAATACATTTAATACTGGAGCAAAGAAAGAAAAAGTCAAAGCACTGTTTCAGAGGTAGCTCACCCCTTCCAATTTCATTTCAGTATTAGGACAGTCAACAATGAAATCACAGAGTCCTCACTTTGACACCAATAACCAGAGATAAATGTCTCCCTGAGAGGTAATAATGCTATTTGGGAATTCAGATTCCGACCCAAAAGGTATACAAGGTATTTTAGAAAGAACAGTTTCAGCCCTGTGCTACACTCCAAATGTGGCAGAGATGCACCCCAATTCAGCCACTATGCTGCCCTTTTGTTCAACTTTGATAATTTACTGACAGCTTTTTGTAAACTTTTTAAAAATTCTGTATGTTCCAGAAACATGTCAGTCCATCTTGGCATTCACAACATGTTTCTAAAACTGTAACAGAAATGTGGAGTGAGAGAGAAGCAGTCAAGCGTTACTCACTTGGACTTTAAACGAAAACGGCTGCTCCTACAGTAGACCTACAAGTCCATTTCTGGCATGCTAATTCTCCGTGAATATACCCCACAATTTAAAATACCTCATGCTCGTCTGATCATCAAAGACTTCAACATTTACATGTTTGAAAGTTTTGAAATAAACCAATGGCCAATACAAAAGAAAACGTTATCTGCCTACGAGTGGCTTAATGTCTGCTATAATAACCCGCAGCCCCAGAACTGGCAAAGAGGAACAAAAACTGACAAAACAGACAATCCTTACCGAAAAGTAAGAAAGAAAACTAACGCACACTACTCCAAAAATGACCTACCTTCTCACTTTTTTTTTTTTACAATTAAATTAGAAAAGATGATATACAAGTTAAAACATTACACAATATAGCATTTTTTTAAGAAAAAATATGTTAAAATCAGTTTCTATAAATGAATATAGTTTGTATTGGACTGGTACTTTTGTAAGCTTAAATAGTTCATTTAATAACATGTCTAGGATATCTTAAAAAAAAAAAAATTCAAACTGTCAAGGCAACACAAAAACTCTTCTTACCTTCCATATTTAGTACTTCAATAAAACAGACACGTTTTAGTCTTTTTTTTTTTTTTTCAATTCCCTGCAAGTAAAAATAATCCTATTGCAAATACTGTAAGTGTGTGTGTGTGTGTGTGTGTGTTTGCACATTGTACACGGCGCCTTGTGAAAGTCTCACTCACTTTTCACAGCCTGCTACACCTCGCCATGCGCCACATAGGAGTCTTCCCACCATGTCCCTGATTCAGTCTCCACGCTCGACAGAGGAGGCTGAAGGAATCTTCTCACGCGTAATCCTGGGTGCGTTCAACACACTGAAGAACGAGACCAATACAGGCTGCACCGCCCTATCGGTGAGTAAATGGCTCCAGCGCCCCGTGGATGTGTAATAACCGCCGATGATCAGGGCTTACATAAAAGCATAAAGACGACTGCACACATGAAGCAAACAAAAAGTGTGATACACTGCAGCTGGCGACTGGCTGGGCATGAGCAGCATCAGTCTGCGCATGTTGTTCCTTGTGTGTATTTAGTGGGCAGTGCTGCCCGAGGGAATTGTAAATATATATTTAATTATTTTTAAATAATTTCAAACTATGGTGGGCCAAAACCACAGATGCCAAAGTGAAGGATAAGGCAGGCCAACTGGAAATGCACAAGACAGACAAGAGGAGTCCATCAAGACAGGTTACCTAATAGCTAAGTCACCCCAATATCTCATTCATACTTTTTTTAAACCATTAGTCTCCTCAAGGAGCACATGGCTTTATAATGTTCACCCTATATTCTTATAACATTGCGTGAAATGGAAGCAGCGGCAAAGCAGAAAAAGCTGGCACAAAAACCCAGGATCAAGCACCCAAAGGCACAGTTTTGGGATGCTCTGTAGCAGCAGAGATGGGGAGACTTTTGAAGAGTTAAGAAGGAAAACCTGCTTCAGCCTGCAAAAGCCCAGAGATTGGGGACAAAGACTCATCTTTTGTCAGTATAAAGATTATAATGTCTAAGTAAAACAATGTAGTGTGGTTGAGTCCTCAAATGGCCTGGTCGGTGCTACAGGCAATCTGTGTTAGGACCTAATGATGGGCAGTCGGCAGGCAAGCTCGAGTTACTCTGCTAGTCACATTGTGCAAAGCCACAATGACACAAGGCTTTCAGAGCAGAGTAGTGATGCGACAAGTAGAAATTTGAGCAATTGCTAATCACTTCTTGTATCGTTTAGTCAGTCTCCATACCCGCTATATCCTAACACAGGGACATGGGGGTCTGCTCATTTATTTAAGGCTCAAATGTGGTGTCTTAAGTAGATATGGGAAATGGACTCCTAACTGAATGCATTTTAATTACCTCATTAGCCAGAAGAATGTTAGAAAAGCGCAAAGGTGTGGAGACGTTCACAAGGCAGCGTTTACATATATACTCTGTAAATGTACTGTATACCTCAGTTGGGCAGCACACACTAAAAGGAATAAAAGGTCACTTTAAAAAAGTCCCAAAATGTATTTTTCAAGAAAAATGGAAAAGATATAGCTTATAATGCATAAGCTTTAATATAATATGCATATTACAAAAACCTCTAGTCCACAGGTCCTTGGAATATAAGTCTAATGTAGCCTTGCTCCCCCATTAGCTGCTGTGCACAGAAAGGGCACGCTGCATGAAAAGTATGGGTGCCATGAGGCAGGGGAATCTGCGACCAATAAGCTACAGTTTTCTCAGAGCAGACGTGGCCACAGGGGCTAAATGCATGTGTCGGTGGCCCTGCATCCACATAGAAACCAGCTTCACAGCCCAACCACAGTGGCACGTAGGGCCCCCTGGAACGGCACATAGGGCACTCGCGGTCCTTGCCGTCTCTCTCTTCCTTGTTGCCCCAGTTGTGATAACCATGAACATGACCACAGTTGAGGTAGACCCAAGGCTGCTTCTCGTCCACCACTTCCTTCCTTTTCATGCTGGGAAAGGCAAGAGTGTTAAAGCCCACAGGACACTGAGGCCTCGCTGCATTGATCTCTTGTCGTAAGGCCTCAAGGTGCTTCACTGTTGGTGTGTGTGACAGGCCTTCAGCTGTACGCCATAACAATGTGGCCCCGCAAAGGTCAATGAGCGAGCCGTCCAGCAGTTCATTTGTCTCACTGTCAACCTGAAAGAAGAACACAGAATAAGAAACATGCCTTGCGTGCATCATTCATCTTCACTATTTTTTAATTTACTAGAATGTGTGTTGCTTTCTTTTGTAAATGAAAGCATCTTGTAATCGTGCTGTCCTCTGTGACAAACATTGGTGGATCTGTTCCTGCATTTATAAATGAATCACCTTCATAGGTTACACTCTTTATCTTTTAATAAAGGACTACAAATTTCCACAGCCATGTAGAAACTGATTCTTAACCTAAATCATATTTATTATTTGGAGGCCTCAAAATTCTTTCATTTTTCAGTTTCTTCCAAAAACACTTGAATTTGTTACAAAAACCTAATTGTGCACCAGATTCGTGCAACTAATAAAAACATCATTCCAAGGTTGCTTGTCATTTTATTTAATCCCTTTCTATTGGTATTCAACGTGAGATTTCCCTAGACAGACTAGGCAGTTACAACGGATGTCTAGAAAGTGGTCGTAAATTGGAGACATTACCATGTATGACGCATTCTGATGATTAATGAATCAAATAGGGCATTATGCCTCAACGTGCATGTGTGTTTCCAAATTTACAGCATGGGTGACAGCACTCGGACCAAGGCAAACATACACTACTGTTAAAAAACAAACAAACAAAAAAAAAAACGCAAGGGATACCACCAAAGTTAAACTTCCCGAAGCTTCCCATCTCATTGAGAAAAGATCTCACCTACATTGATGAAATGCAGTAAACAACACAGGCTCATATGTATTGCGATTTTAGACATGCCTGTCATAGTAAACACCCATTAAGAACCCTTCATTGAGAAGAAAACTTCCTTTCTTTTCTTTTACTTTTGTTTGCAGTCCTTCTAATGCAAGACACTCTTCCCTAAAGTCCAAAAGCCAACCCAGTGATCATAGCAACTGTGGACTCTGGCAAATACAGTATGAGACCTCCTTTTTCTGTCTCCTATCGCTTAAATCATTTTTGTCTGTAAGATTAGTGCTACAACCTTGTTTTTAATTAGGCTATCTCCTATGGTGGAACATTTGATCATATACCACAATAGACTAATCATGAAGTGTTCATTACTTCACTCCATTTAGTACTCTTGCCCTGTCAGATATTCTTGGTCTGTCTTGCATGCATAGCACATTTAGTTTCTACCCACAGAAGTCTGGGGGCTGTGAGGGCCATTCCAAAACCTTCACCTTGTGTTTCTTTACATACACACACATAACCTGGGATAAGGCGAGTGACCGTGGCCACTCAAAAACCTGCTTTATCAACACAATGACTGCTGGACCAGGATGCTGCATTATAGGTCTATGCATCTATACTAATAAAAGGCAAAGCCCTCACTGACTGACTGACTCACTCATCACTAATTCTCCAACTTCCCGTGTAGGTAGAAGGCTAAAATTTGGCAGGCTCATTCCTTACAGGTTACTTACAAAAGTTAAGCAGGTTTCATTTCGAAATTCTACGCATAACGGTCATAACTTAATCCTACTTACGTACATATATACGTCCATAGCCTGCAGCTCGGGTGTCGTGTCAGGCGGCATTGCGTCCCCCATCCCCACGCCTCCCACGTAGTTGGTTGCCTGCCTATATTGCGTCCCCCATCCCAACGCCTCTCACATAACTGGCTGCCTGCCCATATAAGGCCATCCGTCGCTCCGGTCTCTTCATTCCCTTCCTTGCTTCACCACGGTATTCACGTCTCTCTGCTGAGAACTTCAGCATTTTTTTTAGTCCACGGCTTCTTCCGCTATTTTATTGTTCATTTATTACGATTATAGCTATTGTATAGGTACTGTATTTTAGATTTACTTTACTGTTCAGGTACCCATTTCCTTTACCGTTCCAACCGTACCCCCATTAACATGTCTATCGAGGTGATCACCATCGATCAAAGAACTGTTACTTACCGAGTGGTTTTCATGCCCTGAGATGCCACCTGCCTTTTCTATTCTCTGTGTTACATATTGCACGGCCATATCAGGCTCACTCTTGATATCCAGAGGAACATTGTGTCTTATGTATTGAATGACTGGGACAGGTTCAAGGTGTGGACTGATGACGGTACAGGAGATAATTATACTACACAGGAACACTATAAGAGTGAAATGCTTAAGCCCTTCACCTATGGTTCTGCATGTGAGTTGATGGCTGCCGCTGAATTGTTCGGTTGTCGCTTTCAAGTGTACTGAAATGGCCAAATATTTTACACCTTTGGAGAACTGCCAATGCCTCTTAAACATCTTAGATTCACAGGTGACGATTTGAGTAGTGGACACTTTGATGTTTATGAATGTTTAAACTCTCAAAAGCTGGAAGCAAAGTTATCGATGAAACCAGTTGAATGCTTACAATGCTTGACAGATGCCGAATGTCACTTCAACACAACAAGTCGTGCAAATACTAACGTAATTGAAACAAACAATGAAACTCAAACCGATTATGACAGCAGCAATCCAAGCTGGGAGAAAACAGTAAAAAGGAGGCGTGTCAGACGTTGTGGTACATTTTTTGATGCAGCTAGATGGAAACAACTTCGTGACGCTGCCGCCAAATACTCACAGAAAAATCAACAAGTTAATAGACACGCTGTTGCTAAATACTCGCAGGCAAATCCACAGGTTCATAGACATGCTGCCGCTAAATATTCGCAGGCAATACCACAAGTTAATACCAGAAATGTCTGTTAAACATTTTAGATTCATGAGTACTGATTTGGGTAGTGAACACTTCGATGAATGAAACCTGTTATCTTTACAACGGTTGACAAATATGGAATGTGACTTGAACACAACACATCCTCCAAATACGAACCTGATTGAAAGAAATAATGATAATCAAATTCTTGATGACAGTAACACTCTTAACAGTGACAAAACAATTACATTGACAATCATGTTACGTTATTTTTAAAATATTTCCTTTTCTTTTTCATAACTTCTTTAACACACTACTTCTCCGCTGCGAAGTGCGGATATTTTGCTAGTATATAATAAATAAAGTATTCAATCAGCACTTGTAAAAAATGTAAAGAAATTTACTAAAAATCAACCATTTTATTATCAGGAGTAACTGTCAACAATGTAAAGAAATTGTTAATCACTTTATTTTCACCAGTAACATGACTGATTTGAATAAGAGTCCTTGAAGCATGTCACCTGGCAGAGTGCAGGCATAGAAGAACACGTGCCAAACATATAATGTGTTTTATTGCACGGTCCATGCCTGTTGCACACAACAGATTTAGTAGTTGGTGACTGTGCTCAGTGGGTGGAATGTCCATATACTTCTGTTCTGACAAGTCAGACACCTTATGATGAAGAACTGTCTTCAGGGCAGCTATCTTCCTCGGTACCAGAGCCTACAGGTTCCACATCATCCAACTGATTGTCACTATCTCGATTACTGTCATTTCTCTATTATAAAAAAAAAAAAAATCTTAGGACAAGACAAGACTTTTTTCCAGCGACAAGACATGACCTTTTGAAGAGAGACAGAGAGACACTTTCACGTCCCGTGAGACGGTCAACTCACGTCATACATACAACCTTTGGAAGCAAGTCCCGTGATACACATGCAGAGCAGGTTAGAGATAATGGAAGTTCGAATTCGAAAGTATCAAAAAATGAGAGTAAAAATCGCATCAGCGCAAACAAATGGAAATTATTACTCGGTGAAATAACGGAACAGTGAAAAGAGATTGAATAGTGTTTGAGGATGTCTAGGGGAGAAGAAATCAAGGCAGTGACCTTAAAATGTTCAAAGCACTGCACAAGATGCAGATCATGCTGCACAGGAGCAGCAGGAATCCAGCAGCTGATCGAGCAAAGAGGAGGTAAAAAACAAACAAACAAAAAAAAAAACAACTGTTATTTGTTTCCCATTGTATCACCATTTAAGAGGGGTTTCAGAGGAGCGACTGCGTCTCCTTGGGGTGCGTTCAGCCCCTCTTTTCACAACGGTGTGTAGCGCTGGCAGGGGGGGATAGGGATTGGCGAGTGAAGCCCCCTAGATATTATTCATCTTGCAACAAATCAAGTTCTTTCAAAATATCAGCTGCTTTATGCCTTTTTATTGGTAACTTCACTACAAACTGTTTATTAGCACTATATTCGGCAAACTGTTGCTACCAAAATAAAAATCTGTCAGTCCTCTAGATGGCAGCACTAATAAAGATACCTGAAATGCAGCAGCAAGCTGGTTGTGTTTATAGTGTCTGTATACCGAGACTTGAGTTCTCTCGTATGTTGTGCTTTGACAGGCTCAGTGAGACACAGCTTAACTCATACCTCACATTCAATGTGTTAAAAACCCTGTTTTCATGCATGAATCCACTTTGACAAAACGATCTGATGTCATAAAAATATACAAAAAAGAAGATTAAACATTGTTGATGGTCGCCATGAATCTAAACATCTAAACACAAGTATGGAGCCTGGGTCTCCCTAGATTGTGCGGCTGAGCTTAGCATTGTATGTTCAGCTTATCAACATAAATTTACTGGCTTCTGAAATACTGAGACAGATTACTTCAACCAGGAGTACGAATAATGCAGTCAACCAAATATCTGTCGTCAGGAAATTTAACTTTGTGGACACTTCCATTTTTCTGCCCATGGCTATGGGATGCATATGTAAAGCAAAGACATGGTACAGGCTAATAAGAGTTCAACGGACATGCACAAACTACACAATCCTGAACTGCAACCCAGGTAAGGGTTTACATAGCGACATAACCAAGTTACTTGCAGAGAAATCTATGTGTGGTAACCTGTTCCTCAGGAACCAATACCCTGGTTTCTCTTAACTATGGCATTTTAGCACCTGGGTCTCTGTTCATAACCGAGTCATTAAAGTACATGTAAAAACATTCATTGACAGACAGCTCTAAACAGCAACTGATGCAGTCACTAAGCAAAAGTGCACTGGCAAGTCTAAGCAACGCACATATTATTATACAGGTGACCGTGCTAAATGCATTTTTAGAAGTTTAATAACAAGTTTTATGTTTTTTATATAAAAAAAACAAAAAGTATATCTTACTCTCTTGTTTTTAGAAGCCTCCAGTAAAACTGAGAAGTGTAAGTAATGTTGAACCTAGAACACTTCTTTTATAAATGTTTTAGTACCAAAATAAAGTCTTTATCTGTGTGTCATACATTTGCCCAAAACTTACACAGTAAAAACAGAGCTTGAATATGCCCTGGCACCCTCAATGGCTGTAAATACACCTTTCATACTTCCAGATGCCACGCCATGTGCCAGCCATTACTGATGCTCCACTCCTTTTTTTAATTTAAGAATTATTAATGTTTTTAATATAATAGACTATATGCAAACCGTAGTGCTGACATACTTCTGGTGAAATCTCGGCCAGCTCAGTTACTTCTGTTGTCAATACTAAAGTTATGACTTTTGTTTAGTGGCAAGAATGTCAGAGAAAAGGAAGTTTCAGTGTACATACAGCTCTAGAGCTGAACATTGTTGTGTACATTTATGTCGAGCTTCCAACAAGTACAACAAGGTTCTTTATTTTCATATATTTTCCTTTTATGTGGAAATCCAATATAAATGGATTGTTGCTATCAGAAGAGAGAGCTTTATGGTTAGTTCCCATGCCCAAGTTTGTAGCCGGGCACACAGGGCGGTGACCACTGAAGAAGGGATTGGTTCCTGTGTTGTTTGAATGAAACAATTTCTCCATTCCACTTTCAAGAGTGGGGGTTTGGGAGAGGAGAAAATGACCGACAGATAATGACACACTGGGTGAGGAGGAGGATAATAAAATCCTTGAGGACCACAACTGCACTTTGGCTCCAGTTCCAGCAGTTGTCAACCAAGTGCTTGATGAAAACATGTCTCTCAGAGAAGAGATTCCTCAGCTGAGGAAACAAATTGAGACCCTTACAATGAAGCAGTGGTTTAGCATTCAATGTTTTATTCGCCTTTTTTTTTTTTTAACAAGGTAAGATGTCCAGCCGACTCATGTTATTATGTATTGCAGCACTGGCACGGAGTGCCACAATGCAGGATTTTATGCTCTTTACAAGGCCCTTTGAGGTGGCTCACTTAATCTTTTAATCCTTAAAAGAATTGTTTGTCCTTTGCCTCTCCATTTAGAGAAAGGCACATGCGACTGTGCAGAGTTGCCATTTTTATAGGCTCTCCTGCTACTGATGATGTAATGCCAGCTCATTCTTTTGTGACTCCTCCCTGGCTAATATAACTTGTCCAGCAAGGTTGGAGTATTAAGCCTGAGGACATATTCACCTGTCCCTGAGTAAAGTTTAGTGACTAATTATTGAATTTTTTTTTTTTTTTAAAAAAGAAGCCTAATGTAATCACATATTCGGCTCATGTATGTTCATAGTAGACACAAGCTTTTAAATATGTCCGGATCTTATCTTAATTGTTGATGTAGCTTGAAACATATAGTATGAAGCCCTTCTCCTTATTAGCTCCTGACATTTGGCACAATGTTTGAAATAATGTAACTTTTTACGTCATTTACTGTAAGCCTTGAAGTGATCAGATGAAAAATGCCATAGATTGTCCATTCTGATATCAGCACTGAAAGTGCAGCAGCTGGCTGATCAGGAATCCAGAAGAAAGTGTGCATATAGTTTATTAATTACAGTTATTAATGGTAAGATTTGTCCTCTGGCTTGTTACCATATATTTTGGAATGATTTTTTAAACTAAATTGAAGAGATACTGCTTATCAGCACAGACTCATGCGACAGCTCACTTCAACTTCCTCTCAGACAAGCTGCAAACTTGAGAAATGTCAAGTGGGAAAGATTAAACATTTCAATATTTAACTGGTAGCACTGTGATAACCTCCACCTAAACAGCCCCATTACACCCTATTGGAAAAGCTGCTTGTCCAAAAATGAAAAGGGCAAAGATCTGGAGCAAGGATAAAAATTACCAGCTTGTCGGAAGATGGAAGAGGCAAAGTTCTAAGAACAAGAATAAAAGTAAGGTGAAAAGGATTCAAGGGCGGCGCGGTGGCGCAGTGGTAGCGCTGCTGCCTCGCAGTTAGGAGACCCAGGTTCGCTTCCCGGGTCCTCCCTGTGTGGAGTTTGCATGTTCTCCCCGTGTCTGTATGGATTTCCTCCGGGCACTCCGGTTTCCTCCCACAGTCCAAAGACATGCAGGTTAGGTGGATTGGTGATTCTAAATTGGCCCTAGTGTGTGCTTAGTGTGTGGGTGTGTTTGTGTGTGTCCTGCGGTGGGTTGGCACCCTGCCCGGGATTGGTTCCTGCCTTGTGCCCTGTGTTGGCTGGGATTGGCTCCAGCAGACCCCCGTGACCCTGTGTTTGGATTCAGCAGGTTGGAAAATGGATGGATGGCTGAAAAGGATTCAGACTTTATATAATGAGAATGGTTCAGAGCTTTCATTTAGGTTGTTTGAACTGTTACCATCTAAAAGCAACTTATGGCCACATTCAGGTACTGTGATATTTTGGTTACCACAGAGAACCATCTTACACCTCCTACTTCAGATGTTATTTTAATGCTAGAAGGGGTTAATCAGAAGGAGTGGAAAAGGCAGGAGGGTAGGTGGAGATTTTTGTGAATGTGCAATGATGAAAAAGAGCACAGTACAATTAAAACTAAAATGTGTGATCAAGACATTGAAATGTGGACTGAACTGGTCCACGTTCCTGCACAGGGAGGTAAGCTACATTATCCTGGCTGAGTCAGCAACAGAAACAATCTACTATGTACCAATATCTTAATGATGAATCTGAAGCTGGCGACATGTTCCATACGTACTCTATCTAATATAAGCCTGTGGCACAATCCAAGCAGGTCTGACTTCATCTTACTGCCACTTACGAGCCTGGAATTGATAGCTGCAGTTCTGTGCTATCCAAGCCACAATTTTTCATGTGTCCCTTTTCTTGTTATTTTATTTAATTTTTTTTTTTTTGGGAGATTCTGTAAAATTTTAACTTGTCCATTGGGGACAAATAATGTATATTTTATCTATCCAGCCATCTAAATAAATAGACTATAACGTCACCTACAGTATAATATTCTCAAACTCAATATCATATTCAGGTTCAAATGGGGTGTAACTATAACTTTGACAAGGACATGTAGTACTTTCTGCAAACAAGTTTTTAATGAAATGATTGTATTGTTCATAAAATGAATACAAAGTGCTAAGGTGTTACTGAAAAGTCTCATACAGAGAACAGAACATCATTGATTTTCATGTTGCTGAGCCTTGCAACTGGAATGTAAATTGGCTTGATGTAAAATTTGGGAGACCAGTAAAGCCTGAAGAACAGCTCAACTATTTGTTACTAAAGACTAGAGGGGAATAAAACTATGTTTTTAATTTTGACTAATGAGGTATTCAACTGCCTTAGTTATATACTAAAAAATAATTAAATGGGAAAAGGTAATTCTACTTCAGGCTGTCGTAAATGACAGGGACAAACCACTGTGAACAACTTAAATAAGTTTATAGTTATCCAAAGATGTGCAAATAAATACACGGCCATTCTTTTTAAGTATCGGGCTGTGCCAGACCAGACAAGTGCTCATAAAAAGGTGGTGTGAATTATATATATATTTTTTTGCTTTACACCAATGACTATCAAAGAGAATTTACAGAAGTTCCATGAAACAAAGCATACACACATCCCACATAGTTCCAAAAGTTCACATGCCAATTTAACTAAAAAACAAGCATGAACATGAAAACGGTGCTCACTGCATTAGATCAGTGCAAAATGTGGGGTTTAAAAGACTTAATTACAGGAGCAAGAAAAATACTAGTCATCTAGCTTTGTAAACTACTTTCATGTCAATGCCATGAAAATGAGAACAGGTCTACAGCTAGAAATAAAGTGCCTTGTTATTTGAGTGATGCATTACCGTGAGTTAAGAATGAAGAATTTAAATGTAGCTCGACAGTAAATCTTTTGTGGAATTCAATGAGATACTAAAATACAATACATTATGAATCAGCTCTTGTCATCTGGATAAACATTTTAAATTTTTACCTGAACAAAAAGTTGATCTATGTATTTTCTTCATGAAGAAATTATATGTAAGCCTGTAGGGACGCATGACATAATGTGGTTAAGATCGATTAAAGCAAATTAAAAAGGATTATGAATTAGAGTAAATGGGTTTGAGAATGTCAAACAACAGTCGACTAGATTTACTGTAACACACTCCTCTCAGGACTACCCAAAAAAGACAAATTGTTTGGAACTAGTGAAGAATGTAGCTGCTAGAATCCTAACTAGGAAAAAAAAATCTGAGCACATTGCTCCAGTTTTGATGTCACTACACTGGTTACCTGTGTCATTCAGGATTGACTTTAAAATTCTGCTTATCTATACTAAAAAAAGGCAAAGCCCTCACCCACTCACTCATTCACTGACTGACTCATCACTAATTCTCCAACTTCCCGTGTAGGTAGAAGGCTGAAATTTGGCAGGCTCATTCCTTACAGCTTACTTACAAAAGTTGGGCAGGTTTCATTTCGAAATTCTACACGTAATGGTCATAACTGGAACCTATTTTTCTCCATATACTGTAATGGACGTTAGCCCAATGGCCGTGGGGGGCGGAGCTGCGTGTGACAGCATCGCGCCTCCCACGTAATCACGTGAACTGACTGTGACCGCAGTACCTAGAAAAGAAGGAAGAGCCCCCAAAGAGCGCAGAAGAAAAACGCCGAATACTTTATTCGCGAGATACAAGTTTAATGAGAAGACACGAGGTATAAACGAGACTTTGGATCACTTTGTAACGGAGTTAAACTTGCTGTAGCGAGAAACTTTTTGGTGCCGGATTTTAGCTAACATTAAATAACGCCGTGGACATCACAAGATCGCACTAGATAGCACAGGCACAGCTCAGAAGCTTCGATGCACGTACTCCAAGCGGCTCACGTGAAATGACTATGAGCGCAGTGCGCAGAGAAAGCAAGACCTCTAAAGAGCGCGGAAAGTTTTGCTCACGTGAACGTGTCTGCAAAAAGTGGCGTTTCCTGCACTGCAAAAATACTACAAAAGTCGGGCAGTCGGCGCGCGCATGCGTTGCTGTGCCGGCCTTTGAGATGCTGACTAAACTTCTGCCTTAAGTGAAAGTAAACACTTTTAATTTTTTCCCCCTTTCCATGAGCTATAGCCCAGACAAATGTAAACACAGGATCCCATTTCTAGACCGCGACAAACTAATATTAAGGTGCTTTGCACTTTCTTTTACACGTATACGATTATGAGGTCGTCAGGTCGGATTATGAAGACACACACAGGAGTGGAGGACCGACAGTGCCATCCCGGAGAAGTAAATGGCAGGGCCGTCTCTCCAGTCTACACGAGACCCACCGCGACGCTCAAATCGTCAGCGAAGACCTCTCTCTACACTATATTAAAGAAAAAGGCAAGTTTCCTTTCTTTACACCTTTTTTCCCCAACCAAAGTCTTTCTCTCTTAACACTGCAGAGCACACAAAAATGATTTTCTTTTAATTGCTGATAATGCCGGTAAGGCACATTACAACACGCAGAAATTTGGACGTTCACATAGAAAATGTAATTTCTATACCACAGCCGTCGTCTAGCACCTTTCAAAAGGAATCAACTACCAAGAGATGATCCATATACATTTTAGCTGCTCTTAGTACTATTTACCTGTTATGTTATACCGGCTTTAAAATGTAGTTTACCCGAAACCACTCCACTGGTGCTCAGTGTATCTTTACTTCTTAAAACGTTAATGTTTTACTGTTTAATAGCTTATAGACTACATTTTATTTTTTTCCCTTGCACTCGGTGAGCGAGGCCAATGGCTGATCAGTTATATATACTGTATATATATATATGAATGACCTCCAAAGAGCGCAGAGACTGTTGATCACGTGAACGTGTCTGCAAAAAGTGGCATCTCCTACCCTGCAAAACTCGAGCGGCCATACACCCCTGTCAAATAAACGAAACACACGGCGTGGTGCAACACGAGAGGCTTCGCCTCTAGCGCTGACGTCCGAGGATCGATTCCCGAGACGGGGTGCAGTCAGTGTATACACCTGATGAGCCCAGAGGTAGGGCGAAACATGTGCCGCGTGTTGTTTGCATTATTTGATAGTGAAACTATTTCAGTATATTCAATATATATAAATCAGCGCCTCCCGATTCATTTTACCCTCGCACCCCCTTGGTTTGAGAAGAAGTATGAAAAAATATGAGATTAACGCAGAAAAAAAGATCACCAATTGAAGCTTTATGAATAATGGATACTTTATTCCCCATCAATAATTATTTTGGTAAAGCCATACTCAGTGTGATCCTCCTTCCATGCCCTAATTTTTTTGCGACTAGCCATGATTACATGAACGGTAAAAAAGTAAGAGTGAAGCAAGGGTGACATATCCAGGTTGGCAGGCGACACCTCAATTTGGATATAAGTAGTTTCTATTTAGTCGACAGACATATCTTTGGTAGGAATGTAAGTTGAATTTACTCTTTAAATTTCTATGGTGAAGAAAAATTTATGCAATGCTGACTAAATTTACCTTTCATTCCTACCAAACATATTTCTGTTGACTAAATAAAAATTTAAATAGAACTTGAACAGATACGATACTTCATAATACCCACGCAGCACTACAGTAAGTGCATGTACGAGCAGGAGTCATCCGTTTTAACAAGCAGCATATTGCACTGAAACGAAATAGCCTGCCCATTTAATTTTTTAGGAATGGATAGATAAATTAAGATTTTATACAACAAATGTTTTTTATTTTTCTTCCTCGATGGATTCTGGCAACCCCAGCAACAGCTGCTCGCACCCTAAAGGAGATATATACAAACCGGATTCCAAAAAAGTTGGGACACTAAACAAATTGTGAATAAAAACTGAATGCAATGATGTGGAGATGGCAAATGTCAATATTTTATTTGTAATAGAACGTAGATGAAAGATCAAATGTTTAATCCGAGTAAATGTATCATTTTAAAGGAAAAATATGTTGATTCAAAATTTCACGGTGTCAACAAATCTCGTTGCCCTGTATTTATACATGTGTAATGACAATAAAGTGAATCTAATCTAATCTAATCTAAAATCCCAAAAAAGTTGGGACAAGTAGCAATAAGAGGCTGGAAAAAGTAAATTTGAGCATAACGAAGAGCTGGAAGACCAATAAACACTAATTAGGTCAATTGGCAACATGATTGGGTATAGAAAGAGCTTCTCAGAGTGGCAGTGACTCTCAGAAGCCAAGATGGGTAGAGGATCACCAATTCCCACAATGTTGCGCAGAAAGATAGTGGAGCAATATCAGAAAGGTGTTACCCAGCGAAAAATTGCAAAGACTTTGCATCTATCATCATCAACTGTGCATAACATCATCCGAGGGTCAAGGCCGTAAAACCATACTGGATGCCCGTGATCTCCGGGCCCTTAAACGACACTGCACCACAAACAGGAATGCTACTGTAAAGGAAATCACAGAATGGGCTCAGGAATACTTCCAGAAACCATTGTCAGTGAACACGATCCACCGTGCCATCCGCTGTTGCCAGCTGAAACTCTACAGTGCAAAGAAGAAGCCATTTCTAAGCAAGATCCACAAGCTCAGGCGTTGTCACTGGGCCAGGGATCATTTAAAATGGAGTGTGGCAAAATGGAAGACTGTTCTGTGGTCAGGCGAGTCCGATTCAAAGTTCTTTTGGAAATCTGGGGCGCCATGTCATCCGGACCAAAGAGGACAAGGAAAACCCAAGTTGTTATCAACGCTCAGTTCAGAAGCCTGCATCTCTGATGGTATGGGGTTGCATGAGTGCGTGTGGCATGGGCAGCTTGCATGTCTGGAAAGGCATCATCAATGCAGAAAAATATATTCAGGTTCTAGAACAACATATGCTCCCATCCAGACGTCATCTCTTTCAGGGAAGACCCAGCATTTTTCAACAAGATAATGCCAGACCACATTCTGCATCAATCACAACATCATGGCTGCGTAGGAGAAGGATCCGGGTACTGAAATGGCCAGTCTGCAGTCCAGATCTTTCACCTATAGAGAACATTTGGCGCATCATAAAGAGGAAGGTGCGACAAAGAAGGCCCAAGACGATTGAACAGTTAGAGGCCTGTATTAGACAAGAATGGGACAGCATTCCTATTTCTAAACTTGAGAAACTGGTCTCCTCGGTCCCCAGACGTCTGTTGAGTGTTGCAAGAAGAAGGGGAGATGCCACACAGTGGTGAAAATGGCCTTGTCCTAACTTTTTTGGGATTTGTTGACACCATGAAATTCTGAATCAACATATTTTTCCCTTAAAATGATACATTTTCTCAGTTTAAACTTTTGTTCCGTGATTTATGTTCTATTCTGAATAAAATATAAGAAGTTGGCACCTCCACATCATTGCATTCAGTTTTTATTCACGATTTGTATAGTGTCCCAACTTTTTAGTAATCCGGTTTGTATATAGATATATATACAGTGGAACCTTGGTATACGTCCTTAATTCGTTCCAGACCCTTTGACTTATATCAAACAGGACGTATACCAAACAAATTTTTCCCATAAGAAATAATGAGAAAATGATTAATCCGTTCCCATGAAAAAAAAAATCCTATTGCTATTGGCATATTATACATTGATGGGGTTGTATAAAATAATTTAAACACTGCTTAATACTAAAATACATAAATACAAAAGCAATTAGATGAAATAAATGAAAATTTTACCTCACTTTACTTTTTAATAACATCTTTGTTTTTCACAATCGTAGATACCGTCGTTCTCGGCAAACGGTATGCAACTGCCATGTCCCGGATACGCATGCCACCTTCATACTTTTCAACAATCAATTCAAATTTACATGAAAAAAACACAAAATCACGTTGTGACGATGCAGGTTTGCTGTATGCTCCCATCTGCTGCTGGGGAGCCCTTGAACCCTACACCGTCGGTAATGCGCCTCACTGCTAACCTCATCGGTAAAGCAAGGGGATGGTGAAAAAGTGCAGTGATTTTATTAAAACAATTAACAAAACAAGGTATTCAAATTAAAGTGCAGTCTCCAAAGTTCCAATAAATAATCCATAAAATCAGAAGTGAAACGTGGAGGTTAAAAACAATAGAAAAAAGTCTTCTTAAAAACAACAAAGTTAAAATAGAGCAGGAAGTATTCTTTAAAAATAAAAAAATAAAAAAAAACAAGAAGAAGCCCGGTGCCTTTTTACCTGGCGGCCCCCCTGATTCCCAACAGGGGAGTCGCCCTACTTGCAGCTGACGTTAACTCTGCCTACTTCAGCTACAGTACTTCGTTTGCTCGCGCTCTCTCTCTCTCACTCACTCACTCAACCTCCCGTCAGTTCATTCTTTTTACTCCCCTTCTAGCTGACTCGCGTTTCTGTTTATCAAGATAAGCAGCCCCAGGAACAATCATGAATGCGGACGGTCCCTCACAAGTGCACTTTGGTGAGAAACGCCCATATCACTAATCGCCCTGACAACCTTCAGCCACATAACAACCACGCCCCCTCACCAAGCTGCGAGCGCGGTGATTATTTATTTTAAAGCCGGACTTTGACAGGAGCTGTGGACCCGCTATATCACACATGTGAAAGTTCACAGAGAGTCATAGCGAGGGTTGTTCACTGAATGAACTGGCGCACTAACACTCTTGGGCAATCGTGGCTTTGTCTCAAGAGAGGTAAACAAGGTTAGCACGTGAGTCGTATTCTAAACAAAGGTTGTATACCAAGCAAAATTTTTCGTGTCCAAACAGGACGTATACCAAGTGGGATTAATTCCAAATATATATACCAAGGTACCACTGTGTATATATATATATATATATATATACAGTCATGTGAAAACATTAGGACACCCTTTGAAAGCATGTGGTTTTTTGTAACATTTTTAATAAATGGTTATTTCATCTCCGTTTCAACAATACAGAGAGATTAAAGTAATCCAACTAAACAAAGAAAACTGAGGAAAAGTCTTTTCAAGATCTTCTGTAAATGTCATTCTACAAAAATGCCTATTCTAACTGAGGAAAAGATAGGACACCCTTGCCCCTAATAGCGAGTGTTACCTCCTTTGGCTGAAATAACTGCAGTGAGACGGTTCTTGTAGCCATCTACCAGTCTTCGACATCGGTCTGAGGAAATTTTACCCCACTCCTCAATGCAGAACTTTTTCAGCTGTGAGATGTTTGAGGGGTTTCTTGCACGTACAGCCCTTTTCAAGTCACCCCACAGCATCTCAATGGGATTCAAATCTGGACTTTGACTTGGCCATTCCAGGACTCTCCATTTCTTCTTTTCAGCCAATCTTTGGTTGATTTACTAGTATGTTTTGGGTCATTGTCATGTTGCATGGTCCAGTTCGCTTCAGCTTTAATTTTCTAACTGATGGTCTCACATGTTCTTCAAGCACCTTCTGATACACAGTAGAATTCATCGTGGATTCTATGATGGTGAGCTGACCAGGTCCTGCTGCAGCAAAGCAGCCCCAAACCATGACACTTCCACCTCCATGCTTCACAGTTGGTATGAGGTTCTTTTCTTGGAATGCTGTGTTTGGTTTACGCCAAACATGTCCTCTGCTGTTGTGTCCAAATAATTCAATTTTGGACTCATCTGTCCAAAGAACATTATTCCAGAAGTCCTGGTCTTTGTCAACTTTATCTCTGGCAAATGTCAGTCTGGCCTCGATGTTTCTCTTGGAAAGCAAAGGTTTCCTCCTTGCACACCTCCCATGCAAGTTAAACTTGTACAGTCTCTTTCTGATTGTAGAGGCATGTACTTCTACATCAACAGTAGCCAGAGCCTGCTGTAGTTCTCGAGATGACACTTTAGGGTTTTGGAGACCTCTTTTAGCATCTTGCGGTCTGCTCTTGGGGTGAACTTGCTGGGGCGACCAGTCCTGGGCATGTTGGCAGTTGTTTTGAAAGCCCTCCACTTGTAGACTATCTTCCGGACAGTGGAATGGCTGATTTCAAAATCTTTTGAGATCTTTTAAATCCCTTCCCAGACTCATAGGCTGCTACAATCTTTTTCTGAAGTCCTCTGACAGCTCTTTTGTTCTCACCATGGTGCTCACTCTCACTTCAACAGTCAGGAGCACACCAAACTAAATGTCTGAGGTTTAAATAGGGCAAGCCTCATTCAACATGCAGAGTAACGATCTACTAATTATGTGCACCTGGTGTGATATACCTGTGTGAGATCTGAGCCAATTTAAGAGGGAATACATGTGAGGGTGTCCTATCTTTTCCTCAGTTAGAATAGGCATTTTTGTAGAATGACATTTACAGAAGATCTTGAAAAGACTTTTCTTCAGTTTTCTTTGTTTAGTTGGATTACTTTAATCTCTCTGTATTGTTGAAACGGAGATGAAATAACCATTTATTAAAAATGTTACAAAAACCACATGCTTTCAAAGGGTGTCCTAATGTTTTCACATGACTGTATATATATATATATATATATATATATATATATATATATATATATATATATATATATATATATATATATATATATATATATATATATATATATGTATACCATATATATATGTATACCAAGGTACCACTGTGTATATATATATATATATATATATATATACACACACACACACACACATACAGTGGAACCTCGGTTTACGAGTAACTTGGTTTATGAGTGTTTTGCAAGACGAGCAAAAATTTTTAATAAATAAACGAGTGATGTCTTGCAATACGAGTAGTATGGATACACTTTGTCTGCTAAGCATCATGTGATCACAACTGAGCTGATGGTTCTTCTCTCTCTCTCTCCTTATCTCGCTTGCTCGCCCAGCGCGTCTCTCTTTCCTTATCTCGCTCGCTTTCTCGCCCAGCGCGTCTCTCTCTCTCCTTATCTCGCCGCCGCCAGCGCCAGTCTCTCTCTCTCCCCTTATCTCGCTCACTCGCCCGTCTCTCTCTGGCAATCGTCTCCTATTCTCCGTCTGAGTCCCTCACTCGTATAGTCAACATCCGTACGAGCGTATACTGTTTACTACAGCATTGTGACTGTGTGTGTGCGCTGTGAAGTGCGAGTCCCCATCTTGCGCCCCAAAACACAAAGCTGAGTGTAAGTACTTTAACACCAGCTTTATTCAGCTTGAAACAGCAACAGTGCTGTTATTTATTGTAGCAGGATCTTTATAATGTTCCTTGTATGACCCATAGACGACAGGCGCTTATAGCATGTCTGTGATCTTTTTGGATGCGCTTATACGGCGAACTGCTACAGCGCTGGGAGACTGTGATTGCTTTGGGATGCTCTTCCACGTGTCGTCCCGTTGGGTGGAATCCCACATGAGTTTAGAAACTCACACCAGCCATGATTCTTTCTAAAGGTAAAGTGCAGGTTAAGTTGTATTATGTATTTTACTTTATATTTTGTATTAATCATTTTTATATGAATAGTTTTGGGTTGTGTAACGAATCATCTGAGTTTCCATTATTTCTTATGGGGAAATTCGCTTTGATATACGAGTGCTTTGGATTGTGAGCACATTTCCGGAACGAATTATGCTCGCAAACCGAGGTTCCACTGTGTGTGTGTATATATATATATATATATATACTAGCAAAATACCCGAGCTTCGCAGCGGAGAGAGTAGTGTGTTAAAGAAGCAATGAAAAGAAAAGGAAACATTTTGAAAATAACGTAACCTGATTGTCAATGTAATTGTTTTGTCACTGTTGTGAGTGATGAGTGTTGTTGTCATATATATATATATATATATATATATATTTACACACACACACATAAACATATATATATATATATATACATATCTATACATATATACACACACATATACATACATACACATATATATATATACACATACATACATATATATATATACATACATACATACATACATACATATATATATATACATACATACATATATATATATATATATACATATATATATATATATATATACATATATATATACACATATATATATATACACATATATATATATACACATATATATATATATACATACATATATATATATACACATATATATATATATAAACATATATATATACATACACATACATATCTACATATATACACACACAGCTATTTCGTATCAGTGCAATACGCTGTTTGTTAAAACGGTTGACTCCCGCTCTTACGTGCAATAAAAAATCAAATCATTCAGTTGTCTTTGCTCATATGTCATTTTAGAGCTGGACGCCTGGCATCTTTTTTGGCCACAAGTTCGTTTCTGTTTGGTGTGAGGTTCTGTGTTGTGGAGATTCTCAGGATGGATTGCAGGTGCTCATCAGTGAGGCGACTGCTGTGTGCTGTTTTGTTAGTCTTTATCACTGAGAAGAGCTTCTCACACAGATATGTGCTACCAAACATGCACAACGTTCGAGCCGCATGTAGACGGACTTTTTTTGTTCTTCAAAGTCACCAAAGCGCCGTGCAAACTCAGTGCGCAATAACTCTAGCTTCGCAATAACTTGCAGCATCATAAGGTAGACTTGATTAACGCGGTTAGTGTTCGGCAAGGCAGCTGAAGCGCTGCATTATGGGATCTGTAGTTTATTGTGTTACCAGCGCTTCATATACCCGGGCTTTAATAACAATAATACAGTATATAAAATGATCTCGGGCCTGATATAATTACACGCTGGGCGGATGTGGCCCTGACCCTTGAGTTTGACACATATGGACTAAATAGAACTTGAAAAGATATATTTTTCAAATGTGATCGCAATTCAGATAGAATTGACGCGCACTACAGCCTGCATGCCTCAATATCATCCTCCCTCGCCTTACTTTTTACCGTTCATCTAATGAATACACTGAGTATGGCTTTACCAAAACAATCATTGATGGCGAATAAAGTATCCATTATTCGAGTATGTAGATCGGGTTATATATATATACATATATATATACCCGCGTATCACAGCGGAGAAGTAGTGTGTTAAAAAAGGTAGAAAAGAAAAGGGAACATTTTAAAAATAACGTAACATGACTGTCAATATACAGTATTTGTTTTGTGAGTGTTACTGAGTGTTGCTGTCATCAAGGATTTGATTATCATTATTTCTTTCAATCAGGTTCGTATTTGTAGGATGTGTTGTGTTCAAGTTACATTCCGTGTTTGTCAATCGTTGTAAAGATGACAGGTTTCATTCATCGATTCGTTTCTTACTGCATCAATAAACAGCTCGTCTTCTTCTTTATCTGAGACCTGACACACTGCATGCACAGGTTTTTTTTACACTGTCTTCCTTTAGCGGGACATTGACTTTTTCCAACGTGTGCTTTGTTTCCGCAGTAGTTGGATTTATGAATATGCTTGTATGTATGAGGCGCTTCATATTTTTGCTGCCTTTTCAATTGTGTAATTCGGTTTTTGTTCAGCGCTCTTTGGAACTGTTGCCTTTTATCTGTGCACTGCGTCAGTTCACGTGAGCCACTCGGTGTACATGCATCGAAGGTTCCCAGCTGTGCTGGTGCCATCTCCTGCTATGTCCATGGCTGTATTTAATGTTACCTTAGTCCTGGCACTTAAAACTTTCTCTCGCAGTTTCGCTGAGTTTGTGTCAAACACTACCCTGACCATCTCATCTTCCTCTCCATAAGCACAGTCCTTCACCCGTGAATATTTACCCGTGGCAGTTTGCTATTGGATTGCCGCTGACGGACGGCCTTATATGGGCAGGCACTAAATTACAAACGCCAGCGCAGCCTGTCTATGAACTTAATTTAAAGTGTAGGTTTACATCGTGCTTTGTTTCCGAAGTAGCAGAACTCATGAATATGGTAGTATATGCCACTCGCTCGCTTCTTATTGTTTCGCTGCCTTCTCAATTATATAATGCATGTTTTCTTGCGCTTTTTGAGGTCTTCCTGGTTTTCTATGTACTGCGTGATTACGTGGGAGGCGTGATGATGTCACACGAAACTCCGCCCCCACGGCGTTGAAGCTCATCTCCATTACAGTAAATGGAGAAAAACTGCTTCCAGTTATGACCATTACGCGTAGAATTTCGATATAAAACCTGCCCAACTTTTGTAAGGAATCTGTAAGGGATCAACCTGCCAAATTTCAGCCTTCAACCCACACGGGAAGTTGGAGAATTAGTGATGAGTCAGTGAGTGAGTGAGGGCTTTGCCTTTTATTAGTATATTATTATATATATATATATATATATATATATATATATATATATATATATATATATATATATATATATATATATACTGCTCAAAAGAATTAAAGGAACACTTTTTATAGTGTAGCATAAAGTTAATGAAACTTATGGGATATTAATCTGGTCAGTTAAGTAGCAGAGGGGGTTGTTAATCAGTTTCAGCTGCTGTGGTGTTAATGAAATTAACAACAGATGCACTGGAGGAGCAACAATGAGAGGACCCCCAAAACAGGAATGGTTTAACAGGTGGAGGCCACTGACATTTTTCCCTCCTCATCTTTTCTGACTGTTTCTTTACTAGTTTTGCATTTGGCTACAGTCAGTGTCACTACTGGTAGCATGAGGTGATACCTGGACCCTACAGAGGTTGCACAGGTAGTCCAACTTCTCCAGGATGGCACATCAATACATGTCATTGCCAGAAGGTTTGCTGTGTCTCCCTGCACAGTCTCAAGGGCATGGAGGAGATTCTAGGAGAGCTGGAGAGGGCCATAGAAGGTCCATAACCCATCAGCAGGACCAGTATCTGCTCCTTTGGACAAGGAGGAACAGGATGAGCACTGCCAGAGCCTTACAAAATGACCTCCAGCAGGCCACTGGTGTGAATGTCTCTGACCAAACAACCAGAAAGACTTCATGAGGGTGACCCAAGGGCACCATGTCCTCTAATGGGCTCAATGAGCTCACTGCCCAGCAGCATGCAGCTCGATTGGCATTCGCCATAGAATACCAGAATTGGCAGATGCACCACTGGTGCCCTGTGCTTTTTACAGATGAGAGCAGGTTCACCCTGAGCACGTGACAGAAGTAAAAGGGTCTGGAGAAGCCATGGAGAACATTATGCTGCCTGTAACATCATTCAGCATGAGCAGTTTGGTGGTGGGTTAATGATTGTCTGGGGAGGCATATCCATGGAGGGTCACACAGACCGCTACAGGATTGACAAAGGCACCTTGGCTGCCATTAGGTATCAGGATGAAATCCTTGGACCCATTGTCAGACCCTATGCTGGTACAGTGGCTCCTGGTGCACGACAATTCCTGGCTTCATGTGGTGAGAGTATGCAGGCAGTTCCTGGAGGATGAAGGAATTGATACCATTGACTGGCCACCACACTTTCCTGACCTAAATCCAACAGAACACCTCTGGGACATTATGTTTTGGTCCATCCAATGCCACCAGGTTGCACCTCAGACTGTCCAGGAGCTCAGTGATGCCCTGATCCAGATCTGGGAGGAGATCCCCCACAACACCATCTGTCATCTCATTAGAAGCATGCACCGATGTTGTCAGGCATGTATACAAGAACACAGGGGCCATACAAAGTGCTGCGTACAATTTTGAGATGCTGCAATTAAAGTTTGGCAAAATGGACTAGCCTGCCACATAATTTTTTCACTCTAATTTTGGGGCGTCTTTGAATTCAGGGCTCTGTAGGTTGATCATTTTCATTTCCATCAAAGCGATGTGGCATCCTTTCGCTCCTAACACATTACCCAGTCTATATCAGTATAGATATCCAGGAGGATTTCTTTTTCCATTGAGATCTGATGTGTTTTCAAAGTGTTCCTTTAATTTTTTTGAGCAGTTTATATATATATATATATATATATATATATATATATATATATCTATATATATAGATAGATAGACAGACATTTGGATTTTTTTTCTCCCTAAATAATAAAAACCATCATTTAAAAACTGCATTTTGTGTTTACTTGTGTTATATTTGACTAATGGTTAAATGTGTTTGATGATCAGAAACATTTTGTGTGACAAACATGCAAAAGAATAAGAAATCAGGAAGGGGACAAATAGTTTTTCACACCACTATATATATATATATATATATATATATATATATATATATATATATATATATATATATATATATATATATATATTATTATGACAGCAACACTCATATCAATGACAAAACAATTACATTAACAATCATGTTACGTTATTTTTAAAATTTTTCCTTTTCTTTTTCATTACTTCTTTAATAAACTACTTCTCCGCTGCGAAGCGTGGGTATTCTGCTAGTGGTTTATAAAGCCTTAAATAATCTCACCCCATCTTATATATCGGAATGTGAAACCTTACATTCCAAATTGTAACCTTAGATCTTCAAATGAGTGTCTGCTTAGAATTCCAAGAGCTAAACTTAAAAGAAGTGGTGAGGCAGCCTTCTGCTGTTATGCACCTAAAATCTGGAATAGCCTGTCAATAGGAATTCGAAAGGCTGATACAGTGGAGCACTTTAAAAAACTGCTGAAAACACATTACTTTAACATGGCCTTCTCATAACTTCATTTTAATTTAATCCTGATACTCTGTATATTCAATTAATTATCATAACTATTTATGGTGGCTATAAAATCCGTACTAACCCCTACTCTCTCTTCTGTTTCTTTCCCGCAACATGATGTTCCTACATTGATGGATTAAAAGCCAGAAGTCTACATGACCATCATCATCAAGTCCTTCCATGAGAACCCTAAATACAACGAGGACTGTTTATTTATGTTAGGTAGAATGCCCAGAGGGGGCTGGGCGGTCTCATGATCTGGAACCCCTGCAGATTTTATTTTTGGTCTGGAGTTCTTTTTGTTGTTTTTTTTCTGTCCTCCCTGGCCATCAGACCTTACTCTTATTCTATGTTAATTAGTGTTGTCTTATTTTAATTCTTTTTCTTTTTTCTCCATCATGTAAAGCACTTTGAGCTACATTATTTGTATGAAAATGTGCTATATAAATAAATGATGTTGTTGTTTGCAAACCAAACTGTCTTTGCCACTTTAGAAGTTACTTTCATATTTAGGCACACAGGAGCAACAGTACTTATGTCCTCCAGCTTTGTATTGCCAATTTCAGACTATTTGTGTCTGTGTTAATTTTAAGTGTTCCTCCAGCTATATAATCCATGGTCCTTCCTGCTCTTTAGGGAAGCTCTTCAAACTGCATGTTTATACAGAAACAATGTAGGCTGTTGTCTTCTTGTTTCATTCTTCCTTTGTGCCACTCCTTATGTTTACCCATGCACTGCCCTGTCTCATTTTTTTCTAAAATGGCCATCTATGCACTCAAAAAGCTCTGCTATTGGAAGGTCAAATCCTAAAATCTGGTTTGCACAGATTCGCAACAAAGAAGTATTAGCTGTTGTCTTCTTTTCATTCCAGCCCTGCCATGTCATATAGATTTCATTACTATCTTAACTTTATTGTTTGTTTTCACTAATGCATTACTATCTACAGTACAAAACTGTATGGCTGCATATAATTGTTTACTAAAAACAGTAACAAAGTGGAATATATTAACAAATGTGAATAATGAAGGATCAGACAGTTTGCCGGATGCTCCCCCACCCTCCTTTTTGCAGTCATCCTTTACAGTTTTACAGGAGACTACTGCTGAATCCACAAGTCAATGCAGTCTGCTACTCACAGCGGTGGATAAACTCGTGTGTGTGTGTCAGCAAGTACAGCCTGGCTTACACTGCAATCCTTATATTGTAAAACTCAGCATATTAAGACAATGACATTCATTTAAAAAGCACAAATTCAGAATATCCTGCATCAAGAGAAACATGTCTGCGTAGCTGTGCCTTAAATACAAACAACTGTCAATATAAACTATGGCAAGAGCACTCTGGCTACTGATGTAAACACATTTCCAGTTTTATTTATTTGGATTAAGACCATTCAATGAAATTATTATAAGAATGCTAATAAATTCAGCATTTACCTAATGTTTTATTATTATTTTTTTAATACTTTGGAATATGGAAAAACATTTTCCTACTCCAGGTTAGTAAAACAGCAAGAGATTTAAATAAATAACAAAGAAAGCCAGTGTTGTTTGTTCCTTTCCCTAATGTTAATTTAAATCTCGAAAAGAACCCCTAATAGGAGGTCTTGAGTCCCAGCTGGGATGCAGCTGTCAGGCTTTTGAAAAGAAATGGAGAAAATCATTCAAACCACAAACTCCTTCAAAGTTCCTTCGTTGGAGTGGGTGGAGTTGCTTTTCATTCGTGGCACAAAAAAGCTGATCATTAAGCAACAATAATTATTATAATTAAATGCAAAATGGGGTGATACTATTTAAATACATTTTAAAATTTATGATATGCATTGTGCTTAATGCAAACATCTTTTAAGATTAAAAAAAAAAAACTACAAATATTAAACCATTTGTTTAGGTTACACATACACTTGTTAGATTTTTGTTCTGCAAATTTAGAAAACCTACAAAAAAAATAATATAAATTACACACACATATATACAGTAGAAACTTTAAAACCGTTAACTACACTGCTGTCTGTACTGAATACATTAAAGGCTGCAGTAAACAGAATTGAAGATGACGTCAAAACACCACTGGAGGCACTCGAGAAATATTTCTGGCTTTTTGGCATTGGACTGCTGCCTGGAGTGGATTCGGCCATACAGGCGAGCATTTCCATTATGGTAAAGAATGAAGGAATGCAGTATGAAGTGATCCACAAACCACTGAGGGGAACTGGGTAAACACTTTGTCTGACAAATTTAGTAATCTTGCCCATGGTTGGAATACAGGTCATGGAGGCTGCTAACCAGACCAGTGAAGTCCAAATGAAAAAAGAAACAGGGACGCAGTGAGAAGGGCCCCTGGAGTACCTTAAATGGAACCAAGTAGTACTAGCTCCTAAAGGGCAAAAGGAGGTCATAAACGAACACCCCCCTGCTTTAATAAAATACACACAAACGGTAAAGTACCCAATTGTAAGTAATAGAGTGTCCCAAACTATCCAGAGGCAACAAACTAAAACAGAGAGTCTTTCCAAAATTAAAGACTCACCCAACAAATCAAGTCTGCCGGCCGAGGTTGCGTAACTTCTTACCCCCGTCTACATTAGCCACGTCAGCTGATAACGTGCCAGAGTGGGGTGCAGCACAAAAAGAGAATGTATGAGGGAGACAGACTGTGTCCAGTTCCCCCATGCTTTAAAAGTCAAAGATGGCAGTTTTTTGAATGCCAAGGGTTGGGACACTGATGGAGACACTGTCCTTGGTGACGGTCTACTAGGACAGAGCCAACACTGAAGCAGCAGCAGCTACAAACTCAATGAGAGACAAACTGGCGAAAACAGAGGGCACCCAGTGACCATGTTTTTTTCTTTTTGCCGAGGACAGACTGTCGAGCTGGAGGAGACAGCCATGTAGGTGCCAGGAAGGAAGGAAAGGTATTCTGGAGTGAATAAAGGAAGGATTCATACCCGGCCAGGAGGCCATAATGGAAGGATCGGTTAAACAAGCTTTCCCGTAGCAGTTAATTTCTCTGTATGACAGATGGTAGTATTCGTAAACCAATCAACACCTGCAGGGTGGCATTAGAGTTGGAGTCTGGACATGCAGCCCTATTAGGGTCTACTCTATATATATATAAAATCCTAAACCTAAAAGTGCAATGATTTTATGTGACTTTTTATGTCACGTTTTAAATTGGGCTTATTTTAAAACCTACATATATATATATTGGGTATCATTCTTTTCAGAATTTATCAAACTTCAATGTGATGTTGTTAAATTTTCAGATTCTTATTCCATTTTTAAATTATCAAGAAAATATCAAGAACTCATGTCCCGCGAGACGAGACTTTGTGCCAAGAGATTTAACCACGCCTGGGGCCGGAAATAAAAGACAAATATATGACAGCTACTGTACAGGCTTTTAAATGTTCAAAGCACTGCACGAGATACAGATCTCGTTACACGGCACCAGCAGCAAGCAACAGCAGAGATACTACTGGCAAGCGAAGTGAGCGGGGGTCAACACCCTAGTGTGTGTATTTGGTGTGTGTTGGTGTGTATATATATACTCTGTGTGCACAATTATTAGTTGAGAATTTTAATATGGAGCAAATACAGTGCTATCAGTCAATCCAAAATGTTAATAAACCTGAAACCTGAAAATTTTACAAAGGAAATGTGATTGTGATCGTTCTCAGGTGAATACATATGTGTGCACAATTATTAGGCAACTATTAGTGTGCAGAATTATTACACAACTAAAGGAAAAATGAAAAAATTCCCATCTCACTTGTTTATTTTCATCTATTAAAGTGAGAATAATAAACAAACAACCCAAAATTTACAAATAAACATTTGTGACATTTTTTTTTTTTTTTTTAAGACAGGGACCATTATAGCCACCCTTCTTTTCATTAACAGTCATAAACCTTCCATTCATCGAGTCTGTAAGTTTCTTGATCTGTTGACGATCAACTTTTTGAGTAGCAGCAACCACAGTCCCCAGACACTGTTCACAGAGGTGTACTGTTTTCCTTCCCAGTAAATCTCCCATTTAAGAAGGGCCCACAAGTTCTCAGAAGGGTTTAGGCCAGGTGAGGAAGGCGGCCATGTCATTATTCTTTCAAATTTAAGGCCTTTACTGGTTAGCCTCGCAGTGGAGTACTTTGATGTATGCAATGGAGCATTGTCCTGCATAAAAATCACGGTCTTCTTGAAAGATGGAGACTTTTTCCTGTACCGCTGCTTGAAGAAAGTGTCTTATAAAATCTGGCAGTAGGTTTAGGAGTTTTGAGTCAATGTTCAAACTGAAAAGGTACAATTATCTCAACCTTTAATAATACCAGTCAATACCAATACTCTGCTCCACCTTGCTGGCGTCTGAGTTGAAGTGGAGCTCTGTGCCCGTGACTGATCCAGCCACGGGCCCATCCAACTGGTCCATCAAGAGTCACCCTCATCTCATCAGTCCATAAAATCTTTGAAAAATCAGTCTCCAGATATTTCTTGGCCCAGTCTTGACATTTCAACTTATATGTCTTGTTCAGTGGTGGTTGGGTTTCAGCCTACCTTACCTTGGCCATGTCTATGAGCGCTGAACACCTTGTACTTCTGGGCACTCCAGGTACGTTGCAGTTCTGGAATATGGCAGCACTGGAGGATAATGGGTTCCTGGCAGCTTCACGTTTCATTCTTCTCAAATCTTCTTCTCAAAAGTTAATTTGTGTCTTTTTTTCTCAACGCATTTCTTGCAACCCTGTTGACTATGTGTAACAAAATGTTTGATGGTTCTGTAATCATGTCCCAAGATCTAAGCGAGTTCCTGCATCCCTCTGAAAGACGTTTTTACAATTTTTGACTTTTCAGAGTCAATTTAATCTCCTTTTTACCCAATTTTGCAAACAAGTTGCCTAATAATTATGCACACACCTTGATGTGGGGCGTTCATCTTCTTAGACCACACCCTCCCTTGATTACACAAATACAAATCACCTGATATGCCTATATCGAATAAGCATTCAAGTTTATACAGCTTGGCATCATAATATATGCATAAAAATTATGATATGGTCAAAATACTCACCTAATAACTGTTTACACAGTGTATATATACATATAGACACACATACATACATACAAACACACAGACACCAAAAAAGTGTCTATTATTTCCCTTCATTAAAAAGCAAAGTGACTCTAATAAGAACCCACCATTTTCCCTCTTTGCTGAGCTGATCTGGTCTCTCGTAGACTGAATACATTCCCACACACTGATATCTCCCTCCAAACCCCTGGCTTTGAGTCTTCCACAAATCCATTTCGTGGATGCATCACAAGGACCCCATTTGTAGTTAGTCCATCCATCTGTCCATCGGATGTTTTCCACTTGGCAGCTTTTTCCTGTAACAGCAGAAAATATTTTTCAAGTCTTTCCAGCTCTTTTTTGTGTTTAGTAAAAAAGTATATGAATGAAAATAATTTAAAACTTACACCAAGAAAAATATTCTTGGAGGAGTCAAACCCAGCGGCGTATATCCTGGCTGTGTAGGGAGGATTTCTTTCACAGATGATTCTGCATGCGAATCTAGAAATGGTGCTTTGAACTGACTGGGTGTCTGAATTGCTCTGACTTCCAGGGACTGTATCGGTGACAACAAAATCGATAGGTGACTCAGTTGATCGTCCAATCTTTTGCCCCAGTGAAAGAAAGAGAAACAAATGAATATAACAGAGGAAAGAAAAATCAAGAAATGTAACCTGAAAAATTGTTTCTTCTATTAAACTTGTTTCATACATCAGGTAGTTTTGCAGTTCTTCATGTGTTTGTCATCTGTGCCTGCCTAACCATGTCAGGTCAAAGCCTTTATGACAGAGAGTACAGTGGAACCTCGGGTCACGAACGTCTCGGACTGCGTACCAATCAGGTTACGACCATAAAGTTTGCCAAACTTTTGCATCTGTTCACAACCACAAACTCGGGTGACGAACAAACCAGTTTCCCTTCCGGTTCATACATGCCGATGATTTCCGCACATGTTCAGTCTCTCCCTGTGCAGCGAGAGAGAGCGCAAGAAGGCAGTTAAAGAAGGCAGTAAGGTCTAGAAGGCAGATAAAGAATGCACCGGGCTTGTTTTTAAAGAGACTGCTTCGAGCATTGTTTTAATCTCCTTGTATTTAATGAAGACTTATTTTCTATTGGATTTTAACCTCTACTTCACTTCTGTTTTTATGAGATCATTTATTTATTGAAGGATTCTTTAATTTGGACTGTTGATTTTAATAAAAGCACTTGGCACTTTTTGCACCATCTGATTGCTCCATTGTAGTGCCTCACTGTCGTGCTCATCGGTAACATTACCGACCATGACGGGTTTAAGGGCTCCCAGAAGCGAGATGGGAGCATTCAGCGAACCCGCATCGTCAAGAGACTTTACCTCAAAACTGTAATCTCCTCTCTACCCAGTTCCTCCTCACTTCCTTCATGCCAGAACACGACTCACGCAAGGTTAGTTTTCTTGGTTGTTTATGGTTTGTTTTTGTATAAATTACGGATTTTTCAAATGTTCATCTTTTCCCTGTGCTTAAAATGCATAAAAAAAGTGTTTACTGAGAGCGGTTTGTAAGGCGTGAACTCTTGCAATGTTAGTTTTCTCTGTTCAAGGTTTTCTCAGTGTTATTCAATGTTCTTTACATTTAGTTTACTATTACACTGTGCATTCTATGGTATAATTAACTATTTTTGTGAACATTAGAACACTCCAGATGAGAACAGGCCATTCAGCTCAACAAAGCTCGCCAGTCCTATCCACTTATTGACTCCAAGAAAACATCAAGTCGAGCTTTTAAAGTCCCTAACGTCTTACTGTCTACCACACTATTTGGTAGCTTATTCCAAGTGTCTATCATTCTTTGTGTAAAGAAAAACATCCTAATATTTGTGCGAAATTTACCCTTAACATGTTTCCAACTGTGTCCCCGTGTTCTTGATGAACTCATTTTAAAATAACAGTCTCAATCCACTGTACTAATTCCCTTCATAATTTTAAACACTTCAATCATGTCACCTCTTAATCTTCTTTTGCTTAAACTGTAAAGGCTCAGCTCTTTTAATCTTTCCTCATAATTCAACCCCTGTAGTCCTGGAATCAGCCTAGTCGCTCTTCTCTGGACCTTTTCTAGCTGCTATGTCCTCTTTGTAGCCTGGAGACCAAAACTGCACACAGTACTGAAGATGAGGCCTCACCAGTGCATTATAAAGGCTGAGCATAACCTCCTTGGACTTGTACTCACACATCATGCTATATACCCTAACATTCTGTTAGCTTTCTTAATGGCTTCTGAACACTGTCGGGAAGTTGATAGCTTAGAGTCCACTATGACTCCTAAATCCTTCTCATAAGGTGTACTCTCGATTTTCCAACCACCCATTGTGTATTCAAACCTAACATTTTTACTTCCTATGTGTAATACTTTACATTTACTGACATTAAATTTCATCTGCCACAAATCTGCCCAAGCCTGTATGCTATCCAAGTCCTTCTGTAATGATATAATGGATTCCAAATTATCTGCTAATCCACCTATCTTGGTATCATCTGCAAACTTAACCAGCTTGTTACTTATATTCCTATCTAAATCATTATATATATATATATATTAAAAATAGCAGCAGCCCTAGCACTGACCCCTGTGGAACACCACTCTTAACATCGGCCAGTTCTGATGAGGTTCCTCGCACCATCACCCTCTGCTTCCTGTGTCTGAGCCAATTCTGCACCCATCTAAAACATCACCCTGAACTCCCACTTCTTTTAATTTGATGCCCAACCTCTCATGTGGCACCTTATCAAATGCTTTCTGAAAGTCCAGATAAACAATATCATAAGCTCCACTTTGATTGTATCCTTTTGTTGCCTCCTCAGAATTCCAGCATGTTAGTAAAACACGACCTCCCTCTTCTGAACCCATGCTGACTGTTCAGAATAACTCCTGTCCTTGCCATGTGTTGCTCAATCTTATCCTTAATAATTCCTTCCATTAATTTTCCTGTGATGCATGTTAAGCTTACTGGCCTATAGTTGCTTGGATCTGCCCTGTCACCCTTTTTATATAATGGGATGATATTTGCCATTTTCCAGTCCTTTGGAATCTCTCCAGTGCGCAGTGACTTCCTAAAAATATGTGTCAAGGGTTTATATTATGTACTCACTAGCCTCCTTAAGAAAACGAGGATAAATATTATCTGGTCCTGGTGATTTGTTTGATTTCATCTTATTTAATCTGAGCAGCACTTCTCCCTCTACAATTTCCAAATCTCTCAGTACCTCCTTAGTAGTCGTGTTTACCTCTGGGAGGTTATCCACTTGCTCACTTGTAAACACCTCAGAAAAATGTAAGTTTAGGGCATCTGCTATTTCATTGTCTGTATCTTTTAATTCCCCTTTACTATTCCTGATGCACTTGACCTCCTCCTTAACTGTTCTTTTACTACTAAAATACTAAAAGAATCTCTTAGGGTCTTCTTTTGCCTTATTTGCTATATTCCTCTCCAACTGTCTTTTAGCCTCCCTGATATCCTTCTTAATGGTTGCCCTCATGTTCTCATATGCTCTACGATTCACTTTGCAGTCATTAGTCTTATATGCCTTATAAAGCAGTTTTTTCCTTTGCAACTTCTTTTTTAAATCTTTATTAATCCACCGTGGAGTTTTTTTTAGTTTCCTATTAATTCCAAATTTAGGTATGTATCTGTCCTGCATTACATGTAAAACATTTTTAAACCTATTCCACTGCTCCTCGACTGTCCCCATATTTAAAAGCTTATCCCAGTGTATCCTACTTAGACTTTGTCGCATCTGCTCAAAATTAGGCCTACCAAAGTTCAACTTGACAACTTAAGTTTTTGTGCTTAAAATCTTTAAAAAAATATATTTACATACAGCTTGTATGGTCCGGAACGGATTAATTGGATTTACATACAGTCCTATGGGGGAAATTACTTCAAGTCATGACCAAATCGGGTTGCGACCAGAGTTTTGGAACGAATTACGGTCATGACCCGAGGTTCCACTGTATTGAGGGTATATAAAAGACAGCGTAGTTTTGGAAAAATACAGTTATACAGAAGCTGAAAGAACAATTAAAAACATTCTTTCCACTTTAGCTTCCATCCGTAATGTCTTTTTTCTTTCCAATGTACTAACTACAATAAAAATACAACCTACATAAAATTAAACACATGAGAATGCTTTATTATTTTTTTTTTTTTACTGTAGTGTGACTCAGAATCATTGCTAATATTTCTAGTCTATATAAGCTGGACCGTAACAAATGTATGTCCAAATCCATTAAAGTTTGAAACATTTTCAGGAGACTCCCCACATATAGTTTAATAAACTTGTCCATATAAACACAAATGTTTTAATACTGCATATTATATCATGTATAGTTTTAACTTGCAAGATTTAGAAGGGCACAGAACCTTCACCCAAGAAATATTAGAGAATCACTGGAAACACTAAATGTATACACAAGTGTTGTTGTGCACAGGATTATGTTATACATGGACTGGCACTGCCATTCACGGCTGTGTCATGCCTTGAGCCTGAGGCTGCCAGGGTAGACTCCAACCTCTCTGTAAACCAGATTTGACTAAACAGGTTTGGGAATAGGTGGAGGAATATTGCAATTTACACAAACATAAACACATACTATAAATAACTATATATAGACAAAAAGGTATACCATTGGGATCAATTTACAAAATATTACCTGGAACATATCGGTGTTAGCATCATGGGTATATTCCACTACTACAGTCTGAGCTCTGGAAAGAGTGTAAGAGATGCTGTGTTGGTCCTTGTTGCTAATTGCCTGCAATAAATAAAGATCTGATGTAACTTCAAAGCAATACAAAAACAGAGTGCCCCAGCCAACAACCTAAGCATTGTGACAGATTGGGTCCACTATCGCTCCCTTGAACCCTTGTCCAAGACGCCAGACACGTGGTAAAAGTCCAATAACTTATTTTATTTGGACAATAATGTGCACCAAGCACCCTTCTCTCCAAAATACTCATATAATTACACCAATACACCACAATAAACAATCCTCCACTCCCAGACGCGTTGCCACCCTTCCACCCAGCTCAGCTCGTCGTCTGGGAGTTCCCAGAGTCCTTTTATATTCCCTGACCTGGAAGTGTTTCCAACCCCCAGTCCATGTGATCTCCTATCACTTCCGGGTCAGATAAAAAGTCCTTTTCTTCACCCCGGAAGCACGTCATTCCCCTTGTCCATACTTCCGGGGCATAAGGCAAATAATCATTGTTACTCCCTGCAGCGTCTCCTAGACGCCCCCATGGTATCCAGCAGGGCTGTGCATAAAGACTCCAATGTCCATGATGCCCTGCTGGTCTTCGGGGCACCTCCATACTGCAGGGAGGGCTCCACCTGGCGGCGTAGGGGTATTGGCCGGGATGAATGGCCGGCCATACATCACAGTATATAACAGGTAACTTCTTAACAGAGCTACTTATACATTGCTCCAGTCATGTCTTTTCATACACCAACTAAAAACTTTTATTTTATATCAGACACCTTTACCATGACGGCTCAGTGTCCTTATGGAAGAGGTGAATATGTAATAATGATAGTGATATAACAATTATAGTGATATACAATAGTGATGCTACAATCAAGTTTTTAGGGATTTTATCAATGTCATTAGAATCAGTTGATTCTACTTTTTCTTTTTTGCTCCTGTAAAACTAGCTATGTTTAAAGATCTACTAATGACCTATGTTGTTTGCAAGCTTATTTTAATTGTAGAAATGCTCAGGATAAACTGTAGACCACAAATGTTATTTGTTCCTTAAACAACATAGGATACAGCTTATCCATATGAACCTCTACTCCTCTGCTGGTTCTTAAGAGAAGAATTACAGGACAATAACATCAACACAGTTCTATTTGATGGTCACTTCAATGTCACTTAAACATGGAACATATGCCCATGGGCATGGCTTTGGTATTCAGTGAAATGGATGCATCATGGGTCAGCAACAAGAGCTTCTGTTTTATATTTGGAACACTAGTCATACGTCAGTAAAAAAAAAAATAAAAAAATATCCGTTTAGTGTAATTTTTAATGAGATCCCTTGCATACATTTTTATAACATTGAGTGATATGTAGTAAAATAAGATATACAAGCTTATACATTTAGCATTCCTATTTATATGATTTGAGCTTTCAAGTTTCATTGTTTTGCTAATTTAGT
Organism: Polypterus senegalus; assembly: GCF_016835505.1. Taxonomy (NCBI): domain Eukaryota; kingdom Metazoa; phylum Chordata; class Cladistia; order Polypteriformes; family Polypteridae; genus Polypterus; species Polypterus senegalus. The sequence goes on along the minus strand of NC_053169.1, from coordinate 74,860,849 downwards.
ATTTGTCAATTTCATGCTGGGCGGTGCAAGAGAAGCCAAGTGCTAAGTTCTGTACAAAGATACACTTTCTTTACTTCAATAAAAACACTTTTCACAAGTTCTAAGAAGAGAAGACAATGAAGCCTGTCCTCCTCCTGCATTTTGTGGGGACAAAACTGCACAACTTTGAGATGATTTCAATATGTTGTTGCTACATGAGGTGTGTGTGTGTGTATACAGTGGGTATAGAACAGAATCATACCCTTTGAAATATTCCCATATGTTTTGCTTTACAGCCTTAAATAAAAACACACACAAAAAATATTTTTTGCCAGCTTTACTTACTCAATACAACCTATAACATCCAAGTGAAAGATATCACAGCTACAGTTCAGAAAAATTAAAAAACATCAAAAACAAGACATACTAAGATTAATAAAGGATCACCCCCCAAGTGTCAATATTTTGTTGAACCACCTTTTGCTTTAATAACAGCCTTGAGTCTGTCAGGATACTTTTCTATCAGCTTTGCACATCTAGATTAAGCAATACTTGCCCATTCTTCTCTACAGAACTGTTCAGGTTCAGTCAAATTGGGTGGTGAGCATTGGTGGACTGCTATCTTCAGATCTTTCCACAGATTTTCAATGGTATTTAGGTCTGGGCTCTAACTGGGCCACACGAGGACATTCACTTTTTTTCTCCTTCAGCCACTGTGTGGTCAATTTTTCTATGTGCCTCAGATCGTTTTCATGTTGAAAGGTGAACATTCTGCCCATCTTCAGCTTTCTGGCAGAGGGTAGCAGGTTTTTCTCAAGAATTTGACGGTATTTTTCACCATCCATTTTTCCTTCTACCCTAATGAGAGCCCCAGGCCCTGTGGCAGAGAAACGCCCCCACAACAGGATGCTGCCACCTCCATGCTTTATTGTAGGTGTGGTGTGTTGTGGATGGTGAGCTGCATTGGATTTCCGCCAGGTGTACCGTTTGGTATTGAGGCCAAATAGTTTGATTTTGGTCTCGTCTGACCATAAGACCTTTTTCCACTTGGCATCAGAATCTTCAAGGTGCATTCTGGAAAAGCTCAAACAAGCCTTAATGTGGCCTTTCTTGAGAAGTGTTTTTTTCCTTGCAACCCTTCCGAACAAGCCACAATTGTGAAGCGCTTGTGAAATTGTTGTCACATGCACAAAATGACCACTCTTTGCCATAAAATTCTGTAACCCCTTCAAAGTGGCTGCTGGCCTCTTGGAAGCCTTTGTTACCAATTTCCTCCTTGCTCTTCCATCCAGTTTGGGACGACGGCCGGATCCAGGGAGGGTCCTAGTAGTACCAAACACTTACCACTTCTTTATTATGAACTTTACTGTGCTCCTTGGGATTGGTAAAGCCTTTGAGATTTATTTATCTCCATCTCCTGCCTTATGTCTGTCCACAACTCTATCCCCGAGATCTTTTGAAAGTGGCTTGCCACCCATAGTCAGTTGCACTACCAAGCAAGGGAAAGCTCCAGGAACAACTGTTTTTATGCTTCATTTATCACACTGATTACAATTGATCACAGGTGGAAGCCAGTAACCATGGTCTGTAATGGAAATGGTGCTTACTTACACCTAATTAAGTTTACAAATATTGTTTACGAGGGGGGTGATCCTTTATCAATCTCAGTATTTCTTGTTTATTTTTTTAAATTCTTCTGAACTGTAGCTGTGAAATCTTTCATATGGATGTTATAGATTGCATTGAGTAAGTAAAGCTGGAAAAAATATCGGTTTGTGTGTTTTCATTTAAGGCTGTAAAGCAAAAAAAAAAAAAAAAAAAAAAAAAAAGGGAATATTTCGAAGGGGGTGATACTTTTCTATACCCACTGTATGTTTGAGAGAGATCTGCTGCTTATCCTAGAGACTTCCTTCATCTTTCAGACTGAGGTCAGGCAATTAAAGTGGATTCATGTTATGCTAAATTATCATTGCTTACAATATGGGAAGTTAAACCTTTTGCTGATTATATTAGAATATGTAATATAATTTATTGATACAGGCCTCTAGACTATATTAGGCACTGAAACCCTGCCTGCTTTTTGTCAACCTGGTCTACTGTGTAGATAGAATAGGGCTTTGGAAATGTGCCTTAATGAATGAGGCCCTGGGCTGTCTCTAAGATCAGCTCTCGCCTCTGGCTCACTGTGAGAGTGTAAATTAACTCTTTTAACTTGTCTGCGTTTCAGGTACAAGTAGTCATTTGTACTCCATTTTTTCTCTAGACTTACAGTATGTAGAATTCAGAGATGGTGATCAGTACATTAGGTTGCTTTTAAAAGACGTTAATTAACCAAATGCTAGAGAATAGTCATTTATATTACATTGTATACTTTTTTTAAATATTTTTGTGTCATTGCAAAGTATTAATCAGTCAGTCATATCTAATTACTAAACAGAAACAGAATATTTATAAAGGACACCATTCTTACTTTAAATGTACATTTAACTCCATGTACAGACATGTTTCCATCTAATGACAACATTTGCCAAGAAGTGGGATAGGGAATTAAATGAAAATAAATGATCATATCTGAAGTTAAATCAAAAGAACAAGTCTCTTTGGAACTTGGTTGTAGCAAAGATATTCCTTAGCTTCATGTTAAAATGATCCACAAAGAAAATGTTGAGGACCATCTGAAGATGCGCTACCGGAGGGTGGATCTTTGAACCACTCAGCTACAATGTCCTCAGTTCTGCTTGTCAAGTTATTGCATTATTCAGCTGCTGTATAATGTGCACAAAGGTATTCACTATTATAACTTGTTTTGTTAGTAATGTATTAGAGAAAATTAGAAATGTACAGTTGGGCATAACTGGTGCTATGATAGCCGTTTTTGTACATTTCCAGTCATATGATAAAAGTTTGGAAACCCCTCTTAATTCTTTGAATTTTTGTTTATCATTGGCTGAGCTTTCAAAGTAGCAACTTCCTTTTAATATATGACATGCCTTATGGAAACAGTAGTATTTCAGCAGTGACATTAAGTTTATTGGATTAACAGAAAATATGCAATTTGCATCATAACAAAATTAGACAAGTGCATAAATCTGGGCACCCCAACAGAGATATTACATCAATACTTAGTTGAGCCTCCTTCTGCAAATGTAACAGCTTCTAGACACCTCCTGTAGCCTTTGATGAGTGTCTGGATTCTTGATAGAGGTATTTTTGACCATTCTTCCATACAAAATCTCTCCAGTTCAGTTAAATTTAATGGCTGCCGAGCATGGGCAGCCTGCTTCAAATCATCCCATAGATTTTCAATGATATTCAAGTCAGGGGACTGTGACAGCCATTCCAGAACATTGTATTTCTCCCTCTGCATGAATGCCTTTGTAGATTTTAAACTGTGTTTAGGGTCATTGTCTTGTTGGAATATCCAACTCCTGCATAACTTCAACTTTGTGACTGATGCTTGAACATTATCCTGAAGAATCTGTTGATATTGGGCTGAATTCATCCGACCCTCGACTTTAACAAGGGCCCCAGTCCCTGAACTAGCCACATAGCCCCACAGCATGATGGAACCTCCACCAAAGTAGGTAGCAGGTGTTTTTCTTGGAATGCCGTGCACTTTTTGTTATGACCAAATAACTCAATTATTGTCTCATCAGTCCAAAGCTCTTTGTTCCAAAATGAATCTGGCTTGTCTAAATGAGCATTTGTATACAACAAGCAACTCTGTTTGTGGTGTGAGTGCAGAAAGGGCTTCTTTCTCATCACCCTGCCCTACAGATGTTCTTTGTGCAAACTGCACTGAATTGTAGAACGATGTACAGATACACCATCTTCAGCAAGATGTTCTTGCAGGTCTTTGAAGTGAAAATGACAGTTGAAACCTCTGAAATAGCTTTTTGTAGCATTCCCCTAAACTATGATACTGAACAATCTTTGTTTTCAGATCTTTTGAGAGTTGCTTTGAGGATCCCATGTTGTCACTCTTCAGAGGAGAGTCAAAGGGAAGCACAACTTGCAATTGACCACCTTAAATACCTTTTCTCATTATTAGACATACCTGTCTATGAAGTTCAAGGCTTAATGAGCTAATCCAACCAATTTGCTATTGCAAGTAATCAGTATTGAGCAGTTACATGCATTCAAATCAGCAAAATTACAAGGAAATTTAATTTTACATTTAGTTTACTTTCATACAACTAAATTTTGTTTCACTAAAAATCTTCGTTCGGGAAACACCGCAGTACTCATATGTTCCTAAGAAATGAAAGACATACCGCTGTTATCTTTTTTGTTGAAAGTAGAGTAAATTATTATGTAGGCTGAGAGGGGTTCCCAAACTTTTTCATATGACTGTATTTAGCAAGGATCAGTTCAGTTACAACAGCTGACAATAAACTACTTGTATTAGAGATCAAGTTAAGTTACTTTTATTGTCACATCACTTAAAATGAATGTACATGTAAGTGAAAAACTTGTGTGTAAAGCCCAAAGAGGTAGAGCAATTATAGATTTAAATAAAAATTCACCAGTCACACATTGTGCAAAAATATGAAGTAAAGTAAGTAAAAACTTAAACAGACTGAAATTTGTATTCTATACAATACATACTAAGAGCACAAAAAAATGTAGTGTAACGGAATGCACAAAAATGTATCAGCTGCATGGATGTGTGTATTATGGGATGGGGTATCAATACCACACTCTGCGCAGAGTTCAGCATTCTAAATGCCTGATGGAAGAAGCTGTTATGGAGTCTACTGGTTCTGGGACCTGATGCTTATCGTCTACCTGACGGGGATAGTGAGAACAGTTCATGGCTTGGATAATTTTGATAAATTTCCTGGCTTTCCTTATACACTGCCTAACATATACTTTATGTCTTGCATGTTTGGAATTTCACTTTCAATGATTTGTTGGGCAGAACTCACTACCCTCTGTAAGGTTTTGCAGTTGACGTCAGTACAGTTCCCATACCAGGCAATGATGCTTTCAATGGTGCTAGAGTAAAATGATCTGAGGGTGAATGGGCTCATGCCAATCCTGTTCAGCTACATGAGATAAAAAAGGTGTTGTTGGGCCTTCTTCGCCACTTTTTCAACATGAACAGTCCAAGTGAGATCTTTGGTGATAAGTACACCAAGGAACATAAAGCTGCTCACTCTCTACAGTAGTCCCATCAGTAAAGTGTAAGAGCATGATAATCTCCCAGCTAATCTCTCCTCCTTTATGGTGTAACACATACCAAGAACATCATTAGAATTGTGCAACTGCACTTATTTACTCTCCAATTTTCTCTCAGATAAAGCCAACGTATTTTAAATGGAAACAACCATCAACTACATACATGGAAATGAATCTTGTTTTATAGTTTGTTAAATGATCACTGCCACTTTAAATGACATATTGGATAATAAAACCTTTATGTGAAACGATTACTTGACAAAAAGACTATCTTCAGAATTTTTTCCTCATTGTGAAATTTGGGTTGGCATAAATACATACTTAATAGATATTTAATAGACAGTGTGACAGATTAAGTGCTTACTCGCACCCTTGCACCCTCAGACACCACGTCAGACACTAGGTAAAAGTCCAATAATGATATTTATTATATCAATAATGTGCACAAAGCACCCTCCACTCCCAAATACTCCAATAACAATACAATAACAACAATAATAATAATCCTCCACTCTCCCAGACGCTTAGCCACCCTGCCTCCCAACTCAGCTCAATGTCTGGAGCGAGGCACCGCCCTTTTATAGCCCCTGACCCGGAGGTGTTTCTGTCCCAACAGTCCACAGTTCCTTTTTCCTTCCGGTCAGGGCAATCAGTCTTTACTTCAACCCGAGCACGCCGTTCCTTCCCGCCACATGACCGTGGACGCACTCGGGTCATAAGGCACAAAAGAGCCCATAAGCCCCCCCCACAGCAACTCCTGGTGGCCCCCAAAGTATCCAGCAGGGCTGTGTATAAATACTACAAAGTCCATGAGGCCCTGCTGGACCTCGGGGCACTATCCTGCTGTCGGAAGGGCTCCTCCTGGCGGCCTGGGGGTGAGGACCGGCATGAGAAGCCGGCGGTCCTCCACAACAGCTTGCACTATTTTATTTCTTGTCCAGTAATCATAGAGATATTACCAGTGACTCTGCTTACAGAGATGAACACCTAAGAATCATGGCAAGCAATGTTCTCTAAGCACTTGTCACAGAGAGCTTCCATTTGCACTGATTTCAACACTTCAACAAAAACAGTCAATCGCTAGAATGCCACATCCCACAAGATAACTGAGGACTAAAAAATCCTAATCCGGCTCTAAAATCCGTACTGACCCCTACTCTCTCTTCTGTTTCTTTTTCCGGCCTGCACCACCACCACCTACTCAAAGCATCATGATGCTCCAACAATGATGGATGGATTAAAAGCCTGAAGTCTACGTGACCATCATCATCAAGTCCTTCCGTGAGAACCCTAAATCCAAAGAGGACTGCTTCATTTATGTTAGAAAGAATTTTTTTTTAAAGTATCTATTATGGCACCAAATACTGAACACAGACAAAGCTGGCACCATAGTTGGGATAATGTTCTTTGATTTTTCAAGTGTTTTAGCGCCATTCTCCTACATCAACTGGGGGAAAAGCTTAAAGCTATGCATTTCTTGGATAATGGACTACCAGACTAACATAGAGCAAATTGGGAGTCTCAAGGACCATGTGTCAGCACTGTCCTGTCAACCCTCTATACAATTTGTCATCTACAGAAATTATCATAGAGCTCCTCCATCATAGTCTGCATTAATAATAGAGATGAGTTAGAGTACAGGAGATTTGTAAAGGATTATGTCTCATGGTGCAGGGAGAACCACCTGCAGCTCAACATCTTCAAGGCATAGAGTTGGTGGTGGACTTCTAGTGTGCCAAAGGGCCTCCGAGACCATTTACCATTCAGGAGGAGGAAATGGAAGTGGTGCAGAGCTACAAGTACCTTGGGGTTCACACAAATAGCAAACCGGTCAGGTTTAACAACACAGCGGGTCAAAGCAGACTGTACTTCCTGTGGAGGCTCAGGTCTTTTGATGTATGCAGTAAGCTGCTGGAGATGTTTTATCAATCTGTAGTAACCAGTCTATTGTTCTATGTTGTGGTCTCGTGGGGAGGTATCCTGAGTTCAAAAGATGCACAACGCCTGAACAAACTGATCAGGGAAGCCTGCTTCGTCACAGGGTGAACACTGGGCACACTGGAAGCTATTGTTGAAAAGAGGATGGAGGCAAAACCTGTTGCTATCACGAAAAATCCTCTCCACGAGGGGCTGTCTTGGAGCACTTCTAGCACAGTGTGCTGAGAAGAGCATCTGGGAAACTTTACTGCGCACTGCAATCAGGAAATCCAGTTCTTCTTCCCAACATCCCAGACTAAATACTTTAAAAGTATTTAATGTCCTATTTTTGTACACATACAGTTAGGTCCATAAATATTTGGACAGAGACGACATTTTTCTAATTTTTGTTCTGTACATTTGTGGGTTGAACAAAAAGATTGCAAAAAAAATGTGAGGCAACTAAAGCATTTTTTTAACACAATCCCTTCATTTCGGGGGCTCAAAAGTAATTGGACAATTGACTCAAAGGCTATTTCATTAGCAGGTGCGGACAAGTCCGTCGTTATGTCATCAATTAAGCAGATAAAAGGCCTGGAGTTAATCTGAGGTGTGGTTCTTGCATGTGGAAGATTTTGCTGTGAACAGACAACATGCAGTCAAAGGAGCTCTCCATGCAGGTGAATGAAGTCATCCTTAAACTGCGAAAACAGAAAAAACCCATCCGCGAAATTAATACAACTGTGGCAAAATCTACAGTTTGGAACATCCTGATAAAGAAAGCAAGCACTGGTGAACTCAGCAACGCAAAAAGACCTGGACGTCCACGGAAGACAACAGTGGTGGATGATCGCAGAATCAGTTACATGGTGAAGAGAAACCCCTTTACAATAGCCAACCAAGTGAACAACACTCTCCAGGGGGTCAGCATATTGATATCCAAGTCTACCATAAAGAGAAGACTGCATGAAAGTAAATACAGAAAGTGTACTGCAAGGTGCAAGCCACTCATAAGCCTCAAGAATTGAAAGGCAAATTGGACTTTGCTAAAAAAACATCTAAAAGCCAGCACAGTTCTGGAAAAGCATTCTTTGGACAGATGAAACCAAGATCAACCTCTACCAGAATGATGGCAAGAAAAAAGTATGGAGAAGGCGTGGAACAGCTCATTATCCAAAGCATACCCCATCACTGTAAAACACGGTGGAGGCAGTGTGATGGCTTGGGCATGCATGGCTGCCAGTGGCACTGGGAAACTAGTGTTTATTGATGATGTGGCACAGGACAGAAGCAACCAAATGAATTCTGAGGTGTTCAGAGACATACTGTCTGCTCAAATCCAGCTAAATGCAGTCAAATTGATTGGGCAGAGTTTCATGATACAGATGGACAATGACCCAAAACAACCCAGGAGTTTATTAAAGCAAAGTAGTGGAAAATTCTTGAATGGCCAAGTCAGTCACCTGATCTTAACCCAATAGAGCATGCATTTCACTTGTTGAAGACTAAACTTTGGACAGAAAGGCCCACAAACAAACAGCAACTGAAAGCCGCTGCAGTAAAGGCCTGGCAGAGAATTAAAAAGGAGGAAACCCAGCATCTGGTGATGTCCCTGAGTTCAAGACTTCAGGCTGTCATTGCCAGCAAAGGGTTTTCAACCTAGTATTAGAAATGAACATTTTATTTCCAGTTATTTAATTTGTCCAATTACTTTTGAGCCCCTGAAATAAACGGATTGTGTTAAAAAAATGCTTTAGTTGCCTCACATTTTTATGCAATCTTTATGTTCAGCCCACTGAATTAAAGCTGAAAGTCTGCACTTCAACTGCATCCGAGATGTTTCATTTAAAATTCATTGTGGTAATGTACAGAACCAAAATTATAAAAAAGTTCTCTCTGCCCAAATATTTATAGACCTAACTGCATATTCATTAGATATACATTTTTATGTATTAATTCATTGCATTTTTGTCCTTTGAGTCTGTATCTTTATATTTTATGTTTGTGCTGCAGTATACATCTAAATATCCCTTTGGGATTAATAAAGGTTACCTAATCCAATCTAATCTAAAACAATTCACTTTTGCTTCCTTTTGTAAATGACCTACATCTAGAATAGTTTACCAAACAATATTTTGTTTATCTGTCACAAAGAAGGTACACATGTCATTTAGAAAAGCACTGTCAGTGCGTATCTTTTCAGATCAAAGACAGCAAGCGTTAAAAGAAGCAGATAAAAAAAAAAACAAAGCATTCATTTTTGTGTAAAACCTTTATAATTTTAAAGTGCATGAAAAAGCATTATGGGCATGCATATTTAAAAAGCAGGCAATTTAAGGTTAGATAAGTACCTGCTCCAGTTCTATACTGTTCTTCTAAATCATACTAGTTATCTTGTGACAGCTAAATCAAAACTGTTTTACGATTTTGAAAAATCAAGAAACTGTACTCATAGTTGTTGTTTTTACGCACTGTCTGTGTGCAACTTTTGGGTTATTCTTGACCGTACCTTTTATATGAACACTTACTGATTTTAGGTATACATGGCAATATGCCCACATGTTCCAAATGTTTTATATATGTAAATATAAAAATTAAAACAAATTGTTTATTTGATATACATACAGTACAAGTAATATAACTTTTTAAATTATAAATTATAGCAGGAGAATGCAAACATTGTGCAGGAGGGTGACATTCTCTGAAACTTTTTGGGAAGGCTTGAAGAACCTAAACACAGACCAGTAATGAAAAAGTAATGCAAAAAGAATCATTATAAAGTTGCATCCAATTTTAAGATCACACACAAGGTGGGATAAGAAGCAAGCTTCAAAATTCTGTAAAAAGATTTGCCTCTATGTTATTTGACCATTTTTAACCCTCAGTTGTCTATGGTGACAATGGTCACACATTGCATTCATACAAGATATCCTTGGATTCTTTTCATGCTGGTCTAAAATCAACTATTACTGAAACCCTGACCCGCTCTACTTAAATCTGAATGCAAAAAATCACACCAACCTTGGCAGCTTGAGGTGTGCAGGCAACATGAACCGTGCTGGGCTTCACTCCATTAGCCTTTGTTCTCTTGCACAAAGCAAATCGACTTTTCCGTCTTCCTCTGTCTCCGTTAGGCAAAGAACCATTGTACCTAAAACAAAACGCAAAAATAAATGCAGCAGTTGAAAGTAAACATTGTCCACAAACAAACACTTTGGAAAACCATCCATGAAACATGCAATGAACAGCATGTAGAACATAATTTTTTTTTTTATATTTCAGATTATTTCAGTGGAGTTGAAACTGCATTTTCCAAATATTACACTTGAGATCGCAAATGACTAGTATCGATTTTATAGTATGGGGATGCACAAGGCAATGGCTGGATTGTATATTTTGAATATAGTACAAAAAGCTCAGAACTGTAAATCTTATGTGTATCTGTAACATTTACTGAAGCATTAAGTCTGTGTCTTCATTCCAATGTCAGCACATATGTAAATTTACATACAATTATCTCCTGTTATACTGTAAGTCAGAAACTAATAGCCAAACCATAATGTCTCCAGAGAAATGTTAATAGGCCAGACTTCAAAACAAAATATTGGGGTGAAATCGAGGTGTTAGGCTTCTAAATGTACACATAACTCTTATATAAATGAATACATTCTGTTAATTAGAAACTTGTAAAAAATATTATATTATATACAAATGGGATTCTAGTAATTTCTATACATTCTGTTGATATTTTAATAATAAATATCTTGTAAAATGTTCAGTGTCTATGAGTTGCAAATTTACAACAAAGACCACAACTTTTAGCAAAACACCCAATCACAAAGCACTGAACAATACCCACAAGAATAAAATTGAACCAAACAAAATATATATTAAAGTCTCTCAGAATCAATGCCTTCGTGCATGTTTTAAAATATATGCAGAAACTGATTAAAACAATAGGGTTAGGTGGTCACCATTTAATATGCTTATTAGTAAATGTTTTTAAAAATAATCACACAAATTATGTTATTTAAACAGCTGTCCATCTACTTTTTGCATTAGAGTTAGTTCTGTCTGTAATGCACTGCATATGTATGCATTCCTCTTAAAATGAGACCAAACAGTGACAGCTGCCATGGACAGTGAATGCGTTCACAGAGATGGAAATGCCAGCACACAACGCGCACACACTGAACAACTACTGGCATAAGTATGCCATGTTATTTTTCTCCCTCTGGGTGTCTCCTGCTAAAGGTTCAAGTATTGTTATGCACATTGATGTCTAGCTGAACTGCCCCAGGGCGCTTCGCCTGCCAACCCCTGTGCAGACCCTACGCAATTGTCATTTCCCGTTTATTATATATGCGAGCGTGATCTTTCAGATTCATATAGAAATCCAAGAAAACTTCTTTGTCAGTGTTTTTCAGACACATTTTGTGTAAAGTGCAATACTTTTGGACGTAAGGATTTGTATCCATTATTGGCTGTAGAATCTATACTAATAAAAGGCAAAGCCCTCACTGACTCACTCACTGACTCATCACTAATTCTCCAACTTCCAACTGTGTATATTTACACACACACACACACACAGATAAACATATATATATACATATACACACATATATACAGTATATATAAATATACATCTACATACATATATATATATATATATATATAAAGAATTAATAAGAATTAAAGGAACACTTTTTAATCAGAGTATAGCATAAAGTCAATGAAATTTATGGGATATTAATCTGGTCAGTTAAGTAGCAGAGGAGGTTGTTAATCAGTTTCAGCTGCTGTGGTGTTAATGAAATTAACAACAGATGCACTAGAGGGGCAACACTGAGATGACCCCCAAAACAGGAATGATTTAACAGGTGGAGGACACTGACATTTTTCCCTCCTCATCTTTTCTGACTGTTTCTTCACTAGTTTTGCATTTGGCTACAGTCAGTGTCACTACTGGTAGCATGAGGCGATACCTGGACCCTACAGAGGTTGCACAGGTAGTCCAACTTCTCCAGGATGGCACATCAATATGTGTCGTTGCCAGAAGGTTTGCTGTGTCTCCCTGCACAGTCTCAAGGGCATGGAGGAGATTCTAGGAGACAAGCAAAGAGCTGGAGAGGGCCATAGAAGGTCCATAACCCATCAGCAGGACCAGTATCTGCTCCTTTGGGCAAGGAGGAACAGGATGAGCACTGCCAGAGCCCTACAAAATGACCTTCAGCAGGCCACCGGTGTGAATGTCTCTGACCAAACAACCAGAAAGACTTCATGAGGGTGACCCAAGGGCCCCATGTCCTCTAATGGGCCCTGAGCTCACTGCCCAGTAGCATGCAGCTCGATTGGCATTTGCCATAGAATACCAGAATTGGCAGATGCACCACTGGTGCCCTGTGCTTTTTACAGATGAGAGCAGGTTCACCCTGAGCACGTGACAGAAGTGAAAGGGTCTGGAGAAGCCATGAAGAACATTATGCTGCCTGTAACATCATTCAGCATGAGCAGTTTGGTGGTGGGTTAATGATTATCTGGGGAGGCATATCCATGGAGGGTCACACAGACTGCTACAGGCTTGACAAAGGCACCTTGGCTGCCATTAGGTATCAGGATGAAATCCTTGGACCCATTGTCAGACCCTATGCTGGTACAGTGGCTCCTGGTACACAACAATTCCTGGCCTCATGTGGTGTTCCTTTAATTTTTTTGAGCAGTTTATATATATATATATATATATATATATATATATATATATATATATATATATATATATACACACACACACACAGTAATAATTCCTCCTCGATCGCGGGGGTTGCGTTCCAGACCCCCCTGCGATAGGTTAAAATTCGTGAAGTAGAAACCATATGTTTGTATGGTTATTTTTATATATTTTAAGCCCTTATAAACTCTCCCACACTGTTTATAAATATTCCCCGCAGAGTTATACAGCATAATCCCTTTGTATTCTCTTAGATATTAGGTAAGATTAATTGAAATTATGTATGTAGATTAATTGAAATTATGTATGTAAACACACTGTTTATATACAGTAAAACCTAAATATTATTTTAAAGATATTGAGTGTCTCCGATATCACATATGTTACAGCCATTACGATAGACAGGCCACCAGCAATAAATACGCACAATGCAAGAAAATAGTATACAGTAAATGTGTGTACAGTGACACTAAATGTACGTACATGTACTGTAAGTAGAAAATTAATTATGGTTACTCACCAACAATGACACGATGACTTGTCCGATAACAATGAGTTTAATTTTACTGCACAACAAAGGAGAGCGTTACAGCTCTTCCAAAGGAACCACTTCAGGCGATTGTGAAGCACTGCCATTGTTCTTCTTCTGGCAGTCTTCAATCCAAATCCCTAAAGCAGATTCCATCGAGACTGCTGCCTTATTACATCCACTTACAACTCGTTTTGCACCCTGGTTAAAAGGACACTGCGGCCGTAGATCTTATATTCCTTTCCTACTTTTTAAATAAAAAGAAACGTAGCCTTCAACAAATCCAAAAAGTTTACCTTTTCGGCAATCGCTAACATCTTCCGCTTTGCCTTGAGCACGGCACCTGAAGCAGTAGCAAATCATTTGGAGCCATGATGAAGGGCTTGACTATGCACAAAGATAAACACAAAAGAGCACAACTCTTTACACAGCGAAACACGTTGATGCTGAATGAGCGAGACGAGACTTCCTGGTTAACACTGCAGTCAGCAGGCAGGAACTTAACTGCGTGCTCTGATTGGTTAGCTTCTCAGTCAGGAGAACTAAACTGCGTGCTCTGATTGGTTAGCTTCTCAGTCATCCGCCAATAGCGTCCCTTGTATGAAATGAACTGGGCAAACCAACTGAGGAAGCATGTACAGGAAGTAAAAAGACGCATTGTCCGCAGAACCCGTGAAGCAGCGAAAAATTTGCGTTATATATTTAGTTATGCTTTCATATAAAATCCGATAGAGTGAAGCCGCGAAAGTCGAAGCGCGATATAGCGAGGGATTACTGTATATGTATATGTATATATATATATATATATATATATATATATATATATATATATATATATATATATATATATATATATATATATGTGTGTGTGTGTGTGTGTGTGTGTGTGTGCACAAAACCACGCTTTTATCAAGGCTTCCATCGGGTAGTCTTTTGAAATGAAATTTTCCTCCAATCAGTCTTCCGACTGTTACATTTTTGTAGCTCTGATGTGTGCATCAATGTAATCGGTGTACCAGGAAATCATGCATTGACAGAAGTTTCCTTTTGCTTGGAATGCAAAGTGTGATTAAATGCATTATTTTTTAACGCGTTATGTAGCACATGCATCAAAGCTTCTCAGCTGTGCTTGTGCTAAGAAAAGGAAACATTTTAAAAATAACGTAACACGATTGTCAATGTAACCTTTTGTAAGTAGTGCCTGGAGGATTCAGAGTGTGGAGAAACTGTAGAGACAGCGTATGTATTAACTTGTGGATTTTTCTGTGAGTATTTGGTGGCAGCATCACAAAGTTGGTTCCGCAAGACTGCAGTAGCTGCGGAGCTCAACTCACAACGAAATGAGGTGAATAGGAGGAGAGATGATGACGTGACTCTCCCACCCGCCTTAACTGTCAATCCCCCCACAAAGACAGTCTCTCTGAATTTGCATAAGCACAGCCCTTCACCAGTAATTTTAACTTAGTTACAAAGTGATCAAAACTCTCGTTTATATCCTGTGTCCTCTCATTAAACTTGTATCCCACATTAGCTGTGGGCATGACAAACACCAGCGGCAGCCTGTCTATGAACTTAATGTAAACTTTAGGTTCACACCGTGCTTTGTTTCCGAAGTAGCTGCACTCATGAATATGGTTCTATTTGTGACTCGCTCGCTTCTTATTGTTTCGCTGCCTTCTCAATTGTATAATGCATGTTTTCTTCAGTGCTTTTTGGAGCTCTTCCTTGTTTTCTAAGTATTGCGTTGACAGTTCACGTGATTACGTGGGAAGTGTGATGATGTCACATGAAACTCCGCCCCCCACGGCCATCGAACTCAACTCCATTACATTATATGGAGAAAAATAAGTTCCAGTTATGATCATTACGCGTAGAATTTCGAAATAAAACCTGCCCAATTTTTGTAAGTAAGCTGTAAGGAATGAGCCTGCCAAATTTCAGCCTTCCACCCACACGGGAAGTTGAAGAATTAGTGATGAGTCAGTGAGTGAGTCAGTCAGTGAGGGCTTTGTCTTTTATTAGTATAGATATTTCCTGTTCAAAAGTAGACTCGTGTTAAATTCGAGGACTAGGCAATTCAATATAACAACTCTTCTTATTAGTACGCCTATGCCTCCAACTGACCAGCATGTTGGTCGCGCGAGTTGCGCGTGCCGCGTTCGGTATAGTTCGGATCGGTTTGAGTACACAAGACTGCACGAGAGTTTCTAGCTCCGGTGGAATTGCTGGCTTCAAGCATTTCGATTCTGGAGCACGTCCGGCGTACGCCAGCAAGTGACTATTGTGTCTATGATTCACAGATAAGTGTAGTCCATGTCTCTCACAACTGTTATAATAGTAATTTGCATGTTTGCTCTAGCGGTGGGTTCTTTATTGCCCATAAAAAATGAGCATGAGTTATAATAGTAGTGTTGAGAAAAAAGGCTCATCAAAGAGACAAATAAATAAAGGTACCAGGAGAACATACGATATGAATTTTAAGATTATGGTTGCAAACGAGGTAGAGAGAACGAACAACACGAGAGCTTCAAGGAAATACGGAGTTCCAGAAGTAAACGTCCGTCTCTGGAGAAAAGATTTAACAAAATATATGAATGCAAATTCCTCAAGAAAATGTTTTAGTGGACCCAAAATAGGAAGGTTTAGCGTGAACGAGCATACTGGCAAAAACGATGCGACAACAAAGAGTTCTGATTCTGAAAACAGTTCTGATTCTGAATAAATATTTCATTTTTCATTTTTCTTTCACTTAGGTATCTTGTAACTTACCTAATATTATTAATTTTGTTCTACATTACTACTTAATTTTATTGACATGAATGTAACTTGTCATACATATTACCTATTAAATAAATGATTATCTGATTGAATTTTATTTTCTTTGAATTCTTTAATGAAAAATGAATTGATTGTGTTAAATTCAGATTTTTTTTTCTAAAATCTTCATGAAAAACTGGGGCAGCTAAATTGGCCAATATATATATATATATATATATATATATATATATATATATATATATATATATATATATATATATATATATATATATATATATATATATATATATATAGTGACATTAGGGGTCGCTCCTCCAAACCCACAGACAACATGTCCAGACACCAGGTAAAAGTCCCAGAAATATTTTTTATTCCTTCTACAACGTGCACAAAGCAGCTCCACCTCCACAATATACAATAATAAATCAATAATAAACAAATCAACAAAAAATCAATCCTCCTCTCCACCCAGCAGCTCCATCACGCTCCCTCCCAACTCCGGCTCAGTCTGCTGGGTTTCCCACAGCCCTTTTTATAGTGCTCGACCCGGAAGTGCTTTTGTCCTTCAGTCCATGTGATTCCATAGCATTTCCGGGTCAGATGAAAACTCTTCTTTTTCTTCAGCCCGGAAGTACTTCATTTCGTCTGTCCCAGTGACTAGGGAGTACTTCCCGGCTATAAGGAAAACATAAATCCCTGTGCCTCACTGTAGCGTCTCCTGGTGGCCCCCACGGTATCCAGCAGGGCTGTGAAGCCGAACTCCATGATACCCTGCGGGAATTCAGGGCATCTTCATCTAGCGGCCTGGGGGTAATGGCTGGTACAAACTGCTGTGTATATATATATATATATATATATATATATATATATATATATATATATATATATATATATATATATATATATATATATATATATATATATATATATATATATATATATATATATGAGATGCTAGGCTGTGAAATTCTGAGATTTAGAGAAAGAGGAAAATACAGTGTAATTCTAAGCTACACACAAAAATTGAACTAGAATCATGCAATGTCTGGAAAGGCAGCTGCCCCAAGTGACTCCTAAAGGATAATCTTTTGTGGAAAACAAACTAAATTATTCAACTAAAAGGTCAATCTTGAATATTGATGATGAGAATCTGCCATTAGGTAAAAACTGAAAGGAATAACAGAGAATAAATCATCTTCTGCCCTTTAGTAAAAAAAAAATGCATAAAAACAGTTGTCATTATTAATTCAGGATGAAATCAATACACCCACAATATCTTTATAACTTAATATAGATTTTAAAATGATTAGACCCTTATTTCTACTACTACGTGGAAAAAAACCCTGTGAATTCTAAAGATATGCATCATTAGACAACATCTCTGAGCTGTAATATGAAACTTCTACATGCGACACAACAGCTTCCAACATATTAGATAATATATGTAATATACTGTACAGATCCTTACCCCAGTACAATAAGTTCCCCATATTTAATGGGCACTTTGGTGGCAGAGATGTTTTCTTGGTCAGGAGAGAACATTAGCCTGGCTCTAAAAATGTATCCCACAATCACTGATTTGGGTCCTGGATTTCAGTTCTGCCTTGCCATTATTTTACCTATTCAAAAATAGAAAAACAATATATATTAAAACATTGAATACATTTAACTAATTGATTATGTAATACACTAACTTATAGATAAAAGACATTTTGGCAAATTCAGGCACCGTGCCACAAAGCCAGATTGCTTTTTCACTTTAAAACAATTGATTATAACAATCAGCTCTTCAGGTATTAGACAGTATGCATTCCAGAATTATTAGATTAAAAAGTCATCAAAAATTAATGAATACCAGCTTATTGGTCAACCACCAGATGACAATCAGTGGAAAACACTTTTTGCATTCTTCATACATCCTGTCAAACTAGTCATTTAAAACGCTTTAGGCAAGAGGTAGCCCGTGTTAGTAACTCTTTTCCTCCATAAATTACAAGATGGGGTTTGTGATGAATGTGGATGACTAATACAGTACACAACACTAATGGATACAGATTGACAATCAGTGTAGTTAAAAACAACGAACTCCAGCGTGCTTGACTGATGACCTGCACAAACTGGTTAAATGTACTCTTGTAAGATTCACAAAACTGGCTCCACATTAGCACTCCACCATGGGTTGAAATATGCATGTTTATACTGTATTTGGGTTTCAATTAACTCTACAGAAAAGAGTAGAGTATGGAAAGCTTCTACCTTATAGTTCACTGGACGACGGTCATTATCATTATGAATTGTGCACATTCTTTCAGCTTTGAAACAGATTTTTCACACATGAAATTGTCTGGAAACTCTCATTTTTGCCAGTATACAGTAAGTGAATTTGTGTGTGTATGTGTGTTTTTCTGTATAAAGTGCCCTGTACTAGGCTGACATCCTTTAAAGGGTTTCTTGCTACCTTGCTGTGAAACCTGTTATAACAGGCTCTGATATTCCTCAAACTTGGAAAGCATGTTCACAAAATGAATAAATTTAAACTATTCCACCAAAGCCATAAGCCTATTCTGCAAGTCCTAAAGACCATACAAGCCAGAGTGTAATTGTGAGATTCTTAATTAATTAGGCTGCACCCATGCAGAACATAAACACCAACAGATAACCCAATTTAAAAGGTGTTTACTGTGCATACTAAGACACATTTTTTGAACCATTTGAAATAAAAATACACAACTGTAATCCATAGCCATGTTTCTGCACAGAAGTGAATCATTCTCATGGAGAGGCTTGACATGTCAATTCAAGGTGATTAAAAAAATGAATTTTTCAAAATTGTATTTACTCAGTAACCGAGTGACACTTGGTGCCACTGCTCTACTGCTGGGCTGCTCTCCTGCATATGAAAAAGTCTTCTTGGGTAAAGAAATATTCAGATGGAAAGATTCTCTCATCAGATTGGATGGCCACCACAGACTCCACTATAAAAACCCAGGAGGAGGCAGGCGGCTAACCAACTGAGGTCTCCAAGATTGTTTCTTTGGTTTTGACTTTTCTCTTGTACAATTTTAATCTTCTCTGTTGTAAACTGGCTGTAGTACATCAATTTATTAATGGACCCATTTATGTTTAATCAATTTCTACCGTATTCTTTTTGTACTTTAACAAATCTTCAATTATATGCATACCAGCTCTGTATTTTGTAATTAGTATAATCTGTACTTTTTATTTTAACTGGGAATCGCTCACAAAATAGGCTGTTTTGCATTATATTGTAATATGAATGTGTAGTTTGCAGCAAATTGGTAGACACACACTATACAGCCTACATATATATATATACATACATATATATATACACATACACACACACACACACACACACACACACACACACACACACACACATATATATAGCAGACCCCAGCGAAGTCGCAGGTCAGAGTTCACGGCCCCAGTCATTCACGGAAATTTCCTTAGAAC
Organism: Polypterus senegalus; assembly: GCF_016835505.1. Lineage (NCBI taxonomy): Eukaryota > Metazoa > Chordata > Cladistia > Polypteriformes > Polypteridae > Polypterus > Polypterus senegalus. Next base: position 74,841,257 of record NC_053169.1, on the reverse strand, counting down.
CTAACTAATAATTGTTAGCAGAAACCGCAAATATCCTCCACAATTTTTATGCCTTTTTTTTGGTAATACTGTACTGTAGAGAGAACAGGAAGCAGCTGTAGAGAAACCTGCAACTTGGGATGGTGAAAGTAGCCAATAGAATCTGAAACTGCAACTCCCAGCAGTCCCTGCAGTGGCTCTGATTGGTCTTCTGCTGTGGGTGCTGGGGCTGTTGAGGTCAAGGGATGTCAGTGCGGCTTTTAAAAAGGGGGCCAGTGACTAAAAGCAAAAAAAAAAAAAAAGTTTTTATAATTTGTGTTTCAAGTTCCTGTCTATCTGCCTTCTGTTGGGTTACCTGTACTTATTCATTTTGTCCTGGATCGTTTCATGCGTCTGGATTGTCTGCCTTCTGCCTGTGTACATGAAGACTGTAAGTGGATTCATGGCCATCCTGCAAAGAAAAGAGCGCTCCTGAACCCGTCCACCCATCTTCACCATTTCAGGAACTACTGGTAGGACTATCTGTACATTCCCATTCAACGTGTGGATCTCTAGACTATCTATTTTCATCATTACATTTCATCCGTTGCCGTTTTTCATTAACTTTTTCATGATTTACTGTGTGTGTTTTGTTTGTGCTTTGTTGTTTTTAATGTGTAATCGCCGTAAGGGGAACAGGGGTGGTATCGTTGTTTTCTTATTTCATTTGTTTTCGTTACATTCTTTATTTGCCGTTTGATTACCGGTTTGCTTTGTTTTTGTCTCTGTAAATGCGTCCCTGGAATCTCCATCATAAAAATAAATAAATCACCGTCTTCTCGATTGCGGCTTCTCGCGTGGCCAGCTTAACCATCAAGAATCTGAGGAGCTGGTACACAACCTGGTAACACAGAGACATTCAAATGGCTAGCTTAAATCTTGGCTGGTCTTTAAACAGCACTGCTACTCCTAGCACACCCTTTGAATCCAGAGTCACTAAGTTGCCTTTTTTTAAACCAGAGTAGGAATTTAATTCAGAATCAGATAGCATTGGCGCCAAGAGGCAAAATAAGAGCATAAAACCACAATAAGCAAGACATTTCATTATGCTGGATGAAATAAAAGAATTTTGACATCACAGTAAACATGCGCCAATGCTTCCAGTTACTAAAATAAAAGTTCATCACTGCAATCTGCTAATCCATTACACAAAAATCTTTATTTTGAGTTAGGGAAGGGCAATAAAAGCTGAGTAAGTAATACAATACTGTCAGGAAGCTATGTATTTAGCCCTCTTTCATCCAGATAAGCCCAGGAGACTTTCATGCTGAATAAGAACATGTAAGTGATTAAAGTCCTACCAGACCCTAAAGACAGAAGCTAACTTCAGACAGTAATGCCTAGGCGGAGCTGCATTAGAATCTGACCAAGGACTGTGTACCAAAGACTGGACTGAGTGTGAATGGAAGCCAAGCAGCTCACCAAAGCACAGAAAGTGGCACGTTTACTATTAGATTTGATTAATCAATGCATATTTACCTGTTGACTATAGGGCTAAGAGGAATGAGGTATTTCTTCAAAAATGGAGCACATGTGCTTCTAGTTAAGGGGCTCCCACTTATCCTGTAACATTCCATTTTATGGAAATGACAAACAAATCTGAAACTGTAAAAACCTTTAAACGTGTGGGCCAGCGGATTGACCATCTTTCATCTGCTTCTGAATTTATTTTAGTATAACTAAGACTGACCAAGGAATAGGGAATTACAGCTTTTTCAAGATTAACAGAGAAAGAGTCTTATTTTGAGCAGGTGTACATACCCCAATATTCTAAACAAGGATGAACAAAAAGTACCAGAATTGCACCTATTACAATAAAAACTGCTTTATGCATCTTAGCACACCCACTTCAGCATTCTAAAGCTCTGTGGTGATTGAAAATAAAATGCTTGATGCTAGTTAATGGACCATCATTGAACATACATAAATGTGACCACAGAACATAATATGGAACTATTAAACTATTAAACTTTATCTGCCACACAGCCAGCATCTGGGATGTCAAAACATTTAGCACACTTTCTTCACCGTGATCGTTCACATTATCACCAATGTTCTTTTAAAGGATATTGCAGTAACTACTCACTTCCACAGTACACTTTTAGTAGTTATATTAAGCAGCATTTTGCAAGCACAACTACAAGATGTTGAATTATTTTCACTTAAAAGTGGCTTTCGTGTCTAACTGATTTGTTTGGTGCTTTTAAATATTTTCACAATTTTATTTCATGTGGAGGTAGTGTGTGAAAATTGAGTGAAATCTGTCCATAACACCTACCATAAATGTGGCTTCTTCCATGTTAGCGTGGACACAGATGCCTGTCTGTTTTCTAGCACCCTAACAGCTGCTATAACACTTCCGGTTTCAGGGCCACTTACATGCCAAGACTATGAGCAACTGTAAACAAACATCAAACTATTTAATTCTGTACACATCATGCATGCAGACTTTAAAAATTAATGCACTACTCTGAATGTTTAAACCCCAGCTGGGTCACTTTCTGTGCAGTTTTCACATTCTCCACATTTCTGAGTGGGAGTTCTCCAGGTGTTCTGACTTTTCATCTCCATTACAAAATTATGAATGCTAATTGACAACTACTGAATGAGTGTGGGTGTGAGAATGAAAATGAGTGTGTGTGTGTGTGAGAATGTGGCCTGTGGAACCCAATCCTTTGTAGCCAGAATAGCCTCTGGCTCCTTGGGACTACAAATTTAGTTTAAACAGTGTGAAGGACAGCCAGGGATCCTACCCGGATGGGATGCCATTTATAAGAGAAGACCGGGGGAATGGGTGTACTACCAGGAGTACCTCCCCCGGGACACGAGTGGGCAGTCCCCTTGGTTTACATCGGGGCCACAGATTTGGAGCTCAGAAGCTCAAGCCACTAGGGGTCCGTGGCCATCTCCAGAGTCTGGGCATGCAGCACTTCTGCCACACCTGGAAGTACTGCCGGAGATTAATCAAGAGACATCTGGAGCACTTCCGGATGCACTATAAAGGAGGCCGCCTCACTCAATTCAGAAGCCAGAGTCGGATGGAGGACAAGATTGCGAGTGAGGAGTGGAGGTGGCAGAAGAAAGACAGAGTATTGTGTCTGTTGGGGCCTTACAATGCAGGACCTTATTGTAAGAATAAAACGTGTTCTTTTGGACATTTTGAGTCCATGTCTGTGCTGAT